>NC_053407.1:27117106-27448356 GCF_016859285.1 Xiphias gladius | reverse complement strand
CAAAGTCGTTAACTGGTGACGTTATCATGAAACGCAAACAGTAACCAGGAGACCCGAAGTCATTATGAAGTAGGTTTAGGTCAGTAAAAGACTGCTAGAACAGGTAAGTATCTGTCAGTTGTTAATGTAAAGTCATCGCTTCCGTCTCAAAGTTCTTTCATGGGTGGCAGGAAACTTGGAGGTAGACAAATAGTCTGCTCACATGCTTTTGGCCCTGAGAATAACTACTAATAATAATTACTGATTACAGTGCCCATTAAAAATGAAAAATGGAGAGACATCTTTTCTATTCTTATGTTGGGTAAAGAAAAAGCTTGGCCAGACGGTGCCAGAAGACAAATCACGTTGTTACCTAAACCAAAATAATTTATCCCAGACCTCTCCTGCATGTCCCTGTGGACCTCACATTGAGGTGAGCACTTACTTAAGAATTGCCTTTCTAGGTTTTGGGAAAGTTTTACATATTAAACCTTGATGATTTGATAACTCCCTGTACAAACATAACATTATTCTAGTTTGCATTGCCAGATGTATTTTCAGCAATTTTACTTGTATGTTTTTTTTTTAAGTCCGTGGCTTTTTTGGCTGCAGCAGATAATTGTTCTTCTTTGTTGTAATCCATGGTTGGCCACTGGAGGATATTAGCAACAAGGCTGATTTGCAGGCTCCCTATCCACCTCTTGTAAGGGAATAAACAACATCAGGTGGAGGCAGCGACGTCCAAGAGTCACTGTGAGGTGGCCATGCAGGAGAGACCCCGGGAGATCACTGTGCCCAGCTGCTGGACACCGAGAAATAGTTACCATACGTAACACGCCATTGAACCACAACTTTGAATCACAAAGTCCTTGACATCTCTGTTTGTGTATGGATTAAATAAATATAATAAAATGTTTTACTTTAGTACGCTAAACTAAGGTCATCACTTCTTGGCTCAACACATGACACGCAGAGTCAAAAGAAGAGCCCTGGCGCTCACTGGTTTGCACTTCCAGTGAATCCAGGAGGCGTTAAGGGGCTATTGAGGGCGAAGAACTGTTCACAGTAAAGAGAACGTTTTTCAGGCTCTCTTAGGCAGAGCGCGGAGTTGTATTAAAAGCCTTTATTTGGCCCGGCACACTAGTCAAAACGCGGACTGGTCTCAACCTCACCAGCTGTTTGTCAGGGCAGAAACAGTCAAAGCAGATTGTTTGCACCAGTCACCCTTTATAGACAATACGCCAGGAAAAACAATATAGCAAAACACAATGAAAATAACATCACAGCATTATCAAAGTAAAAAAAAATAGAAAAGAAATAGTGAGAACATTGCAAATTATCCCTCTAAATAATGTAGTCCCGTCTCTAAGTGTGATTATGAAAGTTGTTAGGAGGGAGAGAAAGAAGCAAATAAGAGTATTTCCCAAAATGCTGAACTATTCCTTTAATACACTCACGGTTTGTCCTCCTTTGGCAAAGTTAGAAAAACTCAGACTCTGCTTGTCAGGTTCAGCTCTTGTCAGGACTTTGCTCACCTTTGCAAACTGTACATGTTAAGCCTGTTAATACGCTAACATTTAGCCTTTAATGTTCAGCGCGATAGGATGGTAATGTTAGCATGTTACATTTATTCATTTAAAATGCCAGCTGAACTCAGTAGGTAGTTTTAGCAGTATCATATCATTTTGGCTGTCATGAAGCGAAGCTGGTCTTTCTCTCCTACCCTCTGCGGAGAGCTTGAGCTGGGGTTGGGAACCACTGCCGCTGTGGGCCTGCAGAGCCCAAACAGAAGACTGTATTTGATACTGGCTTACATACAAACAAAACCCGACTTGACTTGACATTAGCTGCTGCAGGGATCAAAAATAAGATCCCTCAGTTACTGAATGTTCTCCAACCACAGATCTGCCCATCTAGAAGTAAACATAATCAGGATGCCTGGGCCTGTTTGAGCTGCTATGGCAACACAACCTTCTTGGCAACCAGTACAGTTTGGATTCCTCAATAAAGGGGGGCTGACTAATGGACGAATGCTGACAAATACTGACCAGTTTTTCCAAAGGCTGAATTTAAAAACGGATGTCATACGTACTGGGTTTCAGTAGAGTGAATACATTGTTACGAAGTGAGACATCACTGCATTAAAGGTCTGACAAAGTGAAAAACTGTGACAGCTGGGGTTGCTAATTCATCAAAAGTGCTTGATTTTTACGTTTTGTCAATGTTGCTGCCAAGTGAATGTTTGACATGTGAGCCATGAGCATATTTTTTCTTTTTCTCAAGTTATACACAGAATGAAAGCCCTCAGTCATTGGAGCAAAATTCTTTGGCTGAACATGCAGGTCAGAGCTGTAAAGATGGGGCTCTTTTAGACATTTGCTTAACAGGTGCTTCCACATTGTGTGGTGGAAGTTTTCAAACCCTCGAAGCCCTCTCACAGACATTAAAAGCCCATGAAGTCCAACACCAGAGCCCTAATTTATAAACCACAGGCCCATAGGGAAGAGTGACTCCTACTGGATACAACAAAAACTTCCCATTGTTTTGATGTGACGCACGCCAAAGTAAATCCTCATAAACTAGGACTTTTCCTGATCAGGTTCCATGGGAGGAGATATTTGTTTTTAGGTGTTATTATTAGGTCTGAGATGCTTTGTTCCTTCTGTCCTTTCTTTGCTTTCCTTCTGTCTTTTTCCTTTTCCTATCCCTTTGTTCTTCCTTCATTTCATTCAATCGTTTCTTGTCATGGAGAATTTTCAACATTATAGTGTTACGGTTTGTACTTTTACAATTGGGGAGGGTTCGTGTCTAGAGTTCAGATTATTCATTCATAAAATCGTGGAAATTACAGTGTTCAAACAAAACTGATGAAAATATATTCCACAAGTGATAACAGACTTGTTTAAATAATAACCAGTAAAACTTCCATCACCTCTTTTGTGATAAATTCCTCATTCAGACTTGGGGGCAACCTGGAACCCTTTCCTCCTTGTTTTAGGTAGCATTAGAGCTGAATGTCTCCTCACGACTGCTAGCATTGACTTTATTTAGTATCAGATTTTTTCCAGCCTGATAAAATAATAAAATAAAAAATAATGTCAAAACTTGGATCGCAATGTTCTGTTGGCCTCTACTTAGGATGATTTCAGCATGAGGAAGAAAGTAAAAATCTGAGCCGATCCACACATCAACATGTATCTGGCACCGCAAACTTTTTTTTTTTTTAAGTATCTGTCCAACCTTTGGGTACTGATGGAGAAAGGGAAAGAGAGACCAGGGGAACAGAGAGGAAAGTTACTCATGGAAGATGAGAAAGTAAATCAATTCAGTGGTGGAGGGAATGGTGTTGAAAGGCGAAAAACAACACAGTGACACGAAGAGAGGTAATTAACGTCAAAGCAATCCTGTGAGGATCACAGTGTTCTGGAAAAAAGGCTGGAGTAGAGGGAGGATGACAAAAAAGGTGTGGGGGAGAGGATGATGAAGGATCTCAAAGGGGGAGAACGGGGGAGAGAGCAAATAAAGGATTAAGGAGAGCATCTCTAACAAGCATCAGTCCTCCTCGACTGACGGTTGTAAAAAAAGGGGCTAAACTACAGGACAGAGGAAAGATGCAGAGAAAGATGAGGAAGAGGCTAAAGCAGAACTGTAGGTTGGAGGATCAGAAAGGGGAAGGAGTTCTGTAAGAGACAAAAAGACTGTAGTAGAAGAAGTAGCAGAAGTAAAGAAGAGGGAAGAGAAGAAGAGAGAAGACATGAGGACGGAGAAGGAGAGGAATAATTAGACCTTTACGGAGAAGGACTTTGAGGAACTGGGGGGTTATGAAAAGGAAGAGGAGGAAGAAGAGAAACTCTAAGAGACTGTTTACTGCTCAAATGTTTTTACACCAAGTTAAAATAAACCTTCAAACGAACCAGACTCAACATTGCCACGCAGTTACCTGAGCTGATCCCTCTCTGAAAGCCCCTGGGGAACAAGCAAATGCAGCATGTAGCAGCTCCCGAAACGAGTTCTGGCAGTTGAACAATGCTGTGCTGCGAGAGTCCGTCCTGCATCAACTGGTAACTGATTTAAATAAAGGACTGTGGCTGCGCTTGCATATAAAAGAGAGAGGAGGTTTGCCTCCTCAGTACGATACTGAATTTACCTGACGGGCAGTTCATTTTTCATGTCTTAGTTAGGTGTTGGACCAACTCAAGCCTCCAGAACAGCGTCAGTGTTCCTCCGGGGATATGTTGCTATGCAGATTGCTTTGGTTATAACTGCAGTTAATTTGAGGCGTGTGTCTCAAATTTTATGGGGCCGAGCTTTCTGCCTCCAAAGTCTGTTTAGTCTGTCTTGGGAAGCATTACTACATATGTGTAAAGCCTTGATTTTTTTTTTGACTGATTTTTTTTACATGTTAGCAAACAGACACAGAGCAACATCGACATTAATTTGGAGTCCTGATGTTTGTCCATCTGATGAATGTAAACCCAATACTCACTCTCCTTTTGGCTCTGTTTTGGTCTCCACAAACTTCTGAGGACTGTGTCCACTATGTTCACCCGCTAGTCGCCCCAGTGCAACACAGGAGAACGGGATTAAATTTGTGGTGCTCATTGCACTGAAAAATGACATTCAGTAAATTCAACAGCGACGTCTCCTTCTAGAATCAGTGCGGTTCAACTGAGTTGGACGGAAAGTAGCTCCAATGAAAACTGTTGACAGTGAAGTCTGTTGACTGTCCAGGTTAACCAAGACATCCACACATATCTCTAAATCTGTATAAATAAAACCAAAACCTTATGCATGGCTAAACACCATTAGAGGTAAACAAGAATATTTGACATTTTTTGGTTTTTGGGTGACCTGATTCTTTAACATGTAGTGACGCCTGGCACCCGTTCCACAATATGCGAGCCACACATGCACATAGCTTGCCTGACTGTGTCACTGAACACGATTGCTCCTGTTGGCTGGATCATAGCCTGTAATACCAGGCCTCCTCTATAATGGCATTCCATAAAAATGAATTGTTCCTGCTCACTGTCTCCTCCCTCTCTAGAGGAATGTGGGTGGTCATAAGTCAAGGAAACTTCTTAGATTCCATTGTACAGTCAATCCGTGTTTAACCTGGGATGTTGGAGCCTGAGGAGCCAGAACTGGATGTACTTCTTAGCTAGAAAGTATGAAGCCCTCACCTTGACCTGCCATTTGCTGACTCTGAAAAACTGCTGATATTTTGTTTTTAATTTCAGTGATAACTTGTTTCATTTGAGATAGTGATTATATGCAGTTCCTCCCCAATCTTTACTTCCCTAAAGATGGAAGAAAAAAAACAAACAAACAAGTGAAACTTCACTATTCTAGACATCACATTCTTACAGAAAGCACAGAATTGCTGCTTTACTGTATATCAGTCTTTCATTCCTGCAGCCTTCCAATATCTTCCTCAACTTTGCTGATCTTTTCTTATCATAGTGATTAAAAAGCAATCCTTTCCACTGTGTGCTTTGCATGCCTGAACTGCTCTCTTACATTATATCTCTAGTTACAGGAATGTTATCAGGGTGCTCTGACGCTTTGTCTCTGTGCTGTTTATTCCTTCAAGTAGTTGAAACATATTCTTAGGTGTAATGACTGGTTTGGATTTTGCAGCGAGGACAGGAACTAATTCACTCAAGACTGTGACTTGAGATGCTCTTCATGTGACTGCACCTAGCCTTGTTTGGGGTCGGACTCATCCACTGCATGGGCGACAGTCCTGGATGGTTCCCTTGGAAAAGCTTAGGGAGGTGGCTGCGTGCTGCTCTTCATGGGAGGTGGGGCAGTTATCCAGTAATCCAGCCCATTGTGGTAAACCCATATGGAAACCATACTGGAACCCATACTGGAAACCATACCATATGTAAACGGACTGTCCCAAAAGGCTGGTTTAATTCCTTATCTTTACTTTTGAAGGAACTTCCTACCTTTTCCTTAAAGCTGCATAAATTGATTTTTTTTTTGCCACTTGGGGTCAGTGCAACAAGTTGTATACACCGACACATGATCATCTTATAAAGCTGATATGGCTAACATGTTACCAAACAATGGAGGTTAAGTAGACACCAAGCAGACACAGAGCATCATTTATATTAATTTGAGTCCACCTGATAAATGTAAGTCCAACATTCACCCTCCATTTACCTCTGTTTTGGTCTCCACCAACTCCTGAAATAACACAACCTATCAAGATATTGACTATAGCAGCTTTATAGCAGCCCTTTAATAGTAGTTTCCAAGGAAGTGGAAATAGGATTTTGCTTAAGGTTGGTTGTCAAACAGGCAACAGGATCAGAATGAGTATGTTTTGTGTCCGCTGAATAACCACTAAGGTGCTTTTAGACAAAAAAATAAATAAATAAATGAATTAAAAATTTTTTTTTAAAAGCGATAAGCTTCAGATATGATTCTAATCACCCTCTACCTTCTCTACATTTACTGTAAGAATGCGTTTAAATATAACTTGAGTGGTTTATCGGTGGTCATTGTTACAGGGAGAAGACAATATTCTACAATATAAAGATTGGCTAATTCAAACTGGGCAAAATATAGAGACTTGTGCCCCAACTAAGTGCTAACTAAGAGTATTGTGTTGCAATCCAAGCGCAGAAGCATGAAAAACACTTATACTCGGTTGTGAAGAGTCTGTTTCATGTGGTGTCTCCACACTGTCCTAGCTTAAGGTTGTGGAAATACAACATCCAAATGCCAAATAGCTTACAAAATCTCATCTTGATTTAATCTCTTATCCGTCTTCATTGAGACTCTTGACTCACTGCTTACACATTGGATACAATTTTCGTAGATGCTGCTGTACTACATTTATGCTTTCATGACTGTGATTGATGGCATGGAATCTCTGAGTGCAAGCTCTGTGATTTATGAAGATCAGGTCTTCCACATACTCAACTCGGGGAAACTTACTCCCAGCAACCAAATTCGATTCCTCGACTCTACAATACGATTTTTTTCTTAAGCAACAAACTTGGTGAATTGTCAGAATGCCATTGCATTTTTTTGGAAGGTGAAAGTTGTTGCAAGAACGGGTCCGTGGACAGCAGATTGGCATGGGTTTAAAAGTGTTACAAACTAAAATGGACTAAGTGAACTAAGGATACACAATGTTCTAAATGTTCTAAATTTTATTAACATAAAATTTAAAAAAGTATATTAGTTTTCTGATAGACCTTTTTTCAAAAACACTTAAATCCTCTCGGAGAACATCAGGGCTTTGTGATAGGATAGATATTAAAGTTATACTTGTTAATAATAGGTTACGGCCATTTAAATTTAGCATGTTGCTGTAGGGCCACCTGTAGGTAACGTCTTAAAATACAAGGCATTGATGTTTATTCTATGTCAGTTTATAAACCACTTGTAGCAAAATAGTGTGGCATATTTAAAAAAAGAAAAGTTATGTATTATATTTGGTGATGATGGAGTGACATGCTAACCATGGAATGCTACTAAAGCTCATCGTTCAGGAGTAAAGTGCGTTATAAATGGCTATAAGGTGCCCCGAATGTAATCAGTTCTTTGGCTCAGGGTCCAGCTTTCAAGGTTTTCCTGAAATGTGTCACTAACGGACAAAAAGATAAATGGAACTCAAAATCAGCAAATGTTACTGTTGCTGGCACTGGGTGAATCCTGCCAAATCGGGATGATAGACTCGCACCGACTCCAATACAATCAACGTCGAGGAGGATACATGGAAAGCAGAGGATGCTGCTCTTGTCTGTCATCCACGCCTGTCAGTGCTCTGCTCCATATAAGCATCATCCAGCTCCCTCAGGAGTAGCAGAAACATCCGTCTTAATTTGGTGATGGGGAGGTTAACCTCAAGAAAATCAACACTTTAGCCTTGCTCCCAGCTCCTTAGCAATGGAGCTGGGAGCAAAACAAGTTCCACTTACTGAAGGGGGGAAAAAAAAAAAAGACTGGGGAGGTGGTTTATGTGATGGAGTCGAGGCGGGATTCCATTAAACTTTTAACATGATGCAATTTCCAGAGAGAAATGAATTACAATGCAAATTCCTGTGTTACACCGCAGCACAATGTGAATTCAAGTGTGAAACAAATCACATGCAAAATCCAAAAGGCTCAAAATATTACAGGAAGAAAACCCCATCCCTCTCTGCACTGCTTTCAGTGTACTGAACTCCTTTCCTAGGTAGGACGACAGGGGAACACTTGCATATATAGCTTTAATTTCTGGATCAACGCAGCAAGTCTGAAGCCAAAAATGCCCTGAATCCCGTGACAGAAGAACGGGAAAAGCAAGGAATTTCCGAAAGGACAAAATAAGAGAGAGGATACAGGAGGATGTTGGACAGGGGTGACATCTGGGTGATCCTGGAGCTGGCCAGGCAATTCGGTCACTTCAGGCCTGGTAGAGTTGTAGTTGAAAGAGGGGAAATAGCAGTGTAGCTTTGGGCCGACTGCCATTTAAGACAATGGGTCTCTTCAGAGATGGAGCTTCCTTGAATTGTGCAGTTTCCACTTAGTGAATGAAAACACGAGCCCCGCAGAGGTGGTTTTTCCACCGTGGCCAGCCTGCTAGAGTTCCCATCAGCGTGTAAAAACTGATACGTCAGAGCACGGGTCACATTGGTCATCATGGGTCATGGGGGAGTCAAAGGGAGTTTTACTGATAATTAAAGGGGCAATACGTATTAAAATTAACTAAGCTTATCAACCGAATGTGAGCAAATAACGGTTTTGACGTTATGTCAAAGACGCCTACGAATCGTGTTGAGGAGATATCTACCGCAGCTGGCATGCTAACCAACTAGCCCCGGCCTGTCCCATCTCGTAATACCACTTTGTACCTCAAGAGGCGATAGTGAGTCGCTGTAGCTTCCAGTCTGCCCGCAGTCCAACATGAGAGGATGAAGTAGTAGTAAGTAGTGCGTAGGCCATAAAACTGTGTTGCATCCTCTCTGCAACGTTCCTCCACCCTTTCCTCAAGTTCAGCTACTGATGCCGCGGCTCTAGCCGCTCTCCCTCTCGTGGCTCTTCCTCCAGTCCTGCCTCCACTGCATCCTTCCTGTCTCTCTGACTGGGCAGACTGGGTCTGAAGTCGTCGTCGTCAGCCTACCGGTCACATCATCAGATTGCAAGGTAAACCCGTGCGGAAAACGTTATTCCCCAATCCAAGCAGGTTACTAACCGCAAAGCAGTCACCTCCCTGCATTTTGTGTTCTCTAGGTGAAGCACTTTACCTTTAGAGGGGCAATGTGTAAGAACTGGCCAACTGTTGAATTCACACTCCAAACAAGCCATCAGCAATATCGAAGGCCCTGCACGTCCACACAGGTGTTTCCAGTTATACTGATTACACCTCTGCTCAGGTTGAAGCCATGGTGGGAAGTACACGAGGTCACCACACCAAGTGCACCAAGAAACCTTTTTCATGGAAGACACATCACAGCATAAGTATAATTAATAACATCAACCACTGCTGCATTCCAGTTCAGTGAGCCAGTTCTGGTGTCCTGGTGTGTTGCATACTGGCTCAGTGGGCTGGTTCACTGGGACATTTTAAGGAACATAGGTTATCATTAATGTTATTAGTTATACCTGAGGTGTTCCTGTTCTGAGCAAGTCAAAATGTCTGTTCTAGAAAAAATGTCTTTATCTGCCACGATTTGTTGCATGAAGGGTTGTTGTGGAGCAGGCGATCAGCCGTGCTGCCACGTCACTTTAGCGGCGAACAACACCTTTCCTTGGCTACATCAAGCCTGAGGGCCCTGGTGGTGCCCACAAGACCGCTAAGTAGGTTCTGCTGCTGTAACAGGTGCAGCGAAATATAACGGGAGAGAGGAGGGGTGTGTCAGTCAAGCTGTCTGAGCGCGACAAGAGGTCCAATCGAGCGTAATCGAAAACAGCTTGTGCGGGTGGACGGCGGCTGTGAGGGGTTTAATTAGCTTCCAAGTGACAAACTGCACCGTATTTCAGGGATTTATCTATCGCCCAAATAATTGAGAGAAAAGCAGTTTAAAGTGCAGTTTATTGCATGAAAAGGAAAGTACATGGCACAAAAATAACAAAAGTGACAAGGAAGTTTTATGTGTCAAAATTTACAGTGTCTTTTCTCAATTCATCAAGCCTTTGGGTGCCATGGCAAACCCGCCATTCCTCCTATATGACAACTTTACAGTGTTTGTATCTATCATGGGGCCAGTGGGTGACACAAGTAGACTTGGATAAAAACCTAACTGCTCTGGCAAATCCTAAGTAACTGCAGAGGGAGATTACGAATTCTCGGCAGTCCACGACCGGTTTGTCCACCTTTTTTCCTTTGATTTATACTTGATATATATATATTGTCTATTTTTCGTGTGATTTTTATTCAGTTATTTAATAAATGTGGATCCAAGACTAGAGACCACTGTGTGGAATAAATAACGAAAGAAACACCTGTACAATTAAGTGCAAGAGCACACAGTAACTGAATAGTTGTGAAGACTGCACCAGGTCGGTGTTAAACCTATCACACCTATAGAATCTGCTGAAGATACAGTTTGTGGTGTTGCTGTTGTGCATTGAACTTCATGACACGGTGTTACCAGTTAAATTAGATAAAAGCTAATGCAGTCTGACAATGTTGCAATAATCCAAATCTCTGTGCACTTTGTTTACCCACGTTAACATACACAAAGGGATCGATATTAGAAACACCTGTCACACGCCTGTCTATAGACCACCGCGTAATTGCAGTGCTGTTGTTTCTGTTGCAATGGTTTGCACATGCGTACCTCAAAAAAAACTTGTAATTGGTGATGTATACTGGAAGGTTTTCACATTGGTTTGTTCCCTTAAGACAAAATGAAGATACTACTGTACCCGACAGGACAAAGCTACGGCAACAACTACGGCGGGCGGCTGCTGCTTTGAGCCGGATATACTGCTGTCAGAGTTGGGGCTGTTCACTTCCAGTTCTTTCACTTAAATTCAGGAATTGAATTTCTTCAGTCAAAACCCTTGAAATACGCTGCATGACGACCGGATTGAGAATTTAAGGTTTTGAGATTATTATTATTGTTGTTTGATTTCACTCTGATCCGGAATACAGTGCACTGGAAGCAAACCAACCCCAAACCTGGCTAATAGTGCTCATCACACTGCTGCATAGAGGAGAGTGAGTATCAGTAGTTTGTTGAACAGGTGGCACATTAAATCGACAACAGGTTGTTTAGGAGTAGAACAGCGCTAGTTCCATTAAACAGACACAGGTTTAACATTTAAAATAAAAAAAAATAATAACAAAAAAACCTGGGTTGCCACCTCTGACCAATACAAAATGAATCTCATCAGTATGAAAATATAGTGCAAGAAAAGCAGCAAGGACAGAGACAGAGGACAAACTGGACAGAAGAAGTTTAGGTGTCATCCTAGTTGAGACAGATTTGTCAATACTGTGTTTTTTCATGGACAAAGAGGAAAGAGCACCTAAATGCAAATGGAATCCTTATTATTGTACATGTCTAGATTAGAGGTATCAGGCACTCTACTTGATGTTAACGCAACCACAATCCATCTCTGAACTTGCGCAGCTGCACCAGTGTTTGTTTTTCCTGGTCTGGTTCTAGTTTCAGCTGAACCTGACCTGGTTTCACAAGTGGTTGTGGAGAAGATGGAGAGCTGCCGTTCTGGCCCCCTAAGCCATGGTTTTCTTCTTGCAATCCATGGAGCAGAAGAGGAAGCCCTGCGCCACCATGAAGCGCTGGCCGATCAGGCACTTGGAACAGCCGGAGCACTTGAAGCACTGTGGCTCAGCGTGCCAGTGGTGCTCACCGTAGGAAACCCTCTGGGCCTCGGGCTCCACCGCATTCTGGCAGGCTGAGCATTTCTGGGATGGAGGAGGTTATAAATTATGTCAAGTCACGGAGTCGTCTTTTGTACGTGGAGATTTGGCATGTTTCACCCATCTTTTTCATATTGTTACTTAAAAACTTTCCATTTGGGTTTTAGTCATTTTGCCTTTTCTCAGTACATTACTGCAACAGGTTTTAATCAAACTGTAGCCAAACCGAGTGTGGACAGGCATGCACAGATAACAAGAAAGAACAGTAAAACACTGTCGTGTGCTCTGAAGTGTAACAAATATCTGTCACGACTGTTCACAGAGAAGTGTTTTGAGTGCAATTGTACCGTAAAGCAAACGATGTTGCATTTTTGGCCCTTTTTAAAAGAAAAGCTGAGCTAGTTTCCCAGTTTTGACGTCCAACAAACACTTCGAAAATAATATTCAATGTTAAATGCTAAGTATTTCTTAGCTAGAAATGACACGGCATAACAGTGGAATCCTAGTTCTTAACGTTTACAATGATACAGTCAGAAATGAAGGCAAGTATGATGTTACATAAAAACAGTGGCTTTGCAGGGGGATTATGTTGGCTAAATCATGTAAACACATGCCGAGTGCTTCACATTCCTGGATTTTGGGTGGCCAGCGTTGATTTACAATCATTCTTCTAGAACAGTGTGACACGGAGGTCTGTTGTTTAACCTGCATGAGAAAATTCTACCATAAACTGAGGACCTGCGTCATCCCGCGTCAAACTATTTAAACGCAACGCGGGCACGAGGAGGAGGATAAGGCACAGTTGCTGTCAACATTACAGTCAAACGTCCAGTGTAAGTTTGCCACCTACATTATTATTACGTTTTTCCCAACCTTACTTTGAATGTTATCATTTATAAAGTAATGACTGAAATATCAACCTTAGTTATTATACTGTCCACAAAGTGAAAGAGTAATCTTTATTCTGTTTTTACAGAAAATATTTTATGCACTGCATTGTTTGAAATAATGACTGTGAGTAATGTGAGTGATGTACCGTATTTCCGGCAGGCCCACTTTATTCTGGCGCAGCCTTCGCTGGACAGCGATATAATAATCCGCTTTGCTTTAGCCTGAGATTCTTTTTTAATATATTACCACTAGGACCCTACAGTGACTAGGAAACTTTGCAAAAGTCATTTTCAGATTCCAGACATGACAACAGCATTTTTATGGTCAGAACAGGACTCGCAATTCTAGGGTTCGGGTTTTTGACCCTCATTAGCGCCACCGAAGCCAAGAATGTATGCAGCCAGGGATCTTAACCGTGCTTTGGAGAGCAGCTTCCAACAAACAAATAAAACAGATTCAACCGTTTAAGCAAACGGAGAGAAAGAGTCTGTGTCTCACCACAGCGTAGGTCTTCATGTAGCAGGGCTTGCAGACAGGTTTTTCATTCTCCATGACATACGTCTCTCCGGCAAGTATGCAGTCACAGTCGAAACAGCAGAAGTGCTTCAGATGCCAGTTCTGGCCCTCAGCCAGAGTGTACTCGTTACTGAAGATCAGCTGAGGACAGACACGCATCAAAATCGTAGATTAAACAGTGCCACCAACTTCAAAACTGCAGAGAAAGTGATGCACGCACAATTCAAATCTCGCTTGCAAACCAAACAATAATAGCGTTGCAAAGAAAACTGAACAAACCGACCGACAACTTCCAGAATAGATTTCAAATGATTTAAACAATCCCCCTCTCACCTCATCACATCCTCCACAGCGTGGCTTCTCACTGTCTCCGTAGTGGCGTCCGCAGTACAGCTTGCCCTTCTTCCAGAAGTAGATCATGTCCACTAGCAGTTCCTCGCAGGTACAACACACAAAGCATGCTGGGTGCCACAGCTTATCGTAGCCGGCCCGCTCAGCATAGACGGCTGGCTCGCCCAGACGCATGGGCTGCTGGCACTGATGACACGACTTGGAAAAAGAAAATAAAAGAAGAGGTGGTTGGTATGGCGCTGGATTTTCACTAACATTAAAAGCTGATACAAAAATTCTATAATTTTCAGGTTCAGTTTTGTTCCTAGTTGGTTTATAATTTCCTTGTCTAATAATCTAAGGATTTTTCAATGGACCATTTAGAATATAAAATGTCAAATTGTGCCCATTGTAAGTTTTCAGAGCCCGAGGCGATGATGTGTATGGGTAAAGCAGTTTCAGTCTCAGCTCAATTGACTTGTGTTAGAAAAGTCAGCTGCATCCTGCCCCAGAAAGAGTTCTTTCATCCCCTCCAGTAATAACAAAGAATTATTACGCACTTCCAAAACTTTTCATTCGGTTTACACAAAGGGCAATATCCCTCTCTTTGAGTCCACTTCAAAGTTAAGCGGGGCCTATTTCGATCTGAAAAAGGCCATTTTTTAAAGGGAACATTTGAACTGTTTTCCTCAGATCTCAACACTCCCTGAATGGTAGAGAATGGCACCTTCTAGTGCCGAAAATGGATGGAATTCCCCTTTATAACACAGATGGCATAGCCACTGTAACCTGTCCCTGGTGTTTTTAATTGTGTTGAGATGACTGCTGGTGCAGTTGTGTGTGCGAAGGCAGAGATAAGTCAATACGAGGTTGTTCAGTCACTCCAGCCAGGAGAGAAGTGTGTGTGTGTTCTCGGCATTTTGAAACCGCGTATACTGGGAGAAATTAAGAGGGAGGATAAAGCTAAGAGAGAGAGAGAAAGAATATAAGAACAATATAGGAACATGAAAAAGACAAGGAGTTTGCAACAGAGGAGAAAGAAGACGGCAACATGGAGAAAAGTACAGGAAAAAAAAAAAGTAAAAAAAAAAAGTTGTTGATGCCGACTTGTGATCTCATTTCAACAGGGCTGCTCCTGCATAAACACTGTTTCTTCTTGTTTCAGTGTCAAACCCCCACTTTACATATGAGTCATGGTAGAACTATAGCAGGAATTAAAGAAAAAAAAATCCTAAGAGTCTAGGCTGCAAGAATTAAATAACTGCACATGGTGGTGATAAGATATTCAAAAAATAAAATAAAAACTCCAGTTGTGACTCATAACTGTATCACCATCCATCATCCTGAATGAGGAAGGTTGAGTCAGACTTGGTCTTGTGGCTCCATCTAGTGTCCTGTCTAGCAATGACAGGTTTTTCTAATTAATACAATTATCAATTTACAGTGGATTTAAACTGAGATAATATAATCGTGCAATTGTATCGTTTAACAAATTCATGTTGCCCCAATTGATTATTCTGAGAAAAGCAGTATTTAAAATGATCAAAATTAAATGTTGAAATTTTTGCTTTATACATTAAAAAACACAGATTTGAAGACTTTTTTCTAATATAATTCAAAACACTTAATTACTTTTAAATTCTTTTTTTTGCATATATTTGCCATATTGTGACATATCAGCATCAGAAAATCTCAATTTTAATCCTGAGATGATAATTTTATCAGTTTACTCTGGCCTGGTATGGATGTTCAGGAAAGTGACAGGGGCCGACGGGAAGACAGACTGATAAACAGACAACAGATAAACGTAAACATCTTACAAAGTTCTGCTGTGGTAGTCCAGCTTGCTGAGCTCCAGGGATGCCCATGGCTCCAGCAGTGGCAGCAGTGCCCATGGCTCCTCCGGGTGGCCCAAAGCCAGCTGATGCTCCAGTCCCAGGCCCTGAAAGTGGTCCAGCACCTCCAGCTCCAGCTCCAGCTCCAGCTCCAGCTCCAGCTCCAGCTCCAGCTCCAGCTCCAGCTCCAGCCCAACCCGCGGGCCCAACGCCAAGGCCTGCAGCTCCTGGCCCAGAGCCAGCTCCAGCTGCAGCACCAGCAACACCAACTCCAGCTCCAGCTCCAGCTCAGCTCAGCTCAGCTCAGCTCCAGCTCCAGCTCAGCTCAGCTCAGCTCAGCTCAGCTCAGCTCAGCTCCAGCTCCAGCTCAGCCTCAGCCCACCCATGCTGGCTCAATTGCCAAGGCTCAGCCTGGCCCAGAGCCAGCCCAGCTGCAGCACCAGCTCAGCTCAGCTCAGCTCAGCTCAGCTCAGCTCAGCTCAGCTCAGCTCAGCTCAGCTCAGCTCAGCTCAGCTCAGCTCCAGCTCCAGCCCAGCTCCAGCTCCAGCTCCAGCCCAGCTCCAGCTCCAGCTCAGCTCCAGCTCCAGCTCAGCTCAGCTCAGCTCAGCTCAGCTCAGCTCCAGCTCCAGCTCAGCTCAGCTCAGCTCAGCTCAGCTCAGCTCAGCTCAGCTCAGCTCAGCTCCAGCTCCAGCTCCAGCCCAGCTCCAGCTCCAGCCCAGCTCCAGCTCCAGCTCAGCTCAGCTCAGCTCAGCTCAGCTCAGCTCAGCTCAGCTCCAGCTCCAGCTCAGCTCAGCTCAGCTCAGCTCAGCTCAGCTCAGCTCAGCTCAGCTCAGCTCAGCTCAGCTCAGCTCCAGCTCCAGCCCAGCTCCAGCTCCAGCTCAGCTCCAGCTCCAGCCCAGCTCCAGCTCCAGCTCAGCTCAGCTCAGCTCAGCTCAGCTCCAGCTCCAGCTCAGCTCCAGCTCCAGCCCAGCTCCAGCTCCAGCCCAGCTCCAGCTCCAGCTCCAGCTCAGCTCAGCTCCAGCTCCAGCTCCAGCTCAGCTCAGCTCAGCTCCAGCTCCAGCCCAGCTCCAGCTCCAGCTCAGCTCCAGCTCCAGCTCCAGCTCAGCTCAGCTCAGCTCAGCTCAGCTCAGCTCAGCTCAGCTCAGCTCAGCTCAGCTCAGCTCAGCTCAGCTCAGCTCAGCTCAGCTCAGCTCAGCTCAGCTCCAGCTCCAGCTCAGCTCAGCTCAGCTCAGCTCAGCTCCAGCTCCAGCTCCAGCTCAGCTCAGCTCAGCTCCAGCTCCAGCTCAGCTCAGCTCCAGCTCCAGCTCAGCTCCAGCTCCAGCTCCAGCTCAGCTCAGCTCAGCTCAGCTCAGCTCAGCTCAGCTCCAGCTCCAGCTCAGCTCAGCTCAGCTCAGCTCCAGCTCCAGCTCAGCTCAGCTCAGCTCAGCTCAGCTCAGCTCAGCTCAGCTCAGCTCAGCTCCAGCTGCAGGTAATGATGATTTTTACTATCCATTAAATCGGTCAATTATTTTTTTGTTTGATTTGACCAGCAGGCCAAGACTCATAATCAATTTACAATAATATAGGAAATTAAAAAGCAGTAAATTGCCACATTGTCTGTTTTCCTTTTATGCTTTATAAATGACTTAAATGATTCGATTGTCAAAAATCAGTGATGAATGTAACAGTTGGTTACAAACATATTAGCACTATTTTTTAAAATTTATTATCATTATTATTTTTTAAAAACACCTACCAGATACTTATTGGCCACTGGCGGTGCCCACTCATAGGTGACAGACTTCATCGGCACATCTTGGGGAACCGGCATCACACTGGCCGGCGTGGCGCTGACGGCGACTGGTGGGACACTCGCTGGTGCGGGCTGAGACTGGGCCCGGGCCTGAGCACTGCTGGCTGCTGCAGAGGCCCCGGCAGGCTGTACAGAACCGGCTGCGGCAGAGGGGGGCACGATTGTGGAAGAGGCACTTGGTGGTAAAATGTAAGCGGTGGCAGGCGTGGGCAGAGTGATGGTCATCATGTTGCCCTGGTAGCTGGGGAGGCCGTCGGTCTTCAGCTTGGCGATGAGGCCGGTGTATTTGGTGTCCTCCAACAACTTGCCTACCTTCTTGTTCTCCTCCGAGTTCATAGACACATCGTGCTCCGTGAGGCCACATTTGCAGTTTCGGCAGATTTTTCTGCAGAGGAGAGGGACATGAAAATATTTGGGTGGCTTGGATTTTTCTCATATCAACTTTGGTGTGAGACAGTGAAAGACGGTTCTGCTCTGATTGAACATGTGTGTTGTCCAAAGTCCTGTGCTTTAATGTTTGAATTCTTAAAAAGAAATTTATATAATTTCTTAATGCTTGATTCAGTGTGGAACAATGTCTGTATTTTTCTTAAATCTCATGTACTCCTCATGCTTCATACACATTTACTATGTTGCTTTGGAAATGTCTTGAATTAATCTCTATTCCCTTCTCCTCTTAAGTGCATTGTATTTCATTTTTAAACTGACATGCTTTTGTATTGGGATTTGTTTCTTGTTACAACAATTACAAACTGCTACAGCTCCGCTACAATAGTTTATCAACACAACAAGCTCAGTGTTAAATCCAAAAAATCTGCTCTTTTCACATGCCTCAACACAACTTGCTTCATATTTGCAGAGCAACTGCTCGGCGTGCTTCAGCATGAGCAGGCCCGCAGATTTCAAACAAGATGGGGAAATCGTACTCTCAGCTGTGTCTAGTTATGTAAACCCTGTTAAATTAGTGAGAAGAACAGCAACACTGACAGCATTCATGTTCCAGAAAGGTCTTGTAAACTGTAAAATCACTTTGAAATGGTGCATGACTTTCTCGTCTGTAGAAGCTGAGGAAAAAACAGCTACCTATTACCTATGAACGGATAAAGACTAATTCTGACATTAAAATCCTTCCCTTTCATTCTGGTGATATTAATGGTAACAAGAGATATTTAAATTATGAATTAACAGCACGATTTTCTAAGTTTTGGAGTTAAGGAACGCCTTAAACCCTTAAGCCTGTACAGCATGCAAATGAGGCCCATATGTATGTTCTGTGTAAAGTCAAATAATGTAGATCCCTAAAGATCCAACATGGCACAGTAAGTAAGGGCACTGTCCGTTTGCAACAATACAACACCGCTGGACATTTGAAAACTCCGCCTGCCCCCACAGACCCGTGGTGGGCCTCTGTGCTGGTGCAGTGGTGGGCATCGGGGTACCCGGAGCTGTCTGCAGGAAAACTAGCGCGGAGTGCGGATAATCGTCCAGACGGAACAGTGTTTCACGAGTCACCGGACCAAATAAAATGCGCATGTTGTGAAAGACAAGGCACCCTGGGAAGTCAGGACTGAATGTACACTGTACACAAAAAACCAGTGTTTACGCTGGCATCTGTGAAGGGGCACGGATTGAACGGTCGTCCTCAGCCTCCAATTATAGTTATTTTGGTGAATTAGGACCAGAGGCCCCCCTGAAGGCTCTAGCCCCAGCTCTCAGCACTATTCAGACCAAAAGTCATCTTCTACGGTCTCACACTGTTCTCATATTTCCACCATTGCCATCAGGTTTGTTAATAAGCCAATGGGACGTGGAACTCTGCTCAAACTCGAACATGAAGCGCAGCTGCACTCAGGAACAGCATGTTCCCTATTAGGCTGATGACTCCTGCTGCCATCAGAGTATTTTCAGTTAAGCAAAGAGGAAAGCAATGTTATTGACCAGTCTGGGCCAATGAATGGAAGTTTTTTTTTGTTCTACCTTGATTCTTCCAGGCACCATGTGGTGAATAAGCATGTCTTTTTTTCCGTGACCTTCCTGGTTCATAGTCCTTCACTAAAATACCTGGCAAGTGCCAAGTGCTTTTGCTGCTTTCCACCAAGCATCTTCACTTGCGGTTCGGTGCTTTGCTCAGTTGCTGCTGATTTAATCTTAAATTACCCCTTTGTCCCTGGGCCACACACAGGAATTCAAGGGCTTGAAAGTGGATATCCCCTGTCGAATGTATTTCTGTGATGTTGCCGTGCTGTGGAGAGAAACCGTACAAACCTCCAGAAATGCAGCTCAAAGCCTTCGCACTTGTCCTTGCATTTCAAACAGGCTGCTCCGGCGCCAAACTCGTGGCCCAGGGTCATCTGGAAACAGAGGGCATGATTACAAGGGATATCACACTTTTGTTTTGACTTGCTTAACCACAGAGAGGAAATGCCGAGCTTCTTTAGGGCAAGACGTACCACGTAACCGGGGGGGAAAAAAAATTTAAGTTTCTATCACGATGCTGGATACCGCAAAATAAATCCAGAATTCCAAGAGTTAGTTGCTCTTGGAGGAATTCTGCAGGACTCAACTTACCTACCCAGACTCTTCGATCAGAGCGATGCTCAATGTGAGAAATGATCACTCTCAGTAACTCTGGGGTGAAACTGGTATAGAAGTAAAAGTGATGACAGGTGGAAGCGTCTAGACTGGCAGCAACAAAAGTCAGAGGACCGAGGCAGCAAGGAAAATAATTAACGGAAGACTCTTTTATTTCCGTTACCCTCTTCTGTGCAGGGCTAACAGTTAAAAAATAAAATAAAATAAATAAACTTCAAGATGAAGAAATTCTAGCTATTACATTTTCTCTTAGATTTTTTTTTTTTTTTTTTTTACAATATTCAGAATAAATAAATGAACTGACTATGATTGTTGACACTAAGCTGCAGCCCTAGTTTGGGAGAAAACTGTATCTAAAGTCAAAACGAGCCTTCTTGTTTGAGTTCAAATGATTTGTGATCCACTCAGGGTCGGTTTCTTCTTGCCTTTGGAATCATCATCGGCAACACCTCTCTTCCACAGACAATTTCTGGCTGCCTCACTTACATGCCGTAAATAAATTTCAGCCTGTCCCCAGCCCTTTTTGCCGGGGTCTCTGTTGCTCCTACTTGCACCCTTCTCCCCGTCTTCAGTGTCAAAACAATGCTCATGTGCACCGCAAGCCGTTACCACTCTTTATGACCATATATGGTCAAATATTCAATGATGCCGAAGGGCTCGTGGGGTCCCGCAGCCACCACTGTTGTCAGAGAGATTTGTTTCTGACCCAGAAGAAACTCGCCACTGAGGAATGCAGACGGTGACCCCAGTTTTTAAATGGTTGAACCCTGATGCCAATGTTTTACCCTTTCATCCAAACTTGCAGAGTGGTGCGAGACTCTCCTCCCCTGAGGAGTCGCTGAGGAGCACAAGAGCGAAGTCTAACAACATGATTTGCGGTGATACTCGGTGAATCTCAGCCAGGAAGCACATGCACTCTGCCGCCTTCACTTAAATAGAGTAGAATAGATATGGAATAAATAGAATTGTAGGAATAGATGCTCATCTCAGTTTATTTTACTTCTACAGTGAAACTGGTCTGGAAAAGAAAAATCAGACTACAAATGGTGTTTTTTTTCCAAATGGTAAATTCCTGATAAATCTAAGTTAACATTTTTATGTGCTTCCCTGACTTTGAACCTTATGTAACCATCATTCTGCTCCTTGCACTTGGGTCATGAACTGACTATTTATTATTTTAGTTTTTTTCTTTTAACTAAAAAGGTAAGTTTTTATCCCTTAAATTTATGTGTTATAGCAGTAGCTTATTTAATGCTTTAACGCATTACGTGAAGCACGTGTAGGTGTACTGTACAAATAAACATTCCTTGCCTTACCGTAAGTTACTGAAAGCAGAAGCACAGTGAAAGCTGTTCAATAGCTACCGTCTTTAATTTATTTTGTGTTTCTAAAAGAAACGGAACCGTTGAAATGTAAAAAGTTATTAAGTCCAGACCATTTTTTTCTTGCTTCTCTTCTGTTTCTGCTGGCAAGTCACGATTTCTTTCGCTATTATCTGAAGTAGGCCTGGGTATGAGTAGAAGCCAACACAGTACCCAGGTCTCAGTACCGATACCAAAACAATGCTTAACTGTAACAAAGGGAGCCAAACTTAACATGTTAAACGTTGTCTAAAGGAACACTTTGCCTACGTGAAGTACAGTCTTAAATTGGCAGAATTTGGATTTAAACCAGGAACTCTTTCAGTTCAGTCTACGATACCCTCTGCTATGGACACGTTTCCACTGGTACCAGAAAAAGGTTCAATTCGCACCCACAATTCTACGGACACAAACATTTTGTTGCATCTGTTTTCAGGCTGTTGTGAAGATAAGTTCGAGCTTGAGGTCTGAGAATTTCAAAGTATTTACTGTATTCGTGTTAAGGCACTCTGGATGTGAGCAATGCCAAAGTAACTGTTGGGATTTAAGGCGAACCCAACCTGTGGAAGTCTAAATTTGTATCTCGGGCATAGTGAGGATGACTGGCCATTTTCGGCCGAGGTCACTCAGTGTGTATGTGTCTCGCAGTTACACCATCCGCATTTCGCAGTTGATGTTGATCAGTGATTTTATGATGCGACCAAGCCTGCGGGGTAATTACTTCTGGTGACAACACTCTGCAAAGGAGCTGTGCAGACACAGAGTAAACAGTTCGGGTCAGATGAGTCGTACTCATGAGTCATTGTGCTGCAGCGGGGCTGAGCCGCCGGCCAGTGGCAGACGTAAGGGAAGGAGTCACTGGCTATGCAGCCATTTTGATTTCAACTGGCCACCTGCTCTCAGACCCCGCCATCTTGTTTCTGCAACATCAACTAGAAGCGGATTTGAAACTTTTAAAAATAAACATAATTGCTGTTTGAGTTATCTTACATCTACATTTTGTCGACTGTATTTTGTTTCTAATGTGGTATCTCATGTAAGGAAACAGCACACACCCATCTTACCAAAACTTCCTTCTTTTGAGGAGCCTGAAGGCTGAAGATGCAACAACATTAAAACCAGTTACCGGGTTTACTGTTGTGGCTGATCTGTGTATTTATCCATATAATATCATCAAAAACATCATTTTAGTTCAGTCCCACCGCTGCTGTTTTGGGGATAGTTTGGTATTTTGATAATCTGATCTGTCTAATGTGTCACTAGCTTGACTGTTTTCTGGTCTGCTGGACGGAAATCTCAAATGTATTTGAGCAGAGTGGTGTTGGGCAGAGTAGGTCATGCATTTTTGTTGCAATCCCCCCCACAAAATCTTGCGTATGGCACGTTCAACAACCACTTAGGTGTTTAGAGATGAAAATGACTGCCAGCGGGGTCAGAGCCTCGGAGAAAGACCAGCAGAAACAACTTAAATCTAACAGAATGGCAGGCACGATCATTCCCCATCCTGTACACCCCATGCTCATAGTCACAACTTATTACCTCCTACGTCTTTCTGGATGATCGAATGGGCCTAATTGAGCGTAATATTACCTAAACACATAGGTTGTCCGTCATGAAAAGGGCAAGTTGCACTTTGACACCAATTACAGAAGCCTGTCGCTGGGCTGAGGCGCTCTCGGCGACCTGCAGCCTCCAGCAGCCAGACTTATCTCCTCTGGAAGGGGGGGGGGGGGCTGTCTGGGTCACCCAGCTGCTCAGACCCACTTTCCAGCAGCAGCTTACTGCACTGTCTACATAAATCAGTTTCCCTTGTTTTTAATGGAGCTGATCTTGGTTATCTCACCGACGACTAGCAAACTGGACCTGCTAACAGGAACATGGCACCAGGCACATGATAAACTTTGGCTCTGTTACAGGCTGCTAAATTCCTTCACTCTGGCAGACAACAAGTCATCTGTTGGAGGTCCCGCTCGGTTCAAAAGAGTCTAACTGCCAAAAAAAGAACCAAGTGAGACTTTTTAAAATAAGCAATGGCTGGTGAATCCTGGAATAATCACGGGTTGTGGTTGTAGCAAACTGCACATTAGCTTCGTGCCATGCACGCATGCTTCTCCTAATTGTAACCGACAGTTTGTCCCTGTATGTGAAGCAAGAATCCAAGTTGTGCTGGAAACATGCTGACGTTGGGTGCACGCGGACTGCCAACCTAGCCAAAGCTGCATTTTAAACTGGTACGGTTGACTGAAACCAAAGCGATGACAAATTAAAGCTGCAGCTTGCTGAGTGATTGACGCTGCAGCTTCACCGCTACACGCGTCACGTCTCACCAACCACTTTTTTTTACCCCTGCGTCAATCTGTACTGACCTTCCGCCGCTGCCAGCTATCTGCGGGTCTATGCAAGAATCCCGTGGCCCAGGCAAACTGAGACGATATGGATGAGGCGTGTTAAAGGCGTGGATTTCCGACACCACCTGTAGGGAATAATCACTGGACCAGCAAAAGAAATGTGTTGAACGTCTTAAAAACGCTAATTTGAAGTTTCACTCCAGGGTACGTGCATTTCGGCCACTGAAGTCCTGGACTGAGCTGTGCGTTACTAAAGATTGAAGTGTATATGAAACAGTTCCACCACTTATTTCCTAAAAACTCCACGGGTTAGGTTGCTGGTATGCCTAGCAGGCAGACGCAAAATGTACACGGTGACCCGTGATACTGTTTTCAGTAAGAAAAAAAAAAAAAAAAAAAAACCTTTACGGAGAGAATTTTAAAATAAATTTCCAGACAGATTTAGTTATACTGCGACTATCCATGGGTCATAAGAAGACTAAGCAGAAGGAATCCAATGAATGCAACACGTGTCATGCAAAGATCTAAAATCTACAAGTAACTCTATGGTCTGAAATGAATGAACACCCACTGGACAATTCCTGTGTTGCGAATGTGATCCCTGTTTGTGGAAGTAAAAATCCAACATTTTAAGTCAGATACTAGACTAGATAACTTTGCTTCTTCCCTTTTATGGCCAAATTCCATTAATAACTCCCTTAATTTTGTATATTCTTGCTTAAAGGCTGAAGTACGTTAGTAATATATGATTCAATATCCAAAAAGTACAAGTGGGAGAAGCTTTACAATTCGGCAGCTGTCTAATTCAAAGAGAAACATTTACTCCTGGGTTCAATAACTTTTAAAGCTGGTTTTCATTTTACTGTTGCGACGATTTTCGCCCTCAATAATAGTTATCGGTATAGAGCAGCTCGCAGTGACACTAAAACATCAATATTGTAAAAACTAGAGCTGTTTCGTGCACAATATCTATGCCGAATTTTGCAAAGACTTGTATTGTTTTACAGAATAATCGCTGATTTATTTATAGAACTTGAGGGTTTTGTTGATAACCAGGGAGACGCTATATTGTCGAAATTTCAAACGCAGTTTGGCGTCGAGTTCTCTCAGAGGGGAACACGCATGGATTCTCAAAGGGAAGTCACCTTGATAGGAAAAGGATGTCGACGGTTAGTTTAGTAAACCAATCAAAAGAAAAAAACCCGTTGTAATTATCTATCCACTAGGAAATTGCTGCTAAGTTAGCCACCGTTGTTTGTGTCTGTAAATTCTCGTTTTTTTTAATCAAAGAAAAACGCAAAGCACGACTCTGAAACACTTTCGAAACGAGAGCCGAGCGGCGACCGAGAAAGTCTGTCCGCGAAACCGTAACTTTCCTCGCCACCTGCCCGGCGCTCGGCACACCTTTTCAGGGCGTTCCCCGGTCAGCCGGGGAACGCCGACGGAGAACACTGGGAGCCAAAGCTTACCTTCTTCACTTCCTTCTCTATCTCCATTTCTTTTTTTTTTTTTAATGTCTCTCAGCGCAAAGTTATATCGCTCTACACGAAGCGAGCGGCAGAGTTTCTCCTGAAACAACTGCCCCCCGCCTCCTCAAAAAAAAAATATAAAAATGGTACAGAAAACGGATCAGGGAAATAACAGGGCGACCAAGCCTCACTCTCCGCTTTCTCTCCGGAGGTCCTGCTCCGCACATGCGTCAAGTTCGGCAGAGTCAGCGAAATGGCTTCCGGTCAGCGCTTCAAAATAAAAAAAAAAAACCCTGGTCCGCAAGTCGATGTAAGGAAAAAAAGAAAAAACAAACAAACAAACAAACAAAAAAAACGAACAAAGAAAAAAAAAATTGGGAATATAATAATAAAGCATTAAAATAAAGAGGGACTAAAGTTAAATGGAAAAGATACCGAAAATTTAAGAAATGTGTAGACTTATAAAAATATAAAAAATAAAGATAAACCTTTAGAAACAGGTGAATGGCAAAATGACAAATAAATGCACGCGAACGCACCGTTACAAGAAAAAGGCAGCATTCATGGTAATTAACTGAACGTGGTCGCAGGATGTCACCGTCCGTGGCAACTGCGTGATGAGCTGCTCACGAAGGGTTGTTTTTTAAAAATGTTCTTCAAAAAATACACGGTGAACGACAGATGTAAATACTGAGTAAAGAATGTGTAGATTATTTTTTAAAAATGTGCACCCACCCACTCCTGCGCACATTTAGGACACAGAAGTCGCCGAGGACTAAAATTCAAGTCCCTGTAGCCAGCTGCATTTAGGCTACTCTGATGGTCACACGCTACATGGGTCTGAGCTACAGGCAAATCGACCTTGAAAAATTACATAAATAAATAAATGAATAAATAAATAGCTTTGTCATACCTAGAGAAAACAATTCAAATGAATTTGAAAACATGATCAAATCTACCTCTGCCCTGACAGGATAGATAATCACACTGCAAAGGTCAGCGTGGTGGTGGATAACAAACAAAATTTAGCTTAAAAAAAAAAAAAAAAAGAAGATTAAAATGAACCAAAATTGCCAATAAAACAGCAGCCAACTGTAAATATAATTAGCCTTTTATTTTTAAAGACAAGATTTTCTTATTTCCGGAAAATCTTTACGCCCCCTCTCCAGCTTGACGCGGCTTCCCACTCCGGAGGGCCCGGTTTCCTTCTCGCCGATGTCTCGGGGGCCCACCTCTGCACTGAGAGAGCTGCAAACCCGACCAATAGGAACGGAGAGCGCCCGACGACCAATCGGGGAGCAGCTGGGGGCGTGTCCTTGCCACGACAAGAGGACGTGATAGCACTTTGACAGATTCAACATGCAGCGGGGGCCTGGCTCTAGAGTTGCTGGGGTTTTTTTTTTTTTTTTGTTCTAAATAGTTCACTTTTTATTGTCCTTATCATCATGTTTTGATCATTGTTTAAGGACATTTACAAATAAGTCAATACATGTGGCGATAACTGTTTTTGTACTAAAAAAAAAAAAAAAAGGACAGAAAAAAAAACACTCATTTTGAATGAACGTGGAAGTACACACTGAAATAATCCTAGGACACAAACCTGGACACAAACCACACACCACAGCTGGTTTGTTTTGAGACCTGATGTTTCGTGGCTTTTTTTTGAAACGCCTGTCAAACAGTTTCAGTGTTGCCTCAGCGACAGGAAACTCTGTGTGTGTGTGTGTGTGTGTGTGTGTGTGTGTGTGTGTGTTTTTTTGTTGTTGTTGTTTTTTTTGGTTTTTGTTAAAGCAGCTTCCCGTGTGACCTGACGCTGGCCTTTTCAAAGGAACCGAGACTGTCACACCCTGACAAGCCGGGCGGTGTCACCCGTCAAAGGACACGGGTTGATGGGTGAGAGTGCTGTTTCGTCGGCAACACTGGCTCCCCGTCATGTCTGATCTGGTCTCTCTGGTATGAACATCTGGAACCACAAAACGTCCCTCGGCGGTTTTTAGTGTCCCTAAACCCTCAGACAGCTTTTCTCCTCCGCAGCATCCCAAACTCGATACTCCTCATCATCTGCTGTGAACCCGAGCGCAATGCCGTCTTTCCTCAAAAAGATGGGCTCCACGGTCGCCCATACTGGGGCACAGGAATCGGATGACTCAACGGGGGCGATTCAAATCAGACAATGCTAGAATTGACAACGATGATGCCTAAAAATAAAAGCCACCTCATCAGATGCGGCCGCAACAGTGGGAGTGTACTGAAAATCTGCCTGAGAGCAACAGTCGGGCCCCTACGCGAACACCGAAACTGTTCTTTCGTGCTGCGACGGTTCCTCCCGTTCATGCTAACTTCGCTTTCAGTGTAGGCTTCAGTTGGCGAGAGTCTGACAAACCGGGACAAGTCACGCCTTTTATTGCTGTCCTCTCGCACTGGCTGAACGGGGGAAGGTGCCCCACCGTCCGCGGAGAAACAAAGAGGGAATTTTTTAATTTTTTAACGTAAAAAAGGCTTGAAATATATCTGCCTGGCGCGACTAACTCAGGCTGCCGAGGCCTCATATTAGTTTCAGATAAACTGAAGGCGTTTGCACAAAACGAGGACTTTGTATTTTGTCCCCCATCACTAGGAGGGGATTTTTTTTTAGTGGCCACTTGGAACAGGAGGAATGATTACAGCGAAAAAACAACAAAAAAACCGTCTCAGTGAACGTATGAGCATGACTATTGTTTTAAGACGGACTATCCTTTAAAGCTAAAATCCCGCTATTTCTCTGTTTTATCTACCTGTATGGTGGAGGGTAAAACAAGGGGAAAAAAAAAAAAATCGGAAAGGTTGATTCGTTTTATCTTTCGCTGCTCACACCCGTCAGTCGGCGGGGGCCCAGTGCCGGCTCTAGGCTGTAGGTGGCATCCGAGGCCAAAGCTGAAAACCCACCTGCCCCCAGACATTTCACTCGACACCGTCCACAACAGAGCAAATACAGCAGCGGCAATCAAAACCACCATTAAACGCACTGATCGGGCAGTTAAATGGTTGGGTCTCAGTCGACGGGGGGGGGGGGTTCACGTCTCATCTCCTCCCCTCAGGTTTTCCATATCCATGACCATAATCTTTCCCTACCATTGCTTTGACTTGTTAAAAAACAAGAAAACAAAAAAAAGGCCTGCTGGTGTCTTTCGTCCTACAGATTTGGGCAACAGAATCCTCCAACGCCTCGTGTTGGAAGCGCGGTGACGACGCATTTCGGGGGAGTTTGAGGACCTGTTCAAGCATTACCACGGGGAACAATAGTAACGTAACAGACAACCTCATCATTGTGCTCGCCACCTTTCCCCACCCATTTTAGCTTGGACTACTGCGCCAATACGGTATGTCCAGGTCATGCCAGGGCAAAAATGTTTGTGCGCCCATTACAGATAACAGTTGGTCGTTGTACGGTAACCATGGCAGCCCAAGTATTTGTCTTTTTTGTCGGTGCTCTCTGAATTTAGTAGATAATACGTCCTTGTTCAGATTTCCCCCCCCACACACACACATTTTCACTGAACAGCAACAACAACAACAACACAATCACAGACGTTTCCCCAAACGTGGCATTTTATTCTCCATCATTTTTAAAAGAACTTGCTTGAATGTGTAAAACTAGTGGATTGAGGCTTTGAAGCGTAACTGGGGTCACTTTCAACCATTACCAACCAACCATTGTTCGTCTAATTGAATAGTAATACTTCATTTCATTCAGCCAAAATCAGTAAAAAAAAATAGAACGGGTGTTGGCCTATCGGCAACCAAAGTGCACCTCAGGCGCCTGTGGACATCTGATAACTGCTAGATAGATAATAGAATATACGCTTTGTAATATTAGTCTTACTTGCTGAAAAACAGTGTCTAATTTGTCAAATTACCTCAGTGTGTATCACAAGGTATATTTACAACTGATCTCAAAACGTGATTCGGCAGAAAAAGATTACCTCAAAATGAGGAAGTTGTGTGTTCTCAGAACGCTGTTTCGCAGTAATGTAGAAAGAATTTTGACACATCTGTGTATTGTGCATTTAGTTGATGCCTTCAGAGATGTGTGGATGTGTAGCAGGTAGGAGCGCAACGGCTCGCCCGAGGACACCTCAGTAGGACACAAAGTTTTGGACCGGCACACTCGCTGCTTCGCTGTAAGTCTCTGTGAATCAGGAACCCTCCAGCAGGTGTTTGCCACACCTGAGTCTGTCTCAGTTCCCTGTTCTCTTTACTGTGCCACTAAAATGTCCTTATCAGCTGTGTTGCATAACGCAAACATCGCAGGCTCCGGGGGACATGTACTTTGGCGAGAGGTCGTATGAGTCAGCGATGTCAAGGATTTTTGCTTTACTGTCACGTGAACCGGCTTTGAATGATGAAACGCTTCAATATGGGGTCAATACAGACGCGTAAGAAGGTGTCTTTATGGGGAAATAAGTGGATTTCTAGTGTTTAAAGCAGCTGAAGGTTTTCTGTTTGTTAGCGCAGGCATCACATTTTTGGGTGGGTATCTCCTTCTGAGATGAAACCCCTGCTAGAGCACCAGAGGTGAATTCCTGCACTCTGACATCTCAAGTTAACAGTTAAGCCCTAACATGTAGATATCGCAGTACGTGGATCCCGGCAGCCGGTTTAAATTTAGCTCGACGGAAGCTGCTTCCCGATCGCAGTGTTGCCTCAACAGGGAACAAAGAGGAAGCTGAGACACACCGCGGACGGCCATGTCTTCTTGAGCCGTGAAACAGAACCTAGATCAGCTCGTCAGTCCTCTTATCTCGAATGCGAAGCCCGAATGTAAAGCTCAGGTGACCTGCGGCAAACGAGAACAGACCAATAGAACCACACTATCAAGTGTAAAACGACGGTGACGGCTTTTAAGCTCTGACGCCACAGACGAGAGTCAGGTTTGACAAGAACACGTTTAGTATTAGTTACAGGTGCAGAACCCTTTTTGGTGCCGTAGAAGTTTCAGCGCCCAGAGAAGCTTTTATGGGGGCGGAATCAATGAGTTAATTAATAGATTAATAGAGCTGCAGAACAGAAAATGAATTCAAAATTTTGATGACCAGTTTTATTTATCGAGCATTCTCTGGTTCCGGCCTCCCAACAGTGAGCAATTAGCTGTTTTTCTCCATTTGACACATGTTGTGAATCGAAAATCTTTGGGTTTCAGACTGTGGGTTGGACAAATCAGGCAATATGAAGACGCCACCTTGAAACTGGGAACCTGTGATGGGCCTTTTTTCACTATTTACTGGCAATTTATAAACTAGACAGTTAATCAATAATGCAATCATCAAAAATAATAAAATAATCAAAGGAATTATTGGTAATGAAAATTATACACAGGCCATTTTGTATTTCTGTAACAACTCCTTTGAAAGGTACGTGTATGATCAGTGTATGTACTGTATATGTAATACAACTGGATGAGACGCCAGACCTCGAGCAACTTTCCCCTCTTCTCTATAAACTGAACAAAACTTCCGAGTGTCAAAAACCCGTAAGTGCATGGTGCAACTTTTGGTTAGATATCTCCATACGGACGTGAGAAAGGGCGCAGCTGCTGAAACACCTCCAGCACCTTAAGCAAGGTCGTGGTTTGGACACATGACCCGGCGCACTCGCCCATAAAAGCCTGTCTTCGGCCCTGACGCTCCCACACTGCTGGTCACGATGAGGGTGCTGCTCGCATTCGCCGCGCTGTTTGTGGCCGTTCTCGGCAAGGAGACGTTTGAGGGGTGAGTGGGCCTGCAAAGGCTACTACATACTCCTAGAATGATTCAATATGTGCTGCCTACGATAACATTTCTCTCTTTGTGGTCCCTTTTTTTAAATTGAGCGCATGCAGCTGTTGCCTTCCCGTAGAAACTGGTTCTGATACAAAAAGTGTTAATAGCACCTTCACAAATAAATACAATGATTTTTATACACACAACTAGACTCCCTTACTCCTTCATGTGCAGTTTCCCCTTTTTACTTCCCCTTAAGTAGCTTTAAGGTTGTTAATGATCTAATTGACTGACTGTCTGACAGCATCAAGAATTCCGTATCAGCTTGCTGCAACTATTTATTGAAATATTCCCTCCCAAGACTCCGTCTTTTTCTTCCCGGCCACATCGTTTCATCACGTGGAAATCGCCCGGACCTCCGGTGCATCATTCTATACACATTGTCCCAAAATTCAGTCCAAAAAAAAAAAAAAAAAGTGGTATCACTTTTGGATCCCCAATGGAATTTAAAGTTCTTTTGGTCCGAACAGCGTTTGGATGCACAGCGTGAATTTCCGCTGATGAACCCATCGGCGGGCTCAGTGGCATTTAGGAGGTTAGGGCTGCACTTGGCAGCAATCATCAAGGAGTATAAAAACTTAAACGTAGCTGTTAATTAGTAGCTATGATAAAACTCCGATCCTGGTCATAACAGCACACTATGCTTTTGTAACGGATTTCTGGCAAACTGTCACCAACTAGTGGCTAAAAACACTCCCGAGGATGCTGTTTTGGTGGTTTACAGAATTTTTACACACCTTTCCCCCTCACCCACCGCCCCAAGCTCTTCTCTTATTGCTACTTATGTTTGTTTTTTTTAAAATTGTGCCAAAGACTAGCCGTGTTATAACCTCTTTATATTTGGCGTCAGGTATTTTCACTGGTTGTAAAATTTGACCTAAAAAGAAAGACCAGTGTGCTATCAGTTGAGAGACAGCTGACTCATCGTGGTTAAACCTACTGCAGAAGTTAGAATAATCCCCACCCTCATTAGATATTTGGAAATTTGGTCCATTTCGACATCATTTATCTAGACAATGAATCATTTTGCACGTATAATTGCTTTATAACCGGGCCTTCAGATATTCAGATATTCCATATTTTTAAGTTAGGCCCTGTTGCCCCTAGGAGCCACCAAAATGCAAAGGCATTTAGTTCAGCTTTAAACAGTAGATAAAAGCCACATTAGGGATCAAACCTTTGGAAGTGCTCTCCTCTGCCAACTCTAACGCCAACTCTAACATCAGCGCTATGAATCATCGCTCTGTTCTTTCTGCACAACTTCTGACAAACCAGAGCCAGTCGGCCTTGAGAAATCTCACTTCAAGCCATGTGTGCCAACTTCTCTCTCTCGGTCTGGGAACTTGGGTTGAGTAAAAAGTTGTAAAACATCGTGGTTCTGTTTTCGCAGGCATCAGGTGCTTCGCATTGTGCCAAAGGATGAGGTCCAGCTGTCTCTGATCAAGGACCTGGAAGACATGATCGAGTTCGAGGTCAGCTGTCATCCACTGGCAATAACTTCAATAAATAAATGAATAAATAAAAATGGAAAGTAAAATGAAAGAGCAAGGCTTCAACTTTGCAACACCCTTTTCTTTTTTTTAAGCGACAAACCTCTTTGCTCCAAGAACTTAGTGAGTGAACTGAAATGTAATTGCACTCAATCTGTTGTATGATATCTGGGTTTTTCTTTCAGCTGGACTTCTGGAAGGGTGTGACTGAAGTGGCCTCTCCTGTGGACGTCAGAGTTCCCCTCCACAGCCTGCAGTCCATCAAAATTTACCTGGAGACTCAGGACATTTTGTACTCCATCATGATCGAAGACCTGCAGGTACGACGGAACTGATCTCCCAACTCGAGGCTTGAATAGGGCCCGTCGTGATTTACTGCATTGACTGCAATCAGCCAAAGTCCAGTCAGACTTTGCTCTTTCCCGATGTCCAACTCAAATACGAATGATATCCTTGGCCCTCAGGTGATGCTGGACGAGGAGCAGGAGGAGATAGATTCCGCTGCTCGTGTGGCCGAGCCCAGAAACACTGACAACTTCGACTTCTCCAGGTACCACACGATCAGCGAGGTTAGTACACGCGTTAGTACTCTGGCTTCTGTTATCCAGTAAAAGCATTATTTACTCTTATTAAATAGTTTCAACTTAATCCTTGGGTCTAAGGTTTAAAAAGAAAAAAAATTGCCAGGATGTTATTTGTACCGTTCATGCATTAGATTAATTATTTGATATAGTATCTGATATAACCAATTAAAGTGGTTGTACTCCATGGGTGTTTTGATTGCATTTGACCGATAACTTTGATTTGATTGATCACTGGCAAAAGCATAGAAATTCCTGGATGACTGATGACACACTTAACTGATGCTCACGTATTAAGACCGAGATTTCTTCTTCCTCTGGTTTAGATCTACAGCTTCCAGGACATGCTGGTGGCCGAGAATCCCAACCTGGTCAGCAAGATAGTGATCGGTCAGAGCTACGAGGGCCGTCCCCTCAATGTGCTCAAGGTAAATAAAAACAGGCCGAGTCCAGCAAAAGAGGACTGGTTACGAGATGAATAAAAAATGATGGCAAAAGAACTGAAAGAGCGTAAATGAAACCAATGAATGTGTTTTACAAAGCACAATAGGTAAGTGAACGAATTGGAAAATCTTCTCAGATGTACAGTTTTCTGTCCAAGTTCTCACACTATACCTGATGAAATAGAAATTATTTGAAGCATGCGCACTCATTTATTGTTTGCCTGGAATTTTGTTTGACTGCTCCTTTTCCTTTCCTTTGTCGTAGTTCAGCACTGGTGGAACCAACCGTCCCGCCATCTGGATGGACACTGGAATCCACTCCAGAGAGTGGGTCACTCAGGCCAGCGGCACCTGGTTCGCCAAGAAGGTGCTCTGATCATTTTTACATTTTTCCTCTCGGTCTCCGCAGCCTCTGACCATTCACCTGCCGTCGTGTCCTTTTACGTTTCTGTCATCAGATTGTGTCCGATTATGGGAGTGACCCTGCTCTGACCGCCATCCTCAACAAGATGGACATCTTCCTGGAGATTGTGACCAACCCTGATGGCTACTATTTCACCCACAACAGCGTAAGTTTCTGATTTTACAAGAATCTCCTGCCGCACTCAGTTTCTCAATGACATATTCATCCACAGAATAGAATTTTTCATTCCTCTTTTAATGCCACTTTTTAGGTTTTTAAAATTTCCACGACTTTAGCCGTGAGAGTGGTCGTGTTACTTTGAGTACTGCAAAACTTTTTTATGATATAGGTTCAAATAGATTTAATATATAAAAACAGTAGATCTATATCGGTGAAAAATAAGTAATATGGTGGTAATGTCACCGACTGGGCAGACACAGAAAAGCAATCAAGGCAGATGAAATACTGATGTCACAAGCACATACAAACAAAGGTCAAATATCGAGAAGAATAATCACAATGAAAAAAGAAGAAACAAAAATTGTGATGACTCACTCCGATGTTTCCAGAACCGTATGTGGCGTAAGACCAGGAAGCCCAACCCTGGCTCCAAGTGTGTCGGAGTCGATCCAAACAGGAACTGGGATGCTGGTTTTGGAGGTAACGTCTCCCCCTCGTCACTGGAATATACTGTAGTTTATTAGATGGTGTTGATGATGTGAAGAGGATGAAGGAGACTCCGCTGACACTGTCTCGATTGCATATAAAGGTTTATTACAAAGAAGAACAGCGTCAAGTCGAGCATCTGCAGATCTGCTTGTGAGAAGCCGATGAACCACTCTGAAATTCAGCCTTGGTCACCGACTCTTAAATAGGACAGTTGTTTTCCTAAAAACTGTCACTCACATATGGTTTTAGTTACAAAGCATTACCTGCCTTTGGGAACTGCAAGACCCCTTCTGAGGGCCTTTGACCTATGGCCTCTGAGCCATACCCCTATTTTCACACATGGTTTATATTCTACATATATGACCATACACCTCAATACAAAGACGCCAAATGTCTATCTCAGTAATTATTTTTTAAAGCCCCCGACCCACTGGTTAAAGTCCTTATTCATATCTTATTGCTGTACTTTGATGCAGGTTCGAGGAAATGACTGTATTTGAAAAATCACCTCACAAACCTGCACCCATCTTCTGTTGTTGACACTATGATGTGTTGTTTTTGTGCGGCGTGCATCACTGTCTGCAAGTGTCGTTCTCGACGCTGAACCGCCAGGTGGCGCCAAAGCGCCAGATTTTCAAATCCTACCCAAAGTGGCTTTAAACAGGATGATCTCATGAGACCCCTGAGACTGGGTCTGCCTTGAGCCTTTGCACTTTGTGGAGACCCTTGGACCATGAGTATTAGTATGTTTGAAGTGACCTGGGCCTGTACTAGTAATCTTGCTTCGGGAGCCGTTCATAGACAGGGACATTTCCTTGCAGTTCCTCTGACTCTGTTGTCATCATGTGCAGGGCCTGGTGCCAGCAGCAACCCCTGCTCAGAGACCTACCATGGACCCCAGGCTAACTCGGAGCCTGAGGTCAAGTCCATCGTGGACTTTGTGAAGTCCCATGGCAACATCAAGGCCTTCATCTCCATCCATTCCTACTCTCAGATGCTCCTGTACCCTTACGGCTACACCAGGACTCCGGCAAAGGACAAGGCCGAGCTGGTAAAAAAAACACTTTCTGACTTTCCTGACCTTCTATTTTCAGAACAGCTTTGATATTTTTCAAGATCAAACTGGGAACACCTGATCGTAGTGGTCAGAGCTCCTCTCTGGGATCTGCAGTTTTGTTGTCCCTAAAAAACATTCTCCTGTGATGCTAGAAATGTAGGACTATGAAAAAAGCAACGTGAGAAGCTATGGCTGGATTTTCATGCAACGTCACTGTAATCTCTCTCTACAGCACGCTCTGGCCAAGAAGGCTATCACTGACCTGGCTTCCCTGTATGGTACTAGGTACAGATATGGCAGCATCGTCAGCACCATCTGTAAGTTTCAGCAGCACTGCTTACAGTATAGATGGTTAGATCGTTTTCAGTAGAAATTATGATTTTCTGTTCTTTTTATTCTTAATTTCAGCACTAATCGCAGTAGTGGTGATGGTGTAACTGGGTAACAGCAGACTGATCATTTCTTCTTTTATTTGTATTAAAATATGACCATGGAAATGACAGAATCCAGTGTAGCAGAGCGAATGCTACTCAGCACGAGACTTTAGGTGCTGTGGTGCCCTCAAGCGAGACGCTGATTAATGAAAGTGCTGTAACAACATTTGCACCCGTAGAGATTCAATTGGACGCGCATATTTTAACATCCGGAAACAGAAAACGGCTCCTTGGAGACGTTGTTGTGTGGGTTTATGTTAAAATCAGTGGCGTTGAAGTGCAAGTGCAAAGCCTAGAAAGTTTTTTGTGCATATTTAGGTAACTGTGAGACAGTAAGCTGTGTTGTTTTTTTCTTTTTTTTAGCCGCTTTGGTTCATCCACTGAGTCTAAACAAAAGGCCAGATTCTTGATTTGATAGTACTCGGACTAAAGGGCTGGGTAATTTAGTGAAGCAAGCAATGTGCATTGTTGTTTGCTACAGTGTCTCTTTTCATTCTTTTAAATATATTTACCTTCTGCGGAAAATGGCTTTAACTGTAAAAGGCTCTCTAAGATATCAACACCTCCATCATGGCTGCCACCTGAAACCCTGTACTTTATACCTGAAGAAATAATCCTCTGAGCAAAATCTGTTTCAATTGTAGACCAAGCCAGTGGTGGCACCATTGACTGGACCTACAACCAGGGCATCAAGTACTCCTACACCTTTGAGCTGAGGGACACAGGTCGGTACGGCTTCATCCTGCCAGCCAACCAGATCATCCCCACCGCCAATGAGACTTGGCTGGCTCTGATGGCCATCATGGATCACACCTACAAGAACCCGTACTAAAAACGTGTGTGAGTGTGTGTGTGTGTGTCAAAGTGGAAAACCCCCTGGCGAGGCCATTGTGGGCAACTGTCACCTTTAAAACGTCATCTTCACGACTAATATCACCATTGTCGTCATCATACTCCATGACTCTTTAGATGTTACGAAAACCACAATGTGTACATTCAAATATACACATAAATCAACAAACCAGAAAACTGCAGTTTCTAGTTTCTTTATGATCTGAAAGTGTTTTAATTCAGAGCATGTTACACACTTTTTTTTCTGCATTTCTCGCCTCTGTCTGCATCACCTCCACCTCCTTCAAATCTCTCATTACATCATTGCATCATCAACCAGTCTTTACCTGTTTTTTTTTTGTGTTTTTAAGAGATATCTTAGTATACATCAATTTGGGTGAAGCACATTATTCCTGTATGTTTGATCCCAGTTAACTTGTCTCATTCTGATCCTGCCACTTTTCACACAAATCTCATTTCAATCTTAAATTATATATATATATAAAATCTCCCACATTGGGTGGAAGAATATAAATTGTATTGGGAACCTGACCTCACTTTAGGCTAAGTCACTGTGGATACAATCATAAGCTACATGCCTAAAAGTGTAATTAGAAAAACGTTTCAAGTTCCACCTGTTTCTTTTCCCCTTTTTTAAAAAAATTCAAATTTTCCTATTTTTACGTAAGCAGATGTGATCGGCAGGAAGTAAGAGGTGGTTACAGTGATCCTATAGTAAACTGCTGAATTAGAAGAGTCCCTCTCTTAAAAGTGGGTTTTCCAGGTGGTGTTCATTTTAATATTCATCATTTCAGCTCCTATACAGCAAACAATCATACGCTTTATTCGTACGCATTAATTTAAAAACAAAATCATTTGATAAGCTGCTGAAAGTCAGTTAAGCCTGATGATGAAAGCACAATATTAATCACAAAAAATGGAGAAGTCCATATTTTATTTAAATGCACTTCACGGGAGGCTGTGTGAGCGTATTCAGTGGAACAAGTCCCTAACATACCAACAAAACAAAAGGCCACAAATGAACAATACTGTTTTTCAAATGCATCTGGGGGATCTGAAGTGCTGCTTGTAATTTTGCTACAGGCGTGACAAAACGCCCATTTCCTTCCTTTAGCCACACTGCAATATTGTGATAAGCGCAAGCGCACGTCCATCTGTGTGAAGCCCCCAATCAATCGGTTAGTGTGATCACAACGTATTGTACTTTGATCGTCATACACAGGCAAAAAAAAAAAAAAAAAAAAAAAGTCACAGTAACATTAGTGTACAAGTGTATAAAGGCTGTCGGTGCACCGTCGGTTAAGGAACTACAACAACACATCATGACAGTATGAAGCATATTACAAAAATACAGCACAACTTTTCTTGTTTTTACACAATGGATCAAGCTCGGCGACATTATTTGTACATACATCACACCTCATTAAGTACAGAAATTCCCAGCATATACTTCATGTCATGTCAACATTCAATCATTGTGTCTGCAGCAATAAAACTGTAACTCTTTCAGGGGTTCCATTTATTTCGTGGCTGTCGTACCAATGGAACTAAAAATGACAATTAATGAAATTATAAGGTAAAATAAAAATAACATTGAAAAAAAAAAAAAGATAATTTGAACAAATCATCCACAGAAATGGATGATTATTTGTACAGATTCATATCCCGGTGAAAAATGAAGAATATTGTTGCATGAAATGATCATTTAAGTGCAATAAGATCCATCAGTTTTTCAGGTTCACAGATGAGGCACTGTGCAAACATTCAAATATACGCACTGTATTAAATATGTTAAGAACAAAATCTGCAGTCAGGGGAAAATACTTCAGTCAGACATAAATGGCCAGAAGTGAAGATGAACACTGGGGTATAATGATGAGTCTGAAAGGTCTGCCCATATTTTACTTGCAAATTTCATTCTGTTGTCCAGTCTTAATTAGGTCCGAATTAGAGTTTCAAATATTTCGGTCATTGTTGTTGTGTAGTGTTAATCACTTTTCCAAGGTGTGTGTAAAGTAATTTCAAAAAGATGTAACCTGAAGTAAATGGATTAAGGGTTGGAGGTATATCCGTGTGGTTGATGGTGGGTGGGATTATTTCCAGGGTCTACTGCTTTGAACCCTGGCGCTGTCCCTGCCAGCGGTAGAGGAACTCTGTCGACTGCGAGCACCGGACGCTTTAGACTGGGAGTTGATGGCCGACATGCGGCTTGACATGCGGCCTGCATAAAAACACACGCAAACGACAGTGAGAAATATGAAATGAAATGATGAGACAGGGGAAAAATAAAGTTTGTCGGTGTAGCTTCCTCTGGGTGGGAGTTGGGGTCATGCTCTCTGGTTTCGAGTCATGATTTCAATCTGTCTGACAACAGAATTTCATGGAGTAAAAATATTGGATCCAGCCAGGAGGGACGGGCCACTCTGAACGCTATCCAAGCCCTGTTTTCAACAACCGAAACGTTTGTTTTACTGTCCTGTATTTTCCTATAATTTCCTAGATAGGACGTGATATGCAACTTCAGCTTCATGGGAAGATTTCTGGAATTTGGCACCACTTACCGGGAAATTCGAGAAAAAGTGTTCAACTGATACTAATCGATTACATCCTATTAATTGCTAGTGTAACCGAGAGAGTCTGTGCACAGCATGTCAGCTGAAAAAGCAGCAATAAGAAATTTTCCTACAGCCAAACATTAAATCCATCGCATGCTTATAAATCCATCCAACTGCTTATAATCTCAACATAAAAAATAAAACTCTAATAAGTATTTCACAACTCCGACTATATTTTGCCTCTGATTATTACCAAATAGCATAGTTTAATCATCATAAAATGATCATTTTATTAGGAAATTATGGACACTTAAAACAATGTCTTATCACCGCTTTAATATTGAATTGGAATACTGGGGTTTGAGTTTCTGACGGTGTGGTCTTACTGTTGGAGTTACTTGGGATGAGTATGTCCTCCAGCTGCTCCTGGACCTTGGCCAGCTCGTCTGATGTAAACCGCCACCTCCTCTCTGCTGCCTGCGACTGCTGCTGCTGCTGCTGTTGCTGCTGCTGCTCAGAGCTCCTCTTCCCCTTCGATGACGTGGGAGAGGAAAGGCACGAGGGCGGGAGGGAGCCCGTCGTCATCCCTTCCGGAAATTTCTGAGCGATTACCTTGAGGCCTTTGGAGAGGACAGCAGAGTGGGATGATAGCTCTTTTCAGACACTGACAAGATGAGTTGAATAAGTTTAATTTTGTGGAAAAATACAATCGACCTCAGTTTCACAGGACCTTTTTTTCAGATGGGACATGTTAAGCAGCCTTTTGGCCAATAATATTCACCTAAAGTCCTTTCCGGGGAAACTCCATCATTTAAATGCACATTACTTTTAAAGGAGGTAGAGAAAACAACTTGAGTGAAATGATATCTTACCTCCAGACAGCATAAACAGATTTTCAAATCCTCGTTCACACATGGTGGTGGCTGCCTGACTGGCTATTCTCTCATCCTCATCATACACAATGATGATCTTCCCTGCTGCATTTTTCTACACAGTGGGTGAGTGTGGGTTAAGTTCAGACACGGTTGAGACGATAGTCACTTGTAACTGAATCTCAAAAAGCCCAGACATTGATTTTGTTACATGAAAAAATGTCTCAAGCAGAGAACTAGTAAATGTCTCGTGTAGTTTGTGTTGAAGGATACATATTCCAGCACCTCTTTGGTATAGGGGTTCATTGTTCGAGACAGCGTGGCAATGGGGAAACTGTGTGCTGTAAGAAAGACGAATGATCACAACAACGATACAAATATTCCATTTGGCATGAAAAGCTTGATGACCCAGCTTGATTGTCTTTCCACCTACCACTGATAATGTGACAGCGGTCGTACTGATCGCGGTCCCGTACGTCTAGCAGCAGGTAGGGGCAGTCGGGGTAGGGCCTGTCAGCCAGCTCGGGGCTGGACACGTGGTTCTCCATCTTCTGACTGCTCCTGTCGAGGTTCAGCTCTCCCACGCCACTGATAACGCTGTGAGGGGGTCAAAGGTTAGAGGCTTGTGTTATTTAGTTTTCTTTCTTCCATTCCTTGTTTGTATGAGTTTTGCTATGGACATCTCTTTGGTTCTGAAAAGAACAATGCAAATATAGTTTATTGTAATTTCTTATTTCGCCATATTTTTCCATCAATGAGCCTCTCCTCGAAGTCCTGGAAGTTGTGCTTTTCAATATAAAGATTTACTAAGATGCTTTGCTAAAAGCAGAAACCGCAGGAGCCACCTATGGTGCGTCCTTTGGGGGGTATTACTTGGTAGCAGGCTGGTCAGAGCGTTGTCGGGAGCCCTTCTGCATCTTGAGCAGGTATCTCAGGGTCACGAGTGTTTCACCCCTTAGCCTGCACGTGAAGACTGACTAGCCTTCATCTGCAGAAGGGTTCCAACTGCGGGCTCTCTGTGCACCGATGTTGCTGGGAAACTGTGGCAGCCGACTTCCGTGGGGAATACGGCTGCGTGCCATCCTTTGACAAGAGCCTCATTGATCGAGTCCTGGTACTTGGCTTTCTTTAGTTGGTGAGGGATGGCTAGCCTGTCCTCCCAGGGCACCGTGAGTGCGGCTACTAAGATGGTTTTTGTGCTCCTGGATAACAGAACCACGTCTTGTCAGAGTGAGGTTGCTGCCACCTCCTCTGGGAAGACAAGTCTCTTCTTGAGGTCCACTGGCATCTCCCAGTCTGAAGCCCGATCCAGAGAGGAGGGGGGGCTCTAGGAGCCTTTTCACTTTTCCATTGGAAGTCGATAATTTCAGGTGGTGATGTCTGGTGTTTGTTGGCTTTGATACTCTGCAGGTCCGTCTATTTGGCTATTTTTGTACGGACCTTTTCATTCCTCCATCTGCTTTTTGATATAAAATATTTTAATAACAGTATAATGTTATATTATAATTAACTAACATTAATATATGTTAAAAGTAACATAGAAAATGTGCAAATATTTTACATGGTATAGTTTACAAGTTGGTGATAAGTTTAACCATTAATATGATTAGAAAGATCAGTACTGTTGCTTTACAGTTACTGGTGGTTTAATGCAGGCTAGATATCAATGTTACAGCTGCAGCCATTATTTTATTGATTAATCGATTCGTTGTTTTTTCTATAAAATGTCGGAAAATAATGAAAAATGCCTGTCAAAGTTTCCAAAAGCCCATCTTCAAATGTTATTCATTCGACTCTTGACTTCTCCCGATCAATGACTTTAAAAGATGCCTGGAGCCAATAACTCACCTGACAAGGCTGAGTGAGGCACAACCTCTACATCTGCTGGTATTGTTCTGCTTATGTCTGTGACCATCACTGATGACTCAGTACAGTACACGATTTTGTTTCAAAGGGCAGGGAGGGGTTAACATCGGGCAGGTCTCAGACCAGTTAGTGTGAAATCGGAGTCGGCATGATCAACACTCACTACAGCAAATCTGATTGTGGAACTCAGCCAAACAACACTGTAGAAGCACACCCCTTTCCCTTTGTGTGGGTAGGTTTACCCCAGTGCTGCCCTACTTTCTCTCCATCTGCCCCCCCCCCACAAGGCTAAGGTGACCTAAAACGTCTGCCATTACAGCGGCCAAGTCTGTGGCCCCCGGAGAGCTCAGACAGATAGAGTTACACTCCTCGGCTTCCTGTTCCAGCTGGAGAGGGCGGAGGACACAGGTGAGAGGAGGAGGGGACACTAATAGCAGATTGAGGGAGGTCATTGTGCGGTAAACAGACAGGCAGATGTCTTAAGGGACAAAAAGTGGATGGGTTGGGTGCAGAGACAGATATGATGGGGGGAGGATTACTGTTGTTCTTGTGATTAGGGATCGTTATTGTTGGCAGCTGGGTGTGACTGAGGGTGATAGCGGGGGCCTGTGTGTATGGGAGTATTTGTAACACTGTACACGTGTTAAAGACCTTATAGCTATTATGTTTAGAGCGCTGGTGAAAAGTGAGAAGAAGGATCAGTTCACTCAAGTTACATTGAGTTCCAGATTTCTGAGACACATATCTCAAACACTGGGAATAGAACCAAAACCTGCCAATCTGCATGGCTAGATATAAGTAGAGGTCATGTCAATTGTGTGAACTGACCCCTTTAACATAGGTCCAGAGGGGATTCATTTGTAGATCTAACCCACCAGCTACTGATGTCGCAAACAAACAAGACTCGGGAATTTCTATTCTATTTTAAAAATAAATTAGACTCCTGGACATCAGAAGTCTGGGACAGAGGTACAGTTCCCTGCCGTCACAACCTTATGAGGAATTTCGGATGAAGGTTGTCCACCAAACAATGGGTAGTATGGTGTGTGGGGTATTCCGTTAAGGCTATTCAGGGTTTCTGAGCTGTACAGTACCTTAGAAGTGTTGACCTGGCAGAGAAGCACTCTCCCCTGGTGTCGCCTGCGTCCTGGCGATCTGAGAGAGGCGACGGCCGTGGGGAGCCGTTGGTGTGTTCAGACAGACACTCCAGGTCTGCGTCAGACACCACTGACAGACTGTCTGCAAATTAGTGGGAGTGAGAAAACAACAGATTGTCACCTACTGTTAGAGACAAAAATCCATTTAACATACATAACAGAATATCCAGTAAAACCCAAGCAATTTTCTTTTAAATTGTTAGCTAGCCATGTGGTATGAAGCTGGAGATGAATAAAGCTTCATAATGTTGAGTGAATAAGTAATTTTGCCACGTGTGTTACCTTCTGGGCCGTGTGATTCATCGTCATTCTCACTTATATTCAGGTCTGAGACAGAGGCTACCTGAACTATCTGGTGAGAAAAAGAAGTCTGGAAATCAACAAGACTTGTACTAGGAAGAATCACTGCTAAGAAATTGGAAGTAAAGGTACAAAGAGAAGGGTATCCTGGAGTCTGTAGATGAAGGTAACAAACCAAGCTAAATGGTTTGTTAAATGGTTTGTCAGAGCTGTCTGTCCAGAACTATACACACAAGTAGTCAGTCAGTTATAAAGCACTGTAAAGAGATCGGGATCTCTCACTGCATTCATTCAGTCTCCTCCAAAATATAGGCCACAAAAATAGCTGTGGGCTGGACTTTCTATTAACTACAACACAAATCTAGCAGGATGTTACAGTACTACAGGTAAATAAACATTGATGCTTACCAATTGTGCAAATGTTGTCACCTTTAAGCGCTTGAAGATTTCATCTTTACGATACCTGTAATCTGAGAAAAAGAAAAAAGAAGAATGTTTATAGGAAGAAGGAGCCTCACAGCCCTGATGACAGACTTGAAATATGTCATTTAGAATGACCGCTGTAGCTGAAGATAATAACTTTGCTCTAATAATCAGAAAAATAAATATGAAACAGACTCAGCTTTATCAGTGCTATTGATACTGGTATTAGCTATAGTGTGACCTAACTAGCTCACACTTTCTCAAAGACCCTTGTTGACATCTGATCACAGTCCCCACAGCCTGCGTCCAGTCGCACGAAGGAATAATTGTGGACAGCAGTACAATCCTCCATTGAAGAGATCAGGAATCAGTGTTACTTTTCCCTCAGAAAGCAACGGACAGGTCAACACCAAATGACCACCGTCCACAAAGAACTTTTTTAACTGGGAAATATCAGGGGGTTAGAACTTCTTTGGTTTACTTCTTGAAGTACACGGGCAGACAGCAAAAGGAAACCCAAAGATCCTTGGGAAAATTAGGTTCCAAGTTAGCAAATCTCACCTCAAGTGTACAGTATATAGTTCTCATCATCTTTACTCTAAGAAAAAGACCCTTAAGGTGGGTTATTTTGTTGGGACTACATTATGTGTGAGTGTTTATAAGATGCCAGTGGACTAAAGTAATGTCATGAGTCCAACAGTCTGTACTTATTGGGTCAAAACTGTGACCAGAAGCTGCTATATGTGTCCCTTTGAAGTGTCCTTAGGAAGATATTTGGGCTGTTCCTATCTAAGGATCTCACTCTATTGAACCTCTATTGAACCAGCTGAATGCCAGAAAGGTGAACTGTGAATCTCAGACACATAACTTAAAGTATTGGGTTGGTAATGTACTAAAATGACTGCCATCTTTATGCACCTGTTTCAGTGATTGGGTCATTAACATATGTAAATTTCAATAAATATTGGAAATAATTTGGTGTTCTAAAACTTTTGACTGGTAGTGCAATGTAAACATGCTCATAAACATATATTTATTCTTTGCCACTCCTTGGTCCTCCTCAGACGAGTTACTCACTTTTTTTAATCTCCTCCAGTCTTTCCATATACTTCGTAAGGCTGCATCCTACCAAATGAAACATAATAGAAACATAATAAAGAGGCAAAAAAAAGGACAAGGTTTTATAGCTGAATAGTTTGAGATGGCACTGGATTATAGATTATTGTTAATAAGGATAGTGCAGCTATACATGGACAAGGTACCTGTGTCCAGCCGTGTTTTGACATGTTGATACTTTGCGTTTTTCGGGATTCTTTTTTTCATGTACTAGAATGAAAAAGACAACTTTATTTAAGTTAGCCTGCCCGCATCTTTAAGAAAGCGTAACTAACCTAACTAACTAACGTTATTATTCTTACAGGTGCATTGTTGATATGGTATCTTAGCAGTGATGACAGCTAACTAGCTAGCTAGCTAGCTAGGACAGCTACGTTCGGTTTTGTTGGCCCACGCTCAATTCACAGTCCATGATATTCTCGATAATGCAACATTCGCAGTTAGCAGGTAAAAAAAAACAAAACAACACAAAAACTAAAGCTGTCATTTAACTAACGTTACCTCCACACTGCCGATACTGCGATTAAGCGACATCCTTTCAAACCGAAATACCAAACACCAGTTTCCGAGTTGAACAATCTCGCTGATGATTCGTCATTGTATTTGTATGGACCAATCAGAGAATTCTATACTGCGTTCTTTTCCCCCTCTAGAACACTTTCATATGACATGACTGGCTGGTTGCTAAGCAGCGGAGGACGCTCCACCTTCATTGGGTGCTGCATTCATGTCACATAGAAATAACTCAACTATTTTGAGTAATAACAATCCTGAAGTCCCTGGCTCGTTGGCAGCGCCTTGGAGGTGTTGACACATCGTACCCTCGATCGCTCTAAGTTAACAAAAACCATTACTTAATATTTATGGTTTGATTTCTTATCGTGTTTTCATTTGAATCGATTTTGCTGATGTTCACCATATTTGGCCGTGGGTTTTTGCTTTCGAGTCAGTATGCAGAGCCTTGATTGAGTTGATGTTTCCCCAAACTCAGATTCTTCCGGTAGGTTACTTTTCCATTTTACAACTATGACAATGTTGCGAAATGTTTAAGTTGTGAATGGAATTTTCATGTCCGATTCTCATATCTACCCGTTTTTTTTTTAATGTTTCAGGAATGCAGCACAACTCTCACCGCCACCACAAGATCAAGCCACAGGTGGCTAGTTGTTTAGCTGTAGAAATAGCGGGTTGTTTTTGGCTGCCCCTGCTAAAACAAAAGTCAAATTTCATTCAGAATTAATAAAATTCAAAGTCAGCTTAGATTACCGAAGTACTGCCGAGGAGAACGCCGCAGTATCTGGGCTCGACAGGTCAGGTCTGAGACAGTTGTTGAAGGCGCACTGTTTGACAGTAATGGGAGGCAGTAGAACTTTCCCCCAGACAACATTAGCTCTGTAAAGACGGGAAATGCCCACAATGGCGTCTGTTATGGTAAGCGTATTTGTTTTACTACTTTCGTAAAAGGCTAATGAGAAAAGTGCGCGCTTTGACAACGTACACTGGTGCCAATGGTAGCTGAGTCGGCGAGTTTGCTAGCTGCCTCTCTCCTAAGAGGATTTGCTGGCTGTCAAAAACACCTCGGGTCCTCTCTGTTAAGTCGTTACAGTATAGTAGACTTGCTCGTCGATAGCTGTTTAAATGGCGTCCCTCGGTTCTTGGGGTTTTTGCTAAGTGTAATGTCTCTTTAATGCTATCTGTAAACACTGCCACTACTTGGTCTCGGCCAGGTAGGCGGTGTCAAGGAGGTAGCTGCCCAGCCCTGCGCTATTAGCAACACACCGTGGTTCCTCAGCCCAGAGAGCAGACTCAAGTCTACAGAACTCTTTCATAAACATATATGCTATAAGGTTAAACGCCCCCCCAGTGTTCACTCACCAATGCCCAAGGCTCAAATGCATCCTCCTGTCTGGAAAAAGTGAAATGTGTTGGTTGAATCTCTTGTGTGTTTGTTTGTTTTTTTCTTCTTTTTTTTCATGACTTAAAAAAAATATGTTTTTTTTTTTTTTTTTTTTTTTGGACCAATTAAACTTACAGAGGAAATGCAGAGCTTTTCTGACTGTCTGACTGCATTGACGTTGCAGGAGGATCCCACCCTAGAGAGACACTTCAAGGGGCATAAAGATGCTGTCACCTGTGCAGACTTCAGTCCAAACCGCAAACAACTGGGTAACACCTGCTGCCAGCTTTACAAATTTACCGATGTTATTCAGATGTTATTTGGCAGTAGGAAGATAATTGCCTCTAATCATATCTCATGCTTTTGGCTCCCAAAAATGATCTAATATTGGCTTAACAGCACTATTGAAACATTTATTTTCTCACTTGCTATACCATGAAACAGTTAAATGGATTTACCACTATCAGATCTTTAGTAATAATCATGCAAGTCATCTTGTGTTGTGTCATCATCTTGCCCGACAATGCTGTACATAGCAGGCACAAATTGACAATATATAGCAGACTGGTTTTATAAACCTAGTTTTTTTCTGAACTATTACATCTGACTAAAGTATTGAACAAAAAAAACCCCTATTTTACCTTGTACCAAAGATGAGCTGTTGTGCTCGATGAACTCATTGACCTTTGCAGAAGTTCAACCTATGACTCTCCAATTTCAGGAAGGAAGCTAATTTTATTCGCTTTAATAACTTTTTTTTATACAGTACCAGTAGTTAAAACTACTGCAGTTATAGCGCAGGGGAGCTGTAATGATTCTAGTGGCCAAAGTTTATTTTGTCATTCTCGACTGAATATTCTCGCTTTATCTTTCTTTTGTCTTCCCTCCAGCCTCGGGGTCAGTGGATAAGAACCTGATGATCTGGAATCTGGCTCCCAAGGCAAGGGCCTTCCGCTTTGTGGGCCACCAAGATGTCATCACCGGGGTGCAGTTCTCGCCGTCTGGTAACCTGGTGGCGACGTCCTCCAAGGACAGAACAGTCCGACTGTGGACACCTTCCATGTAGGTCCCAAAAGCCACTTTTACCGCTTTAATCAGGACTTTTGTGTTCACTAACTACAGTAATATAAAATCTAAAACAAATGGTCGGGTGCACAGATTGGTTTGCAAATACACTGGAAACTTACTTACTCAGTAAACCGGCAAGAGGTTCACACATACAGTATAGTGCAGTTGGACATAGGCTAGGTCTTAGATTAACTGTATTTTTTGTGTGTGTCATAGGAAAGGAGAATCGACGGTGTTCAAAGCTCACACCGCCAGCGTACGCAGCGTTGCTTTCTCCCACGACGGCCAGAGACTGGTGACAGCGTCCGATGACAAGTCGGTCAAGGTGTGGAGTGTTCACCGACAGTGCTTCGTCTATTCCCTCAACCAGCACACGAACTGGGTGCGCTGTGCCAGGTACTGTGCGAAGTGACAGCACGACTGTCGGCATCCTTTCTAGCCACAGCATTAGTGTGTTTGTGTATGCGTTTGTGTAGATTATTTATTATAAATCAAGGTGAAAATAGCTTTACCTGTTAGTTACTGGGTGAAATGATCTTTTTGTCTTGCCAGCTAAAGGACCCTTAAACAAACGATTTTAATTTGAATAATTTTTACTTACATAGGCATCGACTATGCACTTCTCCTACACATGTAGCACATGATTCGTTTTTGGTGCTGTTATATGTGCAGAATCTATATCGAGCATCTGTGATGAGCAGATATAAACTACTCAGTTGTCAGGAGTGGCTTCAGTGTGTAACTGTATGCAATTGCACTCAGTTGGTACAACTTGTTTTTTTAAAATCTTTTCCTTCCTGCAGATTTTCTCCAGATGGGCGGCTCATAGCTTCCTGTGGGGACGACCGTTCCGTCCGGCTTTGGGACACATCAACCAAACAATGCATCAACTCTTTCACTGACTATGGAGGGTAAGTCCAAAAAACAACCCGCTTGAGTATCCTGTTATTCTTCTTAGCTGTAATTTTGCCATCAGTTTGGATTTCGTTTTAATTATAGGCCCTGACAACAATTTTGTTTGTTTGGATAAATTCAATCCAATTTTTGAATAAAAATTTCTTTTCTGTGTTACTGCACTCGCGCAATCTCTGAACGTTATATTTTTTTAACTTTTTTACATGAGAATCCCACAGGTACAAAATGTAGATTCTGATTTCTTACAAAGGACTAAAGCATCACTGAACAGAATTGAAAAATTAAAAAAAGGCATTACAAATTGATGTAAAAACTGTAGTGATTGCTCTGTTTCTCCCATAGGTGGCAATGCTGTGTATTATTTACACAGTAGATTGTTAACCTGCTGCAGGTCACTGACTCCACTGAGTGTTTTTATTGTTATAGATCAGCAACGTTTGTCGATTTCAACGCCAGCGGCACCTGTATTGCTTCCTCAGGAGCTGACAGTTCACTGAAAATCTGGGATCTACGGACCAACAAGCTGATTCAGCATTACCAGGGTATGTCAAAATGTCAGAGTAATTGTAATGATGCGTATCTAGTTTGGAAAATTAAGTAATGATATAAAATGTTATTAAAAATATTTGTCGAAGATCCCGACTGTATTTCCAGTTTGTCAGCTCAGGAACTAGTTTACTAGTTTACATTATCCTGTAGGGTATTAAGGCTCTGTGATATTTTACTATATCTTGTTATGGGGTGAATTGCTTTTCATGTGTTTTGTGTGTTTTGTGTGTGTGTGTGTGTGTGTGTGTGTGTGTGTGTGTGTGTGTTTGTGTGTGTGTTTGTGTGTGGCTAATTTTTTTTTTTTAACCTTTTGGATCAGTCCACAGTGCAGGAATCAATAGCTTTTCCTTCCACCCGTCCAACAACTACCTGATCAGTGGTTCAAGTGACAGCACTGTTAAGATCCTGGACCTGCTGGAGGGTCGCCTCATCTACACCCTCCATGGACACAAGGTGATGCTGCAGCACAGCCACAGACACCAGACACCAATCAGACATTATCAGACACTATAGGCTGTCTGACCATCATGATTCCAGTTCTAATATTTCCCTGGATTACTCCTTGATGGTGACTGTCATGCTAGGTTTTGTTACTGACATTGTTAACTGTGTTTTTTCAGGGTGCTGTAATCACAGTGGCCTTTTCCAGGGCTGGAGATCTCTTTGCCTCAGGTGGAGCTGATGGTCAGGTCGGTGTTTCATGTCCCAATAATAATAACGACCCTGAGTTGAGCTTGTAACTACAAAGTTACCATTTTACTTTCTGTAGTAGAAAACGTGAGGAACTTGGGTCATAGATGTTGTGCTGGTCCCTTGGTTCCCTAGGTGCTGATGTGGAGGACAAACTTTGACACCAGATCCTACCAGGGTGTCCTGCAACAACACAACCGGAGGTCCACCCCTGATCCCCCACCCCACCTGTCTGACATCCACCCCAAAGGACCCCATCTTCATCACCCAAAGTCCACAGCCATTCAGGTCAGTTCAGTTTTACCGAACTCCATGTTTAAATTAATTTATGAAAATTATCCATATGCAAGTAATGTTCATAAAGTTATTAAAGGCTATGCTGAGTTCAGCATGGAATGATTAGACACTAGTTAATTATTTCTAAAACAACAGTAATATACAAGCTTAAATGGCGTATTTTTTACAAACCATAACAACATTTCCCGTACAAACTAACATGAAGAGCGTACGACTCGAAAGACCGAGAATAAAATCAAGAAATGATTATAATAAAAAAACAAACTGTCCACCACATTAGGCTGTAGAGCGTCATCTGGTTGGAGTGTCAGATAGTAGTTCAGAATGTCTTGTTTTATTATAACTGAACAATGTTCAAACATTACAACTGTTCACATCCCTTTACTGCACAGATAAGAAATATTTAGTAAAAGCAGCCTGCTCCACAGTATTATATTGACATTCCACTCATAACATCTGTGTGTTTTAGTGAATAATGCAGAAGAGAAATAAAGAGATTTGTTGTAAAAGGTTTAAAAGGGGAGCAGCTATGACTTTTCTCTATCTCCGCAGATCAGCCCAACAGTGGCGGACACTCAGTCAACTGACCCGCATGTCATAGAACTGGGCCAAGCTGTTCACAGCTCCATGGTAAGATGGCACACTAAATCTACAGTTCACATGATCACATGACCACCAGGTGGCAGTGCAGGCCATTCTTAGGTTATGCCATCCTGCCTCAGCGCTGAAGCCTCCCTCACAGGGCAACTAACCATTCACGTGATGCCAGTAGAAAGCAACACCGTCCACATGTCTGTCTTTGCTCTTTTTATCCAGAAAATAGTTTGGTTCAGCAATATGTCGTTTCATAACACACCGCTACGCTAATCCTGCAATTCTGTAGCTCACACGAGAGATGCGCAGTGCAACACCTTGGTGATTACATTGATAAAAATTTGGGATTTATCCTAAAATGTGAATGTAGCCAATGTTTTCCCTACAGCTGCATTACAGTTCAGCAAGTGTGATATTGAAATAAGTGTGAATTGTCCCAATTCAAAAATGTGTCCTGTAGTAGGCCTTTCGTGTCTATTTTCAAATTGTTTTCACAGTCATCTGTATGAAAGTACAATTTGTTAGATTTTGAAATGAAACAGTGGAGTTCCTCTGGACCTCTGTGAGTTTTATATTTTGCCAATATTGCCAAATACAACCACAGTTCGCCACTGAGCAGCTCTGGTGGAGCAGCAGGGGAATATATTTCTTGCTTCAGGACACTTTCCCATTACAGGCCCTTTTCTCCAACTTTTTAAGTTGCCTTCTTGTATTTTTTTTTGACCCAGCAACTTTGTGCATGCCACTTTTATATTATATTAATATGTATATATATTATTATATAGTTTTTTATATTGTTGCCTAGGGCCCATCTGGGGCAGCGCGACAGTGACCTGGTCTTGAACTTGAGTAGCAGGTTTGCATTATGTTGCAAGGCAAAATCCTGAATGTGAATTAGCGCTATCCGCTTACTCCACAAATGCCGATTCTAGATAAACGGATAGAAACATGAGATCGATGTAGGCGGGTGCACAGCTTTAATGAGTATTAGGAAAACAACATGCTTTAACATAAGTGGGGATGACTGGTTTAGATGCAAAGCTGCGTGGTAAAATATCTTATCCACTGCCATGATAAAGACTATAGGGCGCTAGATCATTCGTTTTGCTCATGGTTGCTGTAAACTGCACTAGAATTTGTCGTGCATTTCTATTAGAATCCTTCAGTGGCATGAAATTTTCTTAGACTGGCAAGATAACGTCTCTTCCTGAATCCTCTGAATCCATTGCAGATTTTAAAAATGCATTTATTACAACATCAATGTTGCATCACATGCTAAAAGTCCCTAGTTCGGTCCCTGAGTAGCGGGAGTGGAATCAGGAGTCTGTCCCCCTTTTTTTTGGTTTTGTTTTACACAACATCCCACAGAAGTTAAGGGTAATTACTGCCCTCTAGTGTTGTGAACAAGAATAACTGGGTGTTAAATGATTAGGTTGGGGGTCACAAAATAGATCTTCATGAAGAAAAATACGGCATACGCGTGTATATGTATGGCCTACTCTGGTGCTTTATCCATCCATCATGATTTAGCAATGTGAACTGGATGTAAATATTTAGACACACACAGTGGTAATGTAGCTCCGACTCTGCATAACTGGGCCGGCCATCGCTCACAGAAAAAGCTTTAAACCTCTGTTCCCTTATACAGCACAACATGAAACCATCACAACAATAAAACATAAAGCCATTGGTTAATAAATGATGAAAGGGAAATTTTGTCAGGCATGGAGGAGATGACCAGTGTGCTTTGTAAACAGTGTATTATTGTAAATTGAATATTGAAGGTAGCATTTACTGATCCACAGTAATATTTATACTTGACGCCAGAACCCTTATCATGCACACGAGTGTGTGCTCGTGTTTGTTTGTGTATATTCATAAGCAGATGAATGCGAGATTGGGCATATTTTCTTTTTTGATATGGGTGTAATTTCTGAAGTGAAATGGTGCAGATAATTTTCCTTCAGGGCTGTGATTCTTTTTTTTTTTTTTGAGACTCTTAACTCAAACTCAAGTTGTGTAAAGGTCTTTTGAGTAAGAAAATGTGTCTGTTAACCGTTTTCATGTTATGAGTGGGGTTATGCTCTAAAAAAAAGTGACCTTGTACTTTGACTGAACAACAGAAAGTATTTGCTTTCAATGATCTCCTTTTGCATTTTTTCTAATCCCTGATAAAGAAAATGTTGAAAAACGTAGTCTATATCAATTCATCTTCAGGATACAGGATCTTAGCCGTGCTGTCACTCGAACCACTCTCCAAGTGGAGCGGTAGTAATTTTTCTGTAGCGTGGCACCCTACTTCTCTTAGCGTCTCCTTCCCTGCCGTTGGCTGCTGTGTGGGAGGAAAGCCATGAATGGACCAAGCCAAGTGGAAGTCATTTAGAGTGAGGATGGCCAAGTCAGATAAGTGGTTTTGGTTCAAGGGTCCAGTAAACACACGACTACAGAGCAGCCATTCATAACCCGAAATGTTCTGATGTTAACATGGAACTGCGTAAATTAATGGAGGGCACTAATTTTAACCTGCTTGGGGTATCAGATGGAAGGGTTTACCGATATCCACCATTCCTGGTAAATTGTCAAATGGAGGAAAGTTGTAAAAAAGGACCCTTTAAAGTAAACACCTACAAAATATGTATTTTAATGTATGTTTTCCTACTTTTTAGTTGTGATTGATATAACACATTAGTAACTCAACTTATACACAGTTCATGAACGCTTCTACATTTGAATTCCTGCCTGGCATACAGTAAGTATGCAGTTGGTATTACAGGTCCAGCGGTCTCAACTTACCGAAAAGGAGAATAAGTGGTTACTAGGCATGAGCGGTGATACTCCCCATGGCTGAACAGATTTAGAAAATAGTGCCACCCACAGAAACCAAAACTTCCTTAACAGAACATCCAAGGGGAGACAGTACACTGCTACTTACGTTGCTTTAATAACAAGTGATATTAGGGAGTCTCAGTGCAGGACCACAGCAGTATGAGGTGGCTGGCAGCAAAGATGGAGACAAATTAGAAACTGAGAGATTTGCAGTTGACCACAGAATATTTAAGTGCATATACTTTGTTTTTTTTTTGTTCTTCTTGTTGGCACTGTCTGACCTAAAACTGCTGCGTAGTCAACAGCAGGGTCTCTCTCAGATTTCCTTCTCTCCCTTGTCCTCTCCGCTACTTCCTCCTATTCCTCCTCCCCCCATCTCTCCTCCTCCTCTTCTGTGCCGCTGAAAGAGACTGTCTTTTCTCCCTTTATGTATCGCTCGAGCGTACCTGAATGGAAAGGCCTGTGAGAGATCAGAGAGAGAGAGAGAGAGAGATGGGGAGGAATAGAGATCAGAGAGATGGGGAGAGAGCAGGAATCCACGTGCTGGTGCCCAAGCCCCTTGGGGGCCCCGACCAGGGAGCAGCAGCCGCAGCTCTAATAATAGACTAGCTGGAGTTCTGCCTGCCTGTTTAACTCACTGACTAACTCGCTGCACTTTGGTGTCACACACAGTTAATACATATACATCAGTTTTATTCATCCCACAGATAGCAAGATGAACGCTGGTCCTTTACATGCTTACTCACTGTAAGTGCATCGGCTAATGTGTTAAAATTTAAAACACACACGCAAACAGGCACAACACAGCTCCTGCCTCATTCATGAGCATCCATCCCTTCTCCGCGCCTCCTGTAGCCCGTTGTAGCCTCCGCGTGTCCATGCACGTGTGTGCATGTATGAATTCTGCTTCTCCGAAGATACACTTAAACGTCTCCGCAGACCTATGCAGAGAAGGGGTGTTAACCGTCGGTCCCAGAGGGGCTGATGCACACACTTCCCGAGTCTCAACGCCCACGTTGTGTGGACCTGTGTGTTAAAGTAAGCTGATTGGTTGATCCAACTTCCTGTTGGGAGGCGGGTTCGAAAATGGAAAGGGAAATGGAGCGGCTAGAGGATTGGCTGGCGTCTGAGGTTAATCATACAGGTATAGAAGGAACATACGAGTGACCGTCTCTCAACGTCTCCTGTGTATGTTCGCTTATATACAGCACGGACTCCAGCTTCAGTGGGCATGTGAGTGAGTGAATGAGCCTGCATGTGTGTTTACGTAGTGTGTACATGTGTCAGGGGATACGTGAATTTGCCAAGTTAAATGTGCAAGTGTGTGTGTGTGTGTGTGTGTGTGTGCGTGCCTGGGGTCTGTTTTGTGTGTTTGTGTTTGTACATGAGTCACTGGGTATTGGAGTGTGAATGTGCATGTGAGTGTGTGTGAGGGTCATTCCTGCTTAGATCGTTTCAAAGCAGGGAGCCCCCAGTGCTACTCCTCCTGTCACTTCTCATCATCTGATTTCCATCACAGGGAAACTCTCCTCTCCTCTTTTCCTCTTTTCCTCTTTTCCACTTTTCCTCTTTTCCACTTTTCCTCTTTTCCCCTTGGCTTCCCTTCTGGTCATTTCCTCCTCCTTCCACTGTTGTTGATGTCCTCGGAGTGCTTTCCCTTCCGCCATGCGCTTTTTTTTCCCCTCCATCGCCCTAATGAGTCCAGGCGTAGGCGAAAATGGAGAGAGAATGGGTAAGGGAGCCTGACAGACAGAGGGAGAGAGAGAGAGAGAGAGAGAGAGCGAGGGATGGGAGATGCAAATAGCTTGAGGTGGGTATGTGGGTGTCTCGATGGGGAGGTTCCTGCACTCTGAGTTCCTGCTGCCATTGGTGACCTTCGTGTCCTTAATTTAGGGCCATTTCCTCTCATCATTTACTTATTATTTTTCTTTTACTTTTTCTTTTTGACTATAGTGGCACTAAACTTTAGTCTGTCCACAATCTTGTGCATGTGTTTTAATGAGCTTAAATGTCCTCATGTGGCTGAGTCGGCAAGATTTTCTTTGAGGTGTGGATTGGAAAAGACAACCCTGTCCACGTACTTTTGTGTACTTTTTTTGGACTGTTTTTCCAAGTGTGGGCTTGACGTCTTAGTCCCAATGTAGGGAAACCCTGATGCTAAAGCACACATCGATGGATAGATCTGGTTCCGAAATCTGGTGGACGGCCTTCTGGTTTTGGAATGACGTGTTTAACAATCACTTTGGTGTAACATTTGCTTGTCCGTCTATTTTTGGCCATGTGCGTAGCTCTCAGCCAAGAGAATGGATAGAAATCAGCTTATAATAATAGCAATAATAAACAAACAACCAAATAAATATTCTTTCTTTTTGAATCACGTTTGCAGACCCGCCGCAACGATGCATGAGGTTACTGTAAAAGCAAATACGATACATTCGGCCTGTAGGGCGATCTCATGTTATTTCACTGGCAAAGTTGTCTGCAGTCATGTAAAAGTGCACGTATAACAATACAATTCCCTTCTTTCTTTTTGCATTAGCCATTAAGCTCTGCAGAGAGCTAGCGGCACTAGCAGGGCTCAGTGCTTCTGAATGGAGGGTTTATCAGCAAACACTACGTCATTCTAGAGCAGAGAGAGGCCCAGGGTGGTGCCCTCGCTCTCCATTGACATAACAGAGCTTTGATAGAAACGCCAGTTGCCATAAAGTGATGTCAACAGCCACCGTGTCCATCAGCAGCTGTGTGTGTGTGTGTGTGTCCTCGAGCGCAGAACGCTTTCACCCTCTGTCCTTAGAAATCCCTCTGGACAACAGAGCAGTCTGCAAGCATAAATATGAATTTTCTTTCAATTTTTAATGCTAGCAGTGTTACCCAAGCTACATTTTCTACTTTTCTCTGTGACATTGGCGCAAATTATGGTTTCAGGGAGCCTGAGAGGTCATTGAGGGCCTTCCAGATTGTACTGGAATGAGATTTGTTATAATCAAAGGGCTCCCCAGTCACCAGCTGCCAGCTAAATAGTTCTCTACTGACCTCTGGCTGGCTACTTTGTCATCTAAATGTCACTAAGTTTATGGGGGTTCAGAAAGTCTACTGAGAGTAAGGAACACAGAATATAATTAAACTGATGATAAGTTCTTGTCGTTTATTTACTTTAATTTAACTGAGAAACTTTAAATTGTTGTTTTTTGATATGCAGGGTACATGTTGTGGAGTAGTACTACTTTTCTGTTTACGTGGGAATTCAGCCTTATACCTTTTTTAATAATAATGGTTACTCCTCTTTTCGCCATGTTGTTTTCATAAAGACACATTTGTTTCAATTTACTATTTGGGATGGAGTTAGACAGAGCTGAAAATGTATCCTTACGACAAGCAATTTGTTTTGCACTTCTTTTACAACTAAAAGATTAAAACAGACAACCGGTTGTGTCAAAATGTAGTACAGTTTGTCTGTTTGAGTCTTTCCGCTAGTTGAGTGGCAGCAGGGAGTAGGCAGCGGCACTGAGAGTGTCAAACCCATTGCACTGAACAGACATCAAGTCAGCTGTGAAACACATGAGGAGTGGCAAGTGTGAAATGAGGCCAAGGAAGCCGGCAGAGACTTATAATGTGCCTGTATGGCGTACCTGTCTTAAGGAGGACCGAAATGTCCCCCAAAAGAGGAGCAGGTTGCAGCTTCTGTAAGGGGCACGTTGGAGTGGTGCAACAGTTTTGGTTAGATTAGATTTAAGCAAGAGTTTAGAGTCAAGGTTAGGATCGGCTGGAGGTTAGGCACCTATTTAATTAAGGTTAGTTATGAGGTGTGAAGGCTAAAGGTTAAAGCGACACTTTTAGTAATACGGATAATAAATGGTCCTCAAAGCTTTAGCAGTGGAAATGTTTGTGCGTGTATATGTGTGTGTTTAAGAGGTGATTAGATAGCAGAAGGTTAGATTTGGTTACTTGCGCCATCTCTCGTGTCCCTGCAGACGTTAGCTGTGACGCCAGTTTGAAGGTGTCCTCTACCGGCAGACCTCCTGTCACAGGCCTCTGTTAGTGTGTGTGTGTGTGTGTATGTGAGTGTGCGTGTGTTTTTTGAAGGTGTACGTCCTTCCATCCTGTGTGAATGAGTGTCTAGTCCTGATCCTATGTGAGTTTGTTCAGTAAATTTATTGTGCCCTGCCGTCATTTTTAATGTCTCTATTCAGGTGCATACAGCCACTGTGAATACGTTTTGTCCGTGCATGTTTGTCTAATTGCACCGTGTGTATGTGTCTACATTTACACGGATGCCCCAGCCACCACCCCTCTCGAGCTTCCTGTGCAGGGGAAGTGCAGGATATTGGATGGCCTAGAGGTTTAGATACCAGATTTAAGTGCTGTAGAGGAGAACATGAGTGACAAGACACGACGGAAACGAGCTAAAGATAGTAACAGCTCCGGGAGGGGTGTGTGTGTGTGTGTGTGGGGGGGTTCACTTTCCATCAGGACACGGGCTCCCAGAGGCTGCATAACACCCTCACACTCGCACACACATGCCCACACAAACACACCGTGGTACAGTCAGGCAGACACGCTCATGCCCACTCAGGCACGTTCATTCATACTATATTCACTCATCCACTATTAGAATCACAGTGACTCTTACATACTCACAAATACTTCAGACCTAATCTGATAAACGTGCAGTCACACAGAACATGTATGCGCCCGATATGACGATAATTATGTGCTTCAAACCTGCTATAAGCGATTATTTTGATAAAAATGAAAAAAAAAATGTGAATGGCTGTGTTGGTGTGGGTGTTTTGCTACAGGTATTGGTAAGAAGATGGAAAACAACCCAGCATGTCCAGTTTGAGTAATACTGTAGATCCAAAACGTTTCAGATAAGATCGGATTTTACAACTTTTCCAGAGTTGTAAAATCCTATCACTCCGACAGTTGTTTTATCCTGTGTCTTGGCAAATGGTTGCCAGGGGTAAATGGTGTAATATTCTACCAAAATAATCCACCACCGATGTGCACTTGAAAGTATTTGACTGGCCAGCGCAATATGTTGCCCGATGATGTTGCATTGTGCAAGTTGAGCCATCAAAAAAAGTTGTGACAAACCTTAGGGCCATTACCGTACACTTCTTGTTGGAGCCCTCTGTGGTAGGACGCAAGATGGGCCATGGGTTCATCAGCTGCCCAGCACAAAACAGCAAAATAACAAAGTAAAACAGCGACTGGTGCAAAAGGTAGAACATTTTAACTAGACAGATATTCTTTTCTCAGGAGTGGTGGAGTCCAGACCCATCGCCCAACCTGCATTTTGGACACAATGCCACTGGTTTGCTCATGTTGCCATGTGTCTGCGGGATGTGTAAATAGTCCGTTGTTTCCTAACTGTTAAGAAACAGCAAAAGTAAAAGCATGGAGTATTTCAGGCGTGTGAGTTCCTCATTCCAGTGGGCAGAAAGCGCCAAACAGAGCTGTGAGTATTTGATAGGACCTTGTGTAACTGGAAAATTACTTGACGCCTCCTGACCATCCGATGGCCCCGGTGACAGAAGAGTCAAAGCAGGAAACCCGTCTCCAGACACCACACATGTTCTGTGATGCTGTGTTTTGCTGCGAGACTCCCTGCGGAGGCTCCAGTCTCCTTGGCGCTGGCATGCAGTTGCGTCCAAAAAATCGATCTTCCTCATCAAAAATAAAAGAGGAGAGCAAGCCTTATCACTAATTCAGGAGGATTCTCTCTTCGGATTCCCATCCGTCGCCCCCCCTTACCTCTTTCACCCTTCCTGTCTCTCCCCTTTCTCTCCTTTTGTGACCCCTTGTCTCTTTATCCCAATCTTACGCAACACTCACTTGTAGGAAGCAGCTGGTTACTCGAGGGTCATGCCATTGCACTTTGTGCTTCTCTGCTCATTAGGAGAATAATTTTTTCTGTTCTTGGATTGTGTGGGTATAAAAACAGAATTTTTTTTTTCTCTGTTTTTCAGGTTAAATATGCTGCAAAACCATAGTGGGCAGTATTTATATCGCTTCTTGTAAATCTCTAGAAAACCACAAATAAACCACAAAAATTCTAAAATTTCTAAAATAGTGCTGAAATGATTGGTCGATTAGTCACTTGACTAATTAATTGTTAATCAATATATATTAACTGTGTAAGTCATTTGATAAACAAAAATGCCAAACATTCGCTGGTTCCATTTTCTCAAATATGACTATTTGCTCCATTTCTGTTTTATATAACTGGGCATAGTAAATGATTTGAAGATGTCATCCTATACATTTCATAGACTAGATGAATAATTAATTTATGAAAAAAGTAACAAATTAACCAAAAAAAAAAAAAAAAAAATTAGTTGCAGCCCTACTCCAAAACAAACTTAAAACTATACAGTGGTGTATTTTACAGTATTCAAGGATGTCGGAGTCCCTGAAATCTTTTTGCACACTGCTTTGTTCTGAATGAACATGTAGAACGAAGGTAACACACCTGGATGCATGCGACTGTATAACTGTTTGAAAGTGACATAAATTCCAAATTAAGGCCAGTGACTATTAATGTCAGTATCAGTAAATTTTTGGTTTCTGTCCAGTCTTATTCAGGTGTAGCGATTTTGGTGTTAAATTCATGTGATATGCAAAATCGTATGATACCATACATGATGCCAGCCATCATTTAATTTAATATTTACTTCAGTCTCTCTCTCTCCGACACGTGTATTTATTCCGATATACATGTTTACTTCCATTCCTGCCACTCTAAGGGCTTCCCTTAGGACGGCCAGCCCTCCACATCTGACCTACCCTTAACTCTCTGAATGTGCCGTCTCAAGGGTACAGCTTGCATCCTCAGGGGCTTCCACTGGGAACGTGCTGACATTAGCTCCATACAGGAGGCTAAAAATAGCTAGGCAAGTCTATTACAGGTACCAGGGACACCTGAAAGGCAAATGTGTTGTGTTTTCTTCCCTGCTTGCCGTTATCCCTGCCTGGAGAAATGGGGGGGAAAGCTCGGGCGAGAGATGAAAATAGAACTTGGATGATATAAAGAAGAGCAGACATGAGATTTGATTATGTTGACGTCATCTTGCCTGTAAGATCCTGGCAAAAGGAGGGAGAAAAAAAAAAAGACAACCAAAACCATTTGTGGTATCCTGCCTACCCCTCGTGATCGGCTCATGTTTTTTAATGATTCCCAGCTTGTTTGTTGGATCTATGTTTTCCTCATGCAAAGATTCATTCTTTGAATCTCTAATTATGTTTCTTTGCTGTTTGCCTTTTCCATTATGTATTCAAGCCTCAGGTTGTGCGAACTGAAAACTATACATATACATACATATATATATATATAGTATGATTAAATTGCTGCTTTAAAAAAAAATAACAATGCTTTAAACTCAACATATAAATAATCTTGTGTTTAAAAAAAAAAACAACCTTAAAATAAAACGCCCTTTTTTATGTTGACTTGGCTTTGCTAACTACCACCCCCTCAAGCGGTCAAAAAAAGAAAACATTTTGCCTCGTGGTCTGAGATTTCTATATTTGCCTTTAGGAAGGTCAAATTAAATTAAAAGATGCTGTAATGTTATTTTTATCACTCTATTCTGTTGGCAAAATCCAAGTTGCCATTTATGGCTGTTTTCCACTGTATGTTTGTTTAAGCATGTGTTTTGAGAATTGCAGTCGCAGTTCGAGTATGTGCTCTATTTAGGAATGATGTTTATTTGGATAGTTATACTAAGACTAATAGACATTTATAGATCATCTGCAAGTGAAAATGTAGTTTGATATTGATTTAAACGTGGACTGGCTAAACTTATTAAGGCCAAATAATTGTCTTTGCTGTATTTAGGTTTGTCTAATGTTGGTGGACAACTGCAGCTAAACTGATGTAAGGGAGCCACTAGTGTGCGTGTGTGAAGAAATAACACCTTAATATCTACCAGTGTTGCTCGCTGATGCTATTTTCTTCCTGAGTGGAGGCAGAGAGGATGTGGCCCGATGAACCGTGTGGGAAGATCAGACGCCTCATGGCTCTGCCGCCGGCCAGGCTTATTTCTGTACAGCTCATCTAGGTTTGCAGAAAAACAAATTATTGATTTTTCTGAACATTTTTTGGTTATGTGTTTTCTTTTTTTCCTCCCATTGAGAGGCATCTACCTGCAGACCTTAAATGATTGGGGCGAAGGTTAGCTAAGAAAGGGATGGTGCTTTCAGTGGACTTTCAGTACATTTAGGAATGGATTTTTTTTAATGCCATTTTTAGCTGGGTGGTGGGTTGAGCGTAGTCATTTGCTATAGGTGCTAGCACTGACTCATTTTTGTCTCAATCTGTGTTCCAGCTGTTTGTGCCACAGTTCTTCTATAGATTACACTGCCAGGGCTAGTTATACTAAACCCCCAAATCCATATTTTATGCTCAAGAACGATGCGCTTGAACAGTTTAGTCTCTGTGTCTCTGAAAGCGTCTGCACATGTCGTCTTTGCACAGATGTGTGTATCCTCATACTTGTGTCTACACACCCATACATATATCTGTGAAGGGAGGATTACTGGGAAAAAGCTAGGAAAAGAAATCCATTTCCTATGAGCTGAAAAAGCCCCAGGGTCACAGTTTCTTTCCGGAGGTCCAACTGTAACCCAACACTGCCTCAGTCCCAGGTTAAAGCTCACCTCCCCTCACTGCTACCCCCTCCTGTTAAGCTCATAGTCCACCTGTTAGGAAGTCATTCATCTCTCTGTTCCCCAGAGAGGGATAACTGGATCCCTCACCCCTGACCTCAGTCTCACTGATGGATGGCTTTAATGGGCTTTTATTGTTTGATCTATCCACTCTCTTCCTCTTTCTTTTCCAAATCTCATCTGCTCTCTCTATATCTCTTTACTCTATCCGCCCATAACTTACTTTTTTACTTCATTTTCGCTTTTGTGTTTATCTTCCATATCCATCTCACATATTCAGCATTACAATGGGACATGGTTCCGTTTCAGCAGTTAATGGGACTTAGTCTTAAGTCCTCTCCTTACAAACTGTGTATTTTTCCAACTGCTATCTAATGACAAAAGTCATGTGTTTTAGATGGATGATTTGGACCAGACTTCGGTTGCATAGTAAAACCTCAAAAACTCCAGACCTCATTTCCAAAGGTCTTCCAGGATCTGGGATGTCATTACAGTGTCCCATATTGTAAATTACAAACATGCTAAATCCAGAGGGCTCCAGCAAGAAAAAATGCACGGTCATCCAGCAATAAGCCTGCTCCTAACTTGACTTTTGCTGAGGTGCAGTCCTGTCAGTTACATGCAAGCACACATTCCCGGATAGACTTTATCGCTTGCTTTGAACACAGCACTCAGCACAACACTCAAATTAACCAGCTACCCATTTAAATCCAATTGACCTTCTAAACCTTTTACAGCATGTAGGTCAGCTTATGTATCCTTTTTCCTTTATGAAATTCTTGAGGATTATAATACAGCAGCCACTGTTCAAACAGCTTAAGATTGTTTGGCTCTTTGTTTCTGGACTTTGGTGATACCTTTTTTATCTTTTGAGAAGGTCCTGTCTTAATCAGATGTAGACTTAGACATCCAAGAAATGCAGTTGTTATGCCAAAACTTGTGATTATGGTCTCCATACAAACGATTTTCATATTGTTAGATCCACAGTACTAAAGCTTTTTGTTGCATTATTATTGCTGTTTTTTTGTTTGATTGTTTGTCAAGGTTCAGATGTAAGGTTCTTGGGTAAAGACGCTTAAGTGTTTAGCGGTGGCTGTGAGCCCGGTATGTGTGGGAACGGGGGAAAGGTTAGGTCACTAGCATAGTCTGAGAGGGGGGATCAGCGCTGGCCTAGAGCGTGCATTGTCTTACAACGAGACAATTGCAATCAGCAATGGGGTTATTCTGAATGGCAACTGAGTTTCCCACAGGTGCTTTGGAGTTCTTTTGGTATTAGCTTAAGTGCTAAAGCTGATTTTCAGGCATTTGTGTGGCAATGCAGCTAGATCCAATCTCTCTTATGGACACCCACCTGTTTTGGCAGTTTCCTGTGAGAGCCAACGCCTTTGAAACTGTATGTTTAACATTTGTGCGAAGATGTTGTTGGCTTTATTGCATTCAGTGCACTATAGTTTAATTATTGAACTTCTTTAGTGCATATTCAGAACCACCCGGGTGTTTTCGTGCTCTCTTTTTATACATTTATGCTTAACCTTTCATGTGGTTATTTGCAGCAGATGAACTTCAAAGTGGCGGAATTTTCTGTGACACTTTCAGTCAGAATATCTGCTTTCCATCCTCTCTGTCACTCTTCCCTGTTTCTCTTCCTCTTAGTTGTTTACCTTACCAGTAATCTCCAGGCTGGCGAGGTAAACGGATATTAGTCATGCTTATGCTTGGATATGTGTCAAGATTACGCGGAAGGATTACCCTCCTGCTGTCCTACATACATCTAAGGCCTCCATATGTCAACACATTTCCTTCTTGAATACAAATCCTTTTAGATAGCCTTTTAGTTAAGTAAATTAATTACAGGAGGGAAGGCAAACAAATATGAGCTTTAAAGATGCATCAAAAATACAAAAGCTTGAAAAAATGTCCAATTTAAAGACACACAAAGTATGTAGACAAATTACCCAAAAAATGTATCTTCTTTGATTACCTCAGTTTCTTCTCAGGTATTTCTCTGTATCTTGACACCCATGTTATTATTCCTGGTCACACAGTTGTAAGTATTAAAATTTAGTACTGACTCTGTCTAGCTGCATCGCATTATATAACTGCCATTCAGGAGAACAGTACAACTTGTGAATGGTCAGTCTTACAGTTGGCTGCTTGTTATTACAGTATTGCTTGACAGTTCACACATGAATGTGATGTTGCTGGGAAAAATTTGATACATTAATGAAAGGTGCTTAAAATGTCAGTTTGCAAACATTGTAGATTGATTACACTTTTGTTTTGTACCATTTGAGGTGTGTTTAATTTGCCCGAAATAGAAGGGCCTCATTGCTAGGGTTGGCTATTGAGAGCCAGATGTCAGTTGATATCGGTTAAAAATCTTGTAGGAGCCAGGACTCATTAAGAATTGTGCTTTTGGTTACATATATACATGGTACATACTGCATTCCTGATGTTGTGATAATAATTTCCCAGACTCGGGTAATGCTACAGTAGCACGTCAGGCTTACTTAAGAACAAATGCAAAGCACCTACCATTCAAATTGTGCAGGGCAAAATGGAGAATATTCATGGTAATGTAATGAAAAATCCCAAAATCCCCTTTTCATTTGTGATTCATTACGGTTTGTGGTAAGTCGAATCTTCTGTAAATAAAGGTGGGTTTTTTGTTGGTTCTTATAAAAATTCACTTCGCATTCAAGAATCTGTACCAGGATTTCATAAAAAGCAGACATGTTAAGGACTGTTAGAGACGTCAGGTTATAAAAGAGTAGTAGAGTAATTCAAACTATAACTTCTGGTATTACATTAAAAACCAGTATAGTTAAAGAAAGATGACGCCTCAGATTACATAATCATTTGCATCATGTTTATAGCGATAAAACTAAAGATTAACGTTGGATAACAGTGCTTCTCGAATTGCATCTGTGACATACTCAAATTAATTCCTTCAGTTTTACATTATTAACACCGAGCTATGAATAAACTGTGAAAAAATGCTGTATTTAAAAGAGTCTATTATAATACAAATAAACTGTATAAAATGGAACAAAATCAGCATGAATGTCCTCACTTTGACCCACTACATTTCTCTTTGCGAATATGTCCACATGCCACCTTTGTGCCACAAGTCCCCTTGTGACCAGCTATATTTGAACACTTAAGTGAGCATAATAAAAGGAAGTCACCCATTTATTTCCCTCTCTACAGTTAGTTATTCTTAGAAGGTCCCTTTGCTGCTCAGATGAATCAGTTGCAGCACTTCAAAGGCATCGGTCTGAACTGACAGCCATGGCCCTCGTCAAGAAACATCCAGTAATCTCGTTACAAACAACAGGACCTAAGTTTAGAATGGCTTCATGTGAGGGCCATTGACAAGAAGTCCGGTCAAGTGACACAGTGATGTCCCCGAATTTGGCATAGATCAATTGGATTAGGTGTCCGGAATCCAATTACTTTAAATTGTCTTATTGTAAGTTCCTGTATGTTCTTACCAAAAATGTCAAAGTGTGTTGACTCCTTCAGCAGATTGTCTGTGAAGAGCAGATTGTGACGGTAGCATCCTGATTTCAGTTTTTACACATAAACTGCCTTGTACAGTGTTGTTAAGTTGTGGTAAGATTTTATTTATTTATTTATTTTTTGGTGGTGGAAGTTGTTGTCAGACTGAACAAAAATTCCGATTTTGCAGATGGTGCAAATACAACAGAAGTGAGTTCGCTCTAGGCGGTGCAAATGTGCCCATGCAAAAAACATGTAGGCCCATTGTGAAGCTGTATGACTCTGCATCATGAACACGGACATGTATCTCCTTCCTTCATCATTGTTCTTCTTTTCACGCTCTCTCACAAAGACAGTCCAGCAGTCAAATTTGCGTGACTGAAGCAAGGCTAAATTTGCCTTGCGTCAGGGCCATGATACGGATTTTGATGTTTTACATAACTTTACTTTTTTTTTTTATTTCTTAAGTTTACGGAACCACCTGAATGCTGAAGCAAGTGCCCTTCTGGTTACAGTATGGCTTCCCAAACCAGTAATCTTACTGCTCCTACAGTACATACTTTATTTATTCTTTGTTTCCTGTCTTCATCTTTGTTCTTCTCTTCACACCTCTCTCCTCCCAAACCCTCGCTTATGGTGTCTATGGTCTGAAGCTGTAGGACTTTGCTGCCTTGATAATAGACCACATTTCTTCTGTTCCTGCCACTCATTGTAGAGCACAATAGCCTTGGAGTTTGAAAGTGCCCAGGAGGAAACACTTGCGCAGTCTGTCGACCCACCCGCTTATGGACAGAGTGGGCTTGAAGGTTTGGCTTGTTTGACGTTAACCCCTGGCCCTTGTGGAGGTGGTACAATGAAAATGACAAGAAGGGCTCCACAGTTTAAAATGTTTTCCTTGTCTCTCAAATGTTTCCTCCGGGTCTCAGAAGTTTGCCCAGTAGGACCTCTCCTACCTCCGCAGTCTTCTCCCTCCTCTGCAAAGTCTTCTTTAGAGCTGTGGTATGCATTTCCCCCTCCTTAAAGTAACAAAAGAATACAATATATCATAGATTTCTCTATACTCGCTTTTGTGTGTTAATTTTAATTTCTTTTGTGATTAGTGAATAAACTTCTCTATTAGCACACATCAAAGGAACAATTTAAACTACCAGATATCGTTATTTTGAAAGTGCCATGGCTGAACCAGGCAAACCCTGAGAACCTGGACACCCTTTCGTTCTGGCCTTGAAAGCACAAGTGGACAAGATATTTTAGCAGTCCACACAGAATCTGATGTAACCATCCCTTGTGCTATTTAGACTTAACGCCTACAGAAAAACCTGGCTTTGATGTTAGAGGAGGTGGGTGAGCACAGGAATGTTACTGGGGTTATCAAATAAGCACCTCCTCTGCCAGCTAATCTCCTCACATCTCCAGAAATTCAAAAAGTAGATTCTTCCTCCTCAGAAGCACCCACCTCCACCACCTACTTCCATCTCTGCTTGGCTCTGAGATCATGTATACAGTCCACTACACAACCCTGCCAGTGCCTCTACTTGTTACTGATTGATACATTAGTCACTTCATGGGAAGTTTTGAATGATATCTCAGTGTATTTCTGAGTACCAGTCTTGGCGTTGGCAATGTTCAGCTTAGAGAAAGGGGCCGAACATGGCTTTTGCCATTCGGATTAATCAGCTTTGGGCACAACACTACATTGCTAATCTCTCTGTGTTTGGCTTTAAAGCACATAGTATGCAGCCTTAACAGTTTACAGACAGGCCTTCCTTCAAAACTTCGGACGAGATAATCAGGAACAAATCCTTAAATGTTGTTAAACATTTCAGAGGAGGAGCTGTGTTTGAACAGAGCTCCAGTTTAATGGTTTGCAGGGTGTCACTTTGTGTGTGATTTGTCACAAATGTAGTGCCCTTTTCATTACATATATTAACATAACTCCTTTAAAAACAGTTAACAGACCCCATCTTGGTCTTGTACTTATGTTTATATTTTCGGTGTGTCCATTGCACACGGCTGTTTCCGTGAATGCTGGTTTGTGTGGGGACCCATCCTTGACACAATAAATTCCCTAGCCTGATACCCTGATTACTCTAACCCTAAAACCAAGTCTTAACCTTCAAACAGACATTTAAACTTTTGGGGCTCAGCATTTGGTCCCCACAAAATGTTGAGCTGTCGGACTTCACAAGTACAGTGGGCTCCCGGTTTTCAGACCCCGTGAATATAATAAAACAAGCCCACACACACACACACACACACACACACACACACACACACACACACACATACACACACACTCTCTACATGGTACCTCTTGTGCCCAGAAAATCTATCATGGTCCTCGCGCATCCCATTGTTTGATGTGTAAAGTCTTAGCAGTGGATGTCAGCCTAATTTAGCTCTTCCAGCCAGGGTCTAATCTGACCCCTCAGTGCTGCTACCAGAGTTGGCTGTTCAAGAGGATGAGGCTCAAAACAAGAACAAACAAAATATCAAATTTTTTTGTTCAGATGCTGCAATTGTAAATGTATGGGAATGTGTTTTTGATTGAATCATGTTTGAAAAAAGACCCCCAAGTTACATTTTCAGAGTTGCTCTGGCACTCCACCTACCTAGGACATGGTAATGTTTGGGTAACATTTGCTGTTTCACATTCAATTGTTAGGAAAGGCAAGTACATGATTACAGCACTGTATGTGTGACAACCAAACGGAACCAATCATGATAGATGAGGTAGTGACGCTTTATGTGCTGCATTTTGGTCACTTTAAACATTTTGGGCTCAGAATTGACCCTGAAGAAACTTTTTTGAGACACACAAGCTACACTGCTTTTATAGAAATAGCTAAAAGTTGGTCTAATGCTGAAATTAGAGAACTGCTCACACACCAACGATGAGATAACAAGACAGCTAAGTGGGATATTGCAGTAAACAACCTCCCAGACAAGTTCCTGTGTTGCCTAAGCTTATGTGTCAGATGTCAAAAATCCCTTGGACATAGCAGCTCCGTCCATGGTGAGACATCATGGAACTTGAAACCTATGTGAAAGCCAAAAAAGTAATGACTTAAACAGCTAGATAAGCACAAATATGCAGATTCCAAGTCCGAGTAGGCCTAAAGTCATAGAAGAGAGTGAAGGGCCACTCAATTGTTTGCCACATATAGTGGGGTCCAAAAGTCTGAGTCCACAGCACAGGTGTGAATAATGCACACAGGCACTTAAAGGCCTACAGATGGAAATGTATGGACACAAATAGACAGAAAAGCCTGCTTGTTGTTTATGTCTCTGATATAGGGCTGAGAGGTATCATGGTGCTACAGGACCCATGATGACAGACCACAAAGCCCACCTGTGGCTGCCACGGCCTGGGGGAGCTCTCTCTGCTACCTCCTGCCTGTACTGTGAAGGGCAGAGGCACAGCATGACCTCTAACCCCCCACTGCTCCAGCTGCCAATCAAGCAGCCCAGCCACCCCAGACCTTCCAGTGCTTCCCTCCCTGTGATGCTGCTCAGTGGTGGCACTGCTCGCCACTTCCTCTTTGAGAGCCTCTCTTGCCCAGTCAGCTGGCCTCTCTTGTCATCCATTTAGCCACCTGCCATCAGTATTGGCATTTTGGAGGGGGGGCTGGAGAGTGTTAGAGTTGTCTGTGGATCGTTGTTGACATTTCAGTTAGCAAGCCCAACATGTCATTCTCAGCCATGATGGATAAAGATACCTTTCACCTAATTGCCACTGCAACAATAACTATTAAACTCTCATCTAGTGTTGCTTCCACCTTAGTGAAGTGGAACAGACTGCTAATTAAATCAGGATACTTCCTCTGCATAGTGTTTACACAAATGCACATGTGGGCAGGGAGGCAAACCTAATTTGTCAAAATGACTGCAGAGCGTAGTTCACTGCTGCCCAGAGTTTTGTTACCTGTAATTGCTCAACTATGTCATGTGATTGGTTGTGGACCGGATATTTTCTGTTCACTATACTACTGTACTTTTAGTACACATGTATGTAAACGTATTGCTGTGGGGAATTCGGAAGTCATGGCCGCTCCCGCTGTTACCTGTGATCCCCTCCATCTGGTGTGGACAGACAGACATACCTAGGCTTCAAATTTTGTAAAACTGAGCACAAGAGCATTTGCTGACACAAACTTGTGTGACAAGCACGTGTTCCCGTTAAAAGCAGCAAACTGTTTATAGGTTGTGAAGAGAGTTCCAGGCCAGACTGGATGTTTTTGAGCTTAACTTTCCAGGAAATAGTAATATTCACATCCATAACCAATAGGCACATACAGCTGTATTTGATGATTTGCTGGTCAAAAGACATCTATATGTCTGAGTTAAAAATGGGCTGGATTTGGTAAAAGTTTTTAGAAGTCTATATAGCCATTGTTTCATCCCATAGTCATGATACATTTCCTTTATGTGCCCAGTTTACTTATACTGAAGAAGATGACCCTGCTTTAAGAGGAAATATCTATATCGGGAGGCTGAGTGTTTGTTGTTGAAGGCTAACAGCATTACCATGCACACCTGTGCCAGTGCACCTGGGTCACTCTCACCTCCGTGTTTTGGCTGGTTCACTCTGTGTATCCGCTCTCCCTGACTGAGGTTGGCATTAAAGAGTTACACTTGCTGTATATGTTCATGCTCACTCATCCAAATAGGTACAATCCCTATATGTGTTTTCCCCATTTAAATAATTTCAGTACTCTCATTCTATAAGCACAATACTTACACTTGACTGTGGTCAATGAACCTTGAAATTTCTTCCCTTGCATTAAGCCTCCTGCCGCCTTATTTCATTGCAAAGGATTTTGATTTCAGTCAGCATGTGTATTGTGTGAGTGGGAATGTCCATTAAAATGTGAATAATGTGGGTAAATCTTACTAAGGGGCTTTAAAATGGGCTAATCCCATGCAAAGCTACAATGACGCTCATTCACTTCCTCACTGTGAAAGGATTCGTCTCCACTTGAGACTTTGGTGGGAAAGAAACTGAATAAAAACGTCTGGTTGGGATATGAGTCGCTGAACTTCTCAGCGAAAGCTTCGCTTCTCTCTAACAAGAGACTTTTCTTGGGAACCTCAGCTGTGTGATGTCAATCCACCCAAAGCTCATTTAAAAGAATGCTATACTAAAGCCATAGGCACAAATCGTCAACAGTGAGACTGTTCAGATTGGTTTAATACAATGTGATTTTCTTATGTTTGTTCTTTTACTATTAGCTAATGCCTCATGTAGCATTAAGAGTAATCCTAGAATAAACCACTCAGAATTTGTTTGCCGTTTCATAAAGAGAACCTATAAGCTAGTGGTGCCTTTTGAAAGATAAAGACATTCACCACAAAACTCATCTCTTGCGTTGAGGAAACAAACTATAAAAAGATTGCAGTACCATTAAGATGGCAAGAAGTTTCCCATGGAAATCGACACTAGTGTATGATTCATTACATTACACATTTTGCAACTCTCTAAATATTGTTTCACTTTGTTGCGATAGCAATGATCAAACATTGATCACAGCCAATGTCTTCCTCTTTTTGTGTCTGTGCTGTTTTAGACAAAGGCATCATACATGGATGATTTGCAAACGGTTGTTGGAGGGCTTGCGCGTTGACACAGGGGATTAGATAACCTAAAGAACCACTGCCATTTGGCACGTAACAGAGAGAAAAGAGGATGCATAAAGAAGAAGTATAGTAGAAGAGAGAGGGAGAACAAATGACTGAGCGATGAAACAAGAGGAACTAGAGTTGCTGACTGACTCATAAGATGTACAACAGCCAAAAAAAGAAAGGAACTGAAAGTTACAGCAAAGAGGGGGAAAATGATTACGTTCTGCGGTGTCTGGGCTTATAACCTGAATTGCTGGTCTTCATTTAGTTTGGTTAAATGTGTGTGCCTCCCGTTGCTCCCGTAAGGTTGCAAGTTCACATGTTGGCAGAAAGGACACTCTTAAATCTTATCCACATGTGCAACAATAATTAAATCTATTCACTAACAAGTGAACTTGGAGAGCCGTGTTTCATGTTCCAGTCCCAATGACAGTAAACATCCTGCAGAAGTGTCCTTGAGCAAAACACTGATTATTCCAGGGTGTGACTGCTGTGCGGCTGACCCTGACCTCTGATCTCCCCGGGTTGCAGTTACAAAAAGAAAAGAGGATGTCCCCTTTCAAAATCAGTACGTATGTACAGAATACTGCTACAGTAAGTAAGAGCTAAGGATAAGTAGAAATTATTTTTTTAGTACTTAATGACCTTTTTAGGAAAATGTAGAAAAGACACTAAGGCCAATGATGGATAGTAGTTGCCTGAGTGGCTGTTCTGCCTAGCAAATTTGTGATTTCACCCGCTTATACTCTATTTCCACCACATGGATTTTTCCAGGAACCGAAGACCCCTTTGTAGGACGTCCGGAATCTTACCTGCATTTCCATCGGAGGAATCAGGGTCTATCTTTAGTTCCCCTCTCGCAGTTCCTTGCCCCCAAAACGTCCTTTCTCCGGGGGTAGTACCTCTGATGGCTCAGGGATTATTGGGATGGAGTTTATGGTACAGTGGATCATTTAACATTACTGACTGGCCAAACACAAACCTCAGGCTGCCACAACTTGTGTAAAGGTTCATTAACACAGTAAATAAGCACTGGATTCTGCTAGTATCTTTTTTTTCTTTTCTTTAATTGACATTTAAGATAGATAAATTTTATGGTTGGGTTCCCAAGCACTGTGTGTGAAAATTGCATGTGAAACAGCTCAATTGTATTTTAATCTGGTATTGGTCTAATTTGCCTTACTTTCCATAGTTTTCCAGATATAGTGGAAATGCTAACAGGAATGCATAAAAGAGAATTTTAGTTCTTAATGAAGTTCCTGAGTTTTGCTGATACCATTACAAAGCAAAGCAAAACCAGTTGCAACTGTACTTATGCCATGTATATACTCTAGTCCACATATGATAAGACTGGTTCAGCAGATATGCAATGGTATTAAAATTGTGGATTAGTTTTGGTTTGAGATGTGGCTCCTCGTGTTTTATTTTCAGTATGACAAACACAGACTATGAACCTGGTGTTTCTTGTTATTCACGCACTCTAACAGTAGTTAGGGTGGCTTTGAGGTCAGTCTGGTATGTCAGGGCCCTAATACAGGAGGATATGGGTTATAATTCCGGGCAGAGGTGGCTGCCCGGTACTAAATTTACAGCCTACAAACTGGCAGAGCATCCAGACTACCAGAGGCTAAACAGGACTCCAGACTCTGAAAGATATATTGAAGGCAGCGGCAATTCATCTAGGTCATGGCAACAGCCCAGTGTAACAGGTGAGGGTAAGTATGCAAATAAAAAAAAACCTGGCTTAGGTTAAACACATTAAACAGTGGCTCGGTACCTCATGGCAAACACAATTAACGACATCAGGACAAGGGCTAGAAAATGTGTGTGTGGGTGTAGTTGCGTGGGTGTGATCGTGTCTGAGTGTGTACACTGATGTCCCAGGTGTGAGTGTGTGTGATTGTGTATGTGTGCATCTGATGGGGTTAAGCCCTCCAAAGCATATGTTCACTTGAGACTGAGTGTATTTGCTGTGTGGGTGTTTGCAGAGTGAATTGCAGCCTAGTCAGGAAAACATGCTCCTGTCACCTCAACCATACTCTTGTTTAATGGCCTTTGTTTTTTGTCCCACTCTCTTCACCCACCTCTCTCTCATGATGGTGAGGGGTACAGTTGTTGTCTGATTGACAGGTCAAAGTAAAAACTGGAGATGGATGTAGAGTTTTTTTCCCCCCTCACTGATTTCAGAGGCCTAGCAAAACTACAACGGACCGATTGCATTTATCTTGTAATGACCTCCACTGGGTACGTTTAGTCTTACGTCAAATCAACACCTTGTTTGGTGTAAACTTTCAGTGCCCTTTTGCTGTCGTTGTCATAAGCCAGGTGAGTTTGCTTTATCCTCTTATCTTGGTGTAAAGAAAGTTGTGGCAGGACCTAAGGGGTGTTTGGCGTTAATGATCAACAAGGTTTGTGTCAAGTAATATTCCCCGGCACTTAGGGAGAACTGCTGTACAATGTGTGACCATTGCAGGAGCTACATAATTGTGGCTTTATGAATTTATTGAGTTACAGTGATCACCATGATGTTTGTTCTTAATGAACTTCAGGATCAGTTCAATTTTGCCTTTTAGATGTTGCTATATTACTCATATACTAGTATTTGACTGTTAATTTTGAGCAATAGATCAATATTAATGTATCAATGACGATATTTTTCCAGCATCCATATACAGTATATTACGTCTCTGCAAATGCATACAAAATCACTTATAAAATAATAAAACAGATTTTAAATGCAATGAACTGAGTCCTTCTGTTACATATTAGGTCAGACTTTTCGATAGGGGGTAAGCTTAACTTCCTGTAGCCTCAGTTGCTGTCTTAAAGATCAGTCTTTTCTCTGGCCTATCCAGAGTAAACAACATCACTTCCACATTTAGCTCACATGTCTGTCATTTGCCACGTGCTTGTTCTCTTTAGTCAAGTACACTAAAACGAAAAAATAAATAAATTTGGATTATTTCCATAAATAGAGACAAATACCTGGCCCCTACTCAGAGCTGAACGATGAGAACGCGCCACCTTGAAAATGTAAGAAACATGAAGTGTTCAAGTGGAAAATATATAGGAGCACGGGAGCTGTGGAAAGCTATAATAATCAGTTACCCACCAAGAGGGAGGGCTGGGACATAACCTTCTCAGAGGCACCCAAATTTAATTTCCTGCCCCTTGTTGGTCTGGTAATGCCATGTTAATAGCTTCCTGTTCTCATGCATTATAGCCACACTGCCACACGTGCTTGTCTATTTCCACCACAGCCTGCCTTCCTGACTTAGTCTCAGCACTGAAATGTGCACACAAACAATCACACATACATGCAAACACACCAGTTATATGACTCTCATGTAATCATTGACAAAAATACACTAAACTGCTCATTTGCTTGTGAAAAAAAAATAGTTTTCTTCTTTTTGGGTGAACATAAAATTATCAACCAAAGTGCATTTTGCAAATCTACTTTGCTGTTCAAGTTAGACCTTCTGTGCTTGTTGAAGTTGTGTGCTTTCACTTTGACATGGCAAAGGATGATTACAGTGGACATTTAGGTATATTCATCTTTGTTGTTGGTTCCAAAAAAAAGTGGTTCACATAATATGATTGAATGAGTTTGTGTAAAGCCTCTCTGAACACTTAGTGCTGAAATTGTTAAAGTTATCCCATGGAGTTTCTCAGTGTTTCTGACCATAAAGCGGTCTGTGTATGCTTGAGGCCAAAAAAATGTGATGAATGTATTTTCTTCCTCATAAAACATTTACAAAGCCATTTTTTAAAATACATTTTTGAAACCGGCATTGTTCCGGCAGCGTAGAAATCTTCTTCCCTGTTTTGTCTTTAAAACTTTGACCCTTTTTAAAAAGGCAGGCTTTCCCTTATCCATGCACCTTGCAAGTAGTTTAAGTTTTGCCAGAAATGCCCACAGTAATGGCGTGATGCCGAGGCATGTCATATAGCTTTCCTTTCATGATGAGATAAAAAACAAAATGGGGACCCACTGCTACTTCTTTGACTTTTGTGCAAGGGTGCGTTGGTGTTCCTTTTGTGTTTGTGTGTTTGTCCGTGCTTGTGTCCGTGTGTCACGTCCCTAACTTGACAACATTGGGAATTTTCATGAGAGCTGCAGGAAGCTTAACCTCTGTCTTCCCATCATGATGACTCATCTTTGACATGATGTTATTATATAAGCAGGTGGAGTGTCCTCTTAAAACAGGGCACAGGGACACCAAATCGTGGGCAGACACTTTTTCATGAAGGCAGGCGAGCTGGACTAATTGCATTTACACCTTGGAGACTCTAACTGAGATCTGATTACAGATTCACTAGACCACCTGCACATACGGTCTGTCAGTTCCTATCTTATTCAGTTGCAATCTCTGCTGCAACCAGTTACAACGGTTGTTATTTTAAAAAAATAACAACTGTTACCAAAGAACTGTATCTACAACTAAACACAGCCACTGAATCACAAATTCATAAGTGTCCTCTCCTTATTTGGACATCTGCGGCCGTTGTGAAACTCTGAACCAAACCTTTCCTTTGGATTGTGTCTTGAATTGACCTAATCAAGGGGTTTGTAGTAAATTCATCATGAACATTAGTCTGTTGTTTTTGAGCCAGACAACTGGTGATCATGGGAGCTTTTCAGCTAGCACTGGTCCAGATCACGACTTTTTCTCCAGCGTGACTCATTCCTCTTAAAGGGGAGGGGATTCATTGAAGGCATTCGCAGCCCACAAGCTGGAAATGAAGAGAGAATAGAATAGCCGTTGCTGTCTCGTGGTCCCAAAACAATCCACTTCATGGCCAGTAAAGCCTGTTTCCACACCAACACTGCAAGTGCTTGACCATATTTGATGAACACTGGGAACCTTTTTTGCAGGATGCTTTCATCCAAGGCCCTCTATTGTAAATACCGCATCCAATTTTAGCATGAGTGGGAACCGGTAACCTTATCAGTGTAAGTGCTGTGTTCTACCCATTAAGCTACACAGGACTTAAAAGACCTACATATTTCACGTTAATAATTTACAACTTCTGAAACATTATCTACAACTTATAAATGAAACGGGGTTGAAATTTTTAATATTCACAGTTTTTAATATTTATAATTCGATCAATAATTTGATAAGAATTTGCAACTCTCAGCTGCTCCTTTGGTCACCAACCTGGTTAAATTGATTTTTTTTTTTCTTTTGCAACTTGGGGGCAGCACAACTAGCTGTAAACACAAAGTGAAACCCTTTACAGATGGTCCAGACTGTGGTTGCACGTCTAGTTTCGGTCAGCCTAAAAGGGCGAAAGTCACGCCACTGCTCATTGACCCCCACTGGCCGCCCGACTCAAATTCAAGTCACTAGTGTCACTAGTCACTAGTCAAGTCACCAGTGCTTGCCTACAGAGTGATTTCGGGGTCTGCACCTTCTATTTGAACTCAGTGATACAGGCTTATGCTTCTTCTTGGCCATTGCATTCGTCCAAGGAACGTCCTCTGGCATTTAGTAGTTAGCACTTACTTCAAGGTCTACTGCACTGAAGCTTTATAGTTGTCCCTCACTTGTAAGTTGCTTTGAATAAAAGTGTCTGCCAAATGAGTATATGTAATTTAATGTAATCTCAATGTAAACACAATTCACAAGATAATAACACTTTTTAAAATTGATATAGTGAAGGTGACAGCTAAAAGCAGCATATTTACAGATCCAGCAGACACAGAGAAACATTAGCATTCATTTGGAGTCATGTTTCTGGCCACCCTACCAATGAATGAATGATGAATGTTATTCCAGTATTCACACCTTTCTCTCCGTGAGCTGGGGCAGAACCAGGTGACGAATCACCTTCGTTCTTGGTGGGAATCAAGAAGCAGATGCTCGCTCATTCATCCTGCAGAAGTGGGTCAGAGTGCCGAGTTCATCCTCACACTAAGATACAGCGTTCCTCCTCTGTCTCTCTCAGTTTCTTTCTTTTCTCCGTCCTCTCAGACTGTCTCCTTACTCATTCAGATAATTTTGGTTTCTGTCTCTGTCTGCATCTCTCACTTTCTGGACCCAGTACCTTATATCCCGATAGAGAAACCAATAAAAAACTGGAGCACTCCCTGATTAGCCACGCATATTAACCCCAGCTAATACACCATATTTATTTTAAGCAAAGCTACTTTGAGCAAAGTTACTTTACCTCACATTAGTCAAGACAGATTACGTGCTACTGCAAAACCACAAAACTACCCCTAGTGGCCAAACATGTGTTTCCATTACTTTACAAAGGTGTGTGTAATTAGACTGCTAGTTGGTTTGGGTTTACTGTTTGGCAACACACCCTCAGGAAGATGAGTGTGCCGATATTTGTTGGTGTATTTTTTTATGTAGTAGGCCATTTTTATTTATCCTTAATCATCCACTTGAGTGCTTGAAATGGAATTTTTAGCCCTGCTACTGTAGTGGTGCGGCTCTGAGGATGGCAGTGGTGGTCCGTCAGACGGTCTGTCCCTTAGTCAGCCCTTTGGTCCAGACCGAAATATCTAGACAAATACAGGAGGGATTGTAGAGGTATTCATGGATCCCAGCTAATGAGTCCTCATGACTTTATCTATCTTTAAATGTCTCAAAAAGTAATTAAGTAATTGGCACGTTATATTGAAATTATATATTATTTTGTTTTAGAATATGAGTTATACATAATTCTCCATCCATTATCTAGTAAAACTCTGGTTACCTTCCTCATCCGTCTCCGTTTTTCTGTCTCCATCTGCCAGTATTCACACATTTTCAGGTTTACGTCGTGTCTGCCATTGGGATTGAATCCACACCTTCTGTCCAGTGGCATTTATGCATAAATTATCAAATAAATGCCGACACTGGTGCAACAGAAGAGCCAATGAGGACCCTTGTTACGTAAAGCCTCAGCATGAGGAGCATTTGCTATGAATAAATGACTACGGCACTGCATTCATTCAATGAAATTTGTACTCATGGAGGACTTAGTGTGTGTCTGTTTGTGTTGGATATGCAGAATGCATAAACACAGTATTCTTGGCTTGATTTGTGTGTGTGTGTTGTGTGTCATGCGTATCTGTAAAGTTGTGAAAATTTGATTTGATGCATAATTTTTTTTTTTGCAGTTGCAGGCTTTTATATTTATTAGTGTATCACTATTTGCATGTCTGCATGCTTCACTGTATTGCTATGAGTTCAACTGTTTTATTCTAAGAAAGAAAATGCAGTATGTGCTTCTGTGTGTGTGCATGTGTGTGTCCTTACATGTGTGCGATTGTAAGCTTCAGAGAGCGCTCTTGTATGACTATCTGATTGTGTGCCATGTACTATGTGTGTGTTTGCAAGCTCCAATGTGTGCTTCAGTGTGTATTTTTTCTTTTTTAAGATTATCCACTACGCACATTTTAATGTTCGTTGGTATTGTTTAAAACTGCTTTTTTGCTTCTCTCTCTCTCTCTCTCTCTTTTTCCATGTGAGTGTGGACCTGTGTGTGTGTGTGTGTGTGGGTGTGTGTCTGTGTATACACCAGAGCGATATCCGGCTCAGGTGCCATTAAACCAAGGCAGGACTTACCGTTTTTTTTTTTATTGGCCACGGTTGAGGTGTTTACTGTCCCCATTCATGTGCGTGTGATTTTTACTTTAACTTATCATCATGAATTAAATGTTGATTGCACAATGTAATGGCTAAAGAATAATGACACCATTGGCGTTTAGATTGGATCCCCATAAGCCTCGCTTTCACTATGCAATTCTGTTTGCCATCAGGTACGAATTCTTACAGGAAAATGAAGGCTCGATTCACAGCACCAAGAAAAGAGCATCTGCCATCGTGAAACCAAAACAGGAATAGGATCGCGCTTTTTTTTTTTTTTTTTCCCCTGCTAGCTATCGGTAGCTTTCCCCAGGTAGCAGAAAGGGCGGATGGTGGAACAACCCGGAGTAACTGTGGAAACTCTACCTGGCCAAAGAGGAAGAGCCCCTGTTGTCAGAGGAAGCAAAGAAGGAGAAGAGGGACAGTGATAGAAACCGAGTTAAAACAAGCGTGAACCTGGGAGGGGCATTCACTCATGAATGGCATGGAGAGAACTCTGGGACTTGAGTGGGTTCAAAACCGACATTCAGATGGCATTATTTCTACTAGATCACTAAGTAACATAACCTGCCTACTTATTTATACAACCGGGTGTTTTATCTGCCTTTATCATAGCACTGCTGTAGGTACTTGTTTGCGTGAAGCAATACTCAAACTATGTTTTTGCTTCATATAAAATTTCGCTTTACCACTTCAGTAAAAGTGCTTCTTTTTTTTTCTCTCTTACTTCCCGAGTGGTGTTGATCGTTTCCTGTCCCGTACTGTTGGTAGTTGCTAGGCTCGAAGGAAAACAGAGAGCGATCCGGTCTTCGCGACTGCGGCGCCAATAGTAATGCCACTTGGAAACGCTAGAGGGGGAGAGGTTGCGTTAGCGCAGTAATTGCCACTTAAACACCAACCTGCCACCGAGCAGGATATTTTCATCTGAGTGTGTGGGTGGCTGCTGTGCGGATGTCAGACAGACAGATATAGGAGAGAGAAGGAACGCTTGCCAGGTTGAGAAATAAAGAGGATGTATCCACTTCCTCAAAGCCACATGAACCGCCTCTTGGCTTCGTGGTCGTCTTTCAGCTCCAGCCTTTTAAAAAACATAAACATTGCCACATCTCTGACAAAGATTCTGTTAGATCAGATCCGTTGTTCCAGCTAAATTAAAGTTAGATGACTTGTATTTGTGTATTATCTGTATTAATGTGTCCATGGGACTGTGGTCGTGCCCGTTTTCCCAGTGTGCGTGAGTTTTGCTGTGTCAGTTTGTGTTTCCAAATGTGGGCGCGAACATCCTTAACTGTATCTGCGCTTCGTTTGGAGCGATACAATGCCATGGTGCGGGTGCGGATACAGCACCTGGGGTCGTGACCATTAGGTGTGGCAGAGATGAATAGAAAAAATGAAGCCTCTGATGTAAAGTCTTGGCAATACCGCCAGAAAACAGAGGCTTCAGATCGCTTGCCAGTTCTAGCTGCCACCTGACTTCCTGTTAAAGGTTAAAGGTCAGGGGCGGAGGGATATTGGGTGTGTTTCTTCATTACCACATAGGATGCAGGTTACTTTTTGACGACAGTTAAATTTGATTTGACATTGGAGACTAATGCTGCTGCTGCTACTTATACTAATACTAACACTAACACTAACACTAACACTAACACTAATACTAATACTAACACCATCAATAATGCTAATACTAGGAGTACTACTACTGCTGCTATGATTGAGTGGGCATTCAGACTGAAAACAAACTTGTGTTCAAAAAGGCAAGGGTCTGCGTTTGTGAGGGTGTGTTGTCTCAGGTGCTGGTGAAGACAATCGGGCACAGTCCGGGAAATCCAGTCTGAGCAACAAAGCAATGAGTTTAAAAGCTCCTCAGATGCCAAAACAGTTCATGTGACTATAAGACAGAATTTCACAACTCAGTAAAGTTATCAAGGCTACAATCCTTGATCTTTTCTTGCAATAGTCATAAAATAAAAAAGAGAAATACAGCCTTCATGTTACAACATTACCACAATTTCTGTGCTTGCACATATTTTATTGGCCAACACAGCGCCTTCCAAGTTAAAGTTGCACTGCATTGTGGGAAAAGCTGAGATGGATTCAGCTTTTCTGTCTGAACACTCTGCTGTTTTCGGGCCAGTACCTTCCGTGTTGGCATTCCCACTGCGTCGCTGGACTGGCCTCGTACAAATAAATGAGGAGGCTTGGTTTTTCATGCAGGCCTAAGGCTGCGCCGTCACAGTGGACCTGCATGAAAAAGGCACATCCTTCTCGTTCATGTGAATGGAGCCCAGCCGACAACACAGCGGCGCTGCGCAAGGTGCCGTCCCGGCCAGTCACATGCATCCAAGCGCCATAGGCCTGGATTACTTTGTAACACGAACGGTGTTTTTTCTACCTTGCGATTGTTGTGAGGAAAGATCAAATAGTTGGGCTGATTTCGATCTGAATCCCTGCTAAGACCGCCGCTGCTTGCCTCTGCAACCACAACCTGTCTGCAGTTCTCTCTTGTAATTTCTGTAATTTCATGCAGGGGTTGAGCCTGAAGGGATCATTTAAATTTTTTTTTTTTTTTTCCCCCTTTTAACTTTTGTTCCACATCTGTAATTGATTTTGTTTTGTTTAAAAACTTGTTTTTAGTTGTTTTAATATTACATAGACATGTAATGAACACTAAGAGGCATGAACTGGAACAAATAAGTGTAGTGGGGAAATATGACGCTACACCGTGCTGTTGATATTTGGATGTCCTGTGTTCTATAGCAGCATTGTGGGTTCCCGGGGCCTTGGCAAATTGAAACCTGATTACAAACACGACTCTTGGGATGTGGGTTGTCAATTCTCTGGAGAAGGAGCTACCAATTAAGTATAGTTGAATTTACTTTAACACACAGCGTCTGCTCTGTTTTTAACAAGAGATCTCTGGTAAAAAAAAAAAAAAATTAAACTAAAAACCTAAAATCCTAAAAACAAATAAACAATCAAACAAAAACGCAGGTTTGGTGTCTGATAAGCTTTCACACTCATGAAAGTTTAGGTCACTGTGGATCATATTTCGTTGTCTCACTGATACCTCAACGCTATTTTTTTTTAAATGCACTGCCACTTTGGTCTTAACGCCACCTTAGGCTACGTTCACGACGGGCCTCGATGCTCAATTACAATTTTTTTTTTCCGTCAGATCCAATCTTTTTGTGTTGATGGTCCAAATTCATGTTCAAGTGACATGGATCCAGCTCCGGTGTGAACACTGCTGAGGTCTTAAACTGCCAGGCGTGTGCAGATTACATTCAAGTGTGAGACACACGCGTACAAGAATAACAACAATACTGTCATTTGTGCCACAGTCAAATCATAAACATGGATAACATAGCTGTGCTAGCATACACGTCCAGGATTATTTGTTGTGGAGGTCCGCAGACAATACGGATGATAAGAATGAAAATGAGAAGGCGGCAAAAGACCAAAGCCATAACCGCTCTCCTCCATGTTTATTTTTACTGGGCTGAGAGGTGCAGACAGGTGAGTGATGCCGACAGGCAATATGCGCATCTGCAGAGAAGTGAGACGACGAGATGAATCAGATCTAGTATCACATAGTCGAGTGATACAGATCAGATATGAAAAAACAAAACAAAAAAGAGATTTGGTTTGTTCACACCTACATGAATAAATCTGGGACACTGGGAGGCAAAAAAAAAAAAAAAATGCATTTGGGTCACTTCAGCATCCAGTGAGAACATAACTTTAGCGGTTCACTGAGTTCAAGAGGGTCGCCTCTGTGTGACTGTGTGCTGAGAAGAGTAGGGTTGCTGTTAATAATCAAGCGAAGAATTCTGGAGAGTGTCTCCAGCTGTGCGAGTGTCTGTGGCGGTAGTTGCTGAGTGAATAATTGTTTGTGTGTGTGTGTCCGTCTTTTGGTGCAGATGGTAGCCAGTAGTACGTGTACGTATGCGCCACCATTAATGTCTGTCCAGGGGGCAAGGATTTGCTTGCGTGTGCAAGTGTGTGGTGGTCTGCAAAAATAGAAAAGTGAAACCAGGGCGGAGGGTCAGGGCCAGCTAACGCCTGCTTTGTTTTTTAACAAGGATTTCCTCCCTCCATGGAGCCTGCTCTAATAATGGCATTACATGGCATCCTGTGACCAGGAAACGCTTTCTTCCCATCACAGGACCAGTTTCAGTACCACACCAACCATCTGATTCAGGAAAGGAGTGGAGAGGTTACATGACGGGTACAGACTAGAGTCATTGTTGTTGATTGTTTTAAAATCATTTATTTTTGTAAGATTTTCATAGGTATCAAAGGATATCCAAAGGATATGATGGATATCCATCATATCCTTTGACATGATGGATATGATTCAATGATTGTAACACAACAATCCTATGAAAATAAGTGGCCAATAGCAGATTTTCGATGAAAAATTCACAAACATGCTGACTGTTCCTGATTCACTCACACTTGGAAGAGGATTTTTATTTCAGCTCCCTTCGTTCCTCTCACAGCCTCCCAGATAAAGCCATGCTGCTGTGTAATCATGACATACTGGATAAAAGGCACAGGAGGAGGTAAAGCCGTGGTTTCTTTACCACACTCTTAAGAGGTGGAGCTCGAGATTTGCTAATAGTCCGTTTCCTGTGCGCGTCGCAGCGAGTGACAAAGCGAACCACCCGCAGTCCCGTTTCACTGGCCGATTGTCTGAAACACTCTCGCCACTCAGCTAAAAGAGCTCTCAAATCTTACTAATTGAACTGTGCGTTTGCGTGTATTCCCACTGTTAAAGAACTGAACAGAGATGTGCCTGTTTGGCTGCGTGAGTTCGTCTAGCATAGATAAATTCTGTAAAGACCTGAATACTGCATGTTCTGTTCCAAAAACATGCCAGAGAGGGAAATTTAAAAGCCAGAAATATCAGCATCCAACCAACTAGTCATGGAATAACTGAAATCAACCAATAATCAAATTAAACCCCAGCAGATAGTAATTGGAACGCATTCAGATCCCTTATTTAGAGAGAGAGATTGCACTTGTTAATTTTTAATAAATTTGCAACAAAAAAAATCAAAAATGTTTTATTTTTATTCATTTATTTGTTTGTTTGTTTCTTTTGTTCAGCCTATCGTCACACTGCTTATACTGGTAAAGAAAGCAGCTCTAAATCGATTTCTAGTAAAAAAAAAGAAAAAAGAAAAAAGATAGAATTCTCACCAGCCCGTGGATAGGGACAAAGCCTCACCTACAAGTAATACCACTTAACCCTAATCTACACCTTTAATATCCAGGCACTGAAAAACCTTCACCTACCATTGATTTTCCTCGCAATGTGTCCCTGTCAAGACGATTCCTGTTTTCTGATCGGCACAACTACCCCCACCCCCCGTGTGTTGCCTGCTGACGATAATAAGGTAACACCAGCACGCACCTGAAATTTACAGTGATGGTCACCGTTGTCATCACCTACCCCCGGATGTGTCTAGCTAGACTTTTACCTGCACGTCATCTTCGCGGAATTTCGTCCTTGAGCAGCTATTGTTGCAAGAGGTTATTTCATTCATCATTTTCATTTGAACGGATGTATTCGAATGAAAATGAATAAAGGGTCAAAATGACACATGGATTATTATGAATGTCATGCTATAGAATTTTTGTAGTCACGCTCTCGTCTTAAGTAGCGTTTAGAACATTCGTTACTCTGTGGTCGACGAGTAGGCACAGCCAGTGCTTGGCATCACGAGGGCAGGCAGGTCAGTGTGAATACCAAACATCACAAGGCTTGAGAGGCCATCTGTGTCCTCTCCAGTGGACACGATGCTTTCATTAAATCACGTTTACAATTTAGATTTTAGACATTCGGTTCAAGTGTCAGAAAGCCATTGTTTGCATGCAGAACACATGAGTAATTGGTACATTTTCGAAAAAGCTCTGTTTTTATTAACTCGCGCTTCATTTCAAAATAAGATGTACACCGTTTCCGTTGTTCCATTGCCCTTAGAAACTGACAAAGACGTCTGACAGAATGAGTGAAAAAAGGTGAAGTGTGCTTTGTGTTACTGGTTTTGGGGGACCTTTGCTCACGTGAGGAGGATTTTCCGTGTTAAGCCCTAAACATCAGGCAGTTTTTTTTTTTGAAGGCAAGTAAGTGGCTTCAGGTAGAGCAGGGAGGTAGCGAGGGGAGGCGCAACATCAGAGAGGCCCTTCAATTAAGATCAAACGGCTTTTTTTTAATGTAAGGGTCACAGTGTCTGAGGTTCCCTGCCAATAGAGAGAGCGTAGCTAATTCTGGTGCTCATGGTAATCCTGTTTTTGATCAGGCATCTGTGATCTGATTCAGAAATGGACGGGAGACTATTTTTGATCTTTCCCATGAGGACGCCTCTGATTGTAACCATCACAGATGCTGTTAACTTCTTAACATGGGCTGCTCTCCTGGTAACACCGCTACGTTAGGTGAATCTTCTGCAGTCGCGTAAACGGGCAACGGGCTGCCAGCAACACGAGCAGCGAATAATCATCGATCCGCGCCAGTATACACTCAAGCCGTTGTCATGTCTCGCCGTACATCTGATTGTCATCCGTGGAGTAATACTTCCAAACGAAGAAAAAAAGCTGCGGCAAAATGTTTCTTTTCTCTCCGCCAGCAAACGCTTATGACGTGGTAACCTTTCACCAGAAATTCTTCGCCCAGCCTCTGTGTCCCGCAGCATATAATGATGTACAACAGCTGTCCGTTCTCCACTGCCACGTAGAGACAACGTGGACATTGTTGCCATCGCTGTCATCACTGGGGCACTGTCGCGTCACTCTCGCTCGCCCCTTATTGTCACAGCAGCTAGTTCCTTCTACCCGGCTCTGGGCTGCCACCCCGGCCTAACCACCCACTCGTCTCCCATCGGACAGAAAACCCCGGCTGGCGGCAGGCCATCATCACATTCCTGCCACTACTGACCACGGTTACAGCGAGCCATGACCCCTGACATACCGCAGCGCTTAGCGGAGATGGTTTTACCTCAGAAATGACCCTTGTAATTATGAGGTTCTTGTTGTAGATGTTAGGCTTTACCTTTGTGTGCTTTGAAAGTATTGTAACTAATGTCCTGGTACACTTATTTTGCATTACTGGCACTGTTTCTGTCTCATTTGCTGCATGTAATGGGGCTTTAGCCATTACATCTCATTATTTGAACTAGTGCTGTATCACTGTAGATCTGCATAATCTCATAATTCTGCACATTCTTTTGTATATCTGATAGTCTAAATAGCTACTAGTTACCACTTTTACATGCTTTTAACTTTTCAATATCTTGCATGCTGTTTTATTTTTATATATGTGTTGCATAATTTTCAATATTTTTCTCTCTTTATTTACCCAGTTCTCTGCTGCAAGGGTCATTAGTTTCATATAATCGACTGTGTGTGTGTGTGTGTGTGTGTGTGTGTGTGTTTGTGTGTGTGCGTGCTTGCGTGTGTCTGTGTGCTTTTATATGATCGAATCTGCCTGTAAGTTGATGTGTGTGCGCACGTGTGTGTGTGTGTGTGCGTGATTGATTGACACTCAGGCCAGCGGGGGTATCCTGCCTGTTAAATGTTTGATTGCACCCAAACTTCCTGTGGGGGGGGGGGGGTCTGGATCTGGTGAGCGTAAATGAGCTGAGCAGATGTTGGCCAGATGTGGCCAAGTAGAAAGGGGACTGAAGGATAAAGAGAAAAGAAAATAAAGAGAGAAATGAGCATAGATATCAAGAGAGACTCACCATCCTCACACTGACAGCTTTGTTCATCTCCACTCAGGAGTTAAGAGTAACCCTCCCTCCTCCTTTCTTTACACACACACTCATGCACTCCTCCTCTCCTCCCTCCATCCCGCCTTCCTCTCCTGCCTCCCTCCAAGCTCTCTTTGAAGTGAGGACAGTGCTCAGGAAGCGAGCCGGAATCGATTGCTCCATGCATTAGGCTAGGAATGTGTGACACCCTCCCCCTCTTCGCCCTTCTCTCCCCTCTTCCTCCATCCTCCTGACACATCTCTCATTTATTTTCCCCCCTTCTGTTCCCCTTCATGCACTTCCACCTTTCACACAAGACACTGCTGTTATTTTGCCTCACTTGCTGCGGATTATTAGAGGAGTCTAGACACTGATCTGAGTACAGTGGTTCAAAGTGTCATTGTTTGCGGTGTTTTTTGAGAGAGTGCATGAGTGCTGAACTATAGCTCCGGCAACAGTTTTTAAAAATGATCACTTAAGTCTTTTATCAAACAAAAATGCCAAACATCCACTGACTCCACCTTCTCAAACTGGAGGTTTTGTTGCTTTTCTCTCTTTTACGTAATCTTTTATTGAATATTCTTGGGTTTTGGACTGTTGGTTGGACAGAGCAAGCAATATGAAGACATCTTGGGAAGTTATTATGGGCTGATTAATGGATTAGTGGAAATGATCATCACTTGCAGTCCAAGGTGTTGATTGCTTTGTTCTGCTGTCAGAGGTACAATACTCTGTTTTACTGCGTTCATAGTTAAAGGACAAAAAGTGTTAGTGAGTTAGCTGAAGTGCTTAGATTGATCTTTTAAGCTAAAATTATGCACAGCTGGGTACGTAAGTATTTGGACAGTGACACAATTTTTGTAATTTTGCCTCTGTACACCAACTCAGTGGATCTGAGACGAAGCCATCAAGATGGGATTGAAGTGTAGACTTTCAGCCTTAATGCAAGGGGTCTAAGAAAAATATCACATCAACCATTTAGGAATTACAACCATTTTTATACATAGTCCCTCATTTTCAGAGGCTCACCTGACCAAGAAACTGATTGTCAACTGTCCAACTACTTTTGAGCCTCTGAAAATGAGGGACTATGCATAAAAATGACTAATTCCTAAAAGGGTTAATTCAATTTTTTTTTTTAAACCCCTTGAATTGAAGCTGAAAGTCCAAGACTTGTCAAATCCACTGCGGCGGTCTTACAGAGGCAAAATTACAAAAATTGTGTAACTGTCCAAATACATATGTACCCAACTGTATCTGCTATAGTCCGTCTGTAGCTTTCTCTTTTCTGACAGTCACTTTATCAATAGATCAATAAACATCTAAGAGTTTTATAGGCTGAATTAATAAGTTTGTCTTGACTTGACTCGCCTGTCATATTCAAAGTTAAAGCGGAGGGCTTGGGACTAGAGAGTTGCTAGTTTGAATACCAAACTCCCAAATGCTGGTACAGGTGTCCGTGAGAAAGGCACTTCAGCCTTTGGTATTTGAGACGAGCTTCTCAGCAGCCATCACCAGAACACTCTGCCTGTCCCGTAAAGCTACTGTTGTGCATGTGTGAAACTATTTAAATGTGAAGTCATGCTCTGTCATCTCGGCCTGGATAAATGATGAACGAGGGAAATGTGTCCCTGGTTAAACTGAACATAATGTTCCCTCTCTCTTTTTTTTTTTTTTTTTTTTTTCCAGTCTCCCCTGCCATGTGTTTTTCTTTACTCGTGAAAAGGAACATCCTTTGGTCAAGAGCACTCCCAATAAAAATAAAGATCAAGTAGAAATGAAGTAAATTTCCTCCGTTTTGCTCTGGCCATAGCTCTCACTGCCTTGCAGTGGACATGACCCTGTGAACTTGTCCTTAACCAGCAAGTTAGTCACTCGATCACAGAGCCTGTCATTCAGTCAGTAATCCAGCGGTGTGAGTCATCTACCCCTTCAGTCTGCCAAGTTACAACCGGCTCAAGGCCTACTCTGACAGAACAATGAGGTAGGAAGGATGTTGGATAACCCTGCCTAGCGTTATGTATCACTATTGCAGATCAGTCAGCCTAATTAATACTCCTGTGTTTTATTCTCTCTCCCACTTTGATTCCTGTACATTTCGAAGAGGTTAAAGAAGCCGACCAGATTTAGGGCTCCGTTTATTGTGTGTTGTTAGTATTATTATTCCCGTTTGAAACTTGAACTTCATTTAGTGATTACACTTCAGCTGAGGTTCCCTCCAACTTCAGTTGTTAAACACATTTCAAAAAGCACCAAAGAATCAACATTTCAAGACATTTAATCTGTCGGTTTTACAGTGGAAGTGAGCACGCTAATATTTTCTAAAGGAACATTTTTCTAGTCCTCTGTCTATACAGCTTCCTGTATATTTTCAGCAGGTTGTTGAAGCAGGCCAGACACTTAGGGGCGCTTTTAATGGGGTATTATTTTGAGAGCCTATTGTTTTCAGTGGCGTGTCCTCAGGGTATCCCAAGCGCGATTGGATTGAATGCGGGTTTCGTATGGGATACAATGCAATTGATCGAAAAAAGGGCGAAATTCATAGCAGACCTGAGCCCAGCGGTTATGTCAAAGAAAACACCCACACAAATATCAAAAAGCTGAAGACCAGTCTCTCTTTCTCTGTCGCTTTCATCTCCAGCTCTTGAACGGTCGGATACACTTGACGCCCACTGGGGCCGCCAACAACAGTCACCTCTCCAACAGTTCGCCGGTGCGTCGTGTCACCAGTTCAAGGGTGGAAGGATGGAGGGGAGACAAGAGCGCCGGTAGGGCAGGTTCAACTGCTGGGCGCGAGACTGGGGCTGGCGGGGGAGGAAGAGGAAGGAGGGTTGAAGAGGAGGAGGAGGAGGAGAGAGGGGAGACGCACCCAGTGGAAGTTCTCTCCGGTCATTCATCCAGTCTGGACTCTACCCTGGGGCACATTGTTCAACAGTTGGATATTCTCACACAGGTCAGTTATTAGTAAAGGTCCAAACTCTCAACTCCATGACACTGGCAGGTTGTGAAATGCCCAAAGAGCCTTGGGAAAAGGGGGAAATTGATATGAAAGTGTGGGAAGCAGGCCGACAGTTTAGATTTGAGAGTTGATAACCCTCCTGCTGCGGGGTTGAAACCCAGTGTCAGGTCACTTTCACCAATCAAAAATGCCCTCTATACAAGATCCTGATTGGAGTCTGATATATTTTTTCTCAATGACAAAGGCATCGGAAGCCAGTTACCAATCCTCATTGTTAAACATGCAGCATTTTTACAAGGTCAAGTCAAGTCAAACAAACAAACACAGAAGCCACTAGAAGTAGATTTTATGGTTTACCTGTCCCCTTCTGCACCTGTTTGAACAGGTGTCACCAGTAGCTGAACAGAGACATATCCGGCTAATGATTTAACCTGCTAAAGCAGCGTGTGCAACTGGATTTCTGTATTTACTGTTTAAATTCATGTTTTTTTCTTCTTTAATTTCTTTATTTGTTTTTTGAAATATTATTTTTATGTTCTTTGAATGAGTGAATGAGTTTACAATAAGTATTTTATTTACACAGAGTAACAGTGCAGAACAGCTGTTGTGGCACTGAATTTGACATATAACAAAAAAGTGCTGATGCTCTGTCTTAATGTTTTTACATTTCGCGTCTTATGTATTTATCAACGTAGGGAATTAAACGTATCCACAGAAATGAAAATCTGTCAGAAAAATGTGTACACGGTTTGAGCTTAATGTGCATTTTTACCAGAAAATCAGCGCCAGAAAACATATTTTCCGCCGCCTTGCATTTTGCATTTGAGACAAAGCGTCCATCCATAAGAAATATTTGGGGAATTTTCTGCTTCCCATTTTTAAAAGAGGATAATTCATGAAAAATGAATTCCAAATGAACTGCAAAACAATCTGGAAATAATGAATATTTTATTTAAAAAGGCTTTAACCCCCTTGGTAAAACCCTATAATCAGAAGCGTGATAGCTGACCTACTCTCTGCATCAAGGCCAAAGTGTTGCTGTCCTGAAAAGACACTGTGGCATGTCACAAGAATCAAACGGCCTTTTCTGTTTCTCTTTAGCTCTTATGTTATTTTTCCATAATGGCAACAGGATTGATTTCAAGGCCGTCAGAATGATCTTTGTTCTCCTGATTTTCTACTTCTGTAATGAATCCCTGACCTCTTTTTAGTTATTATACTCTTTCACCCCACGTTCTGACATCACACACAGACTGTTTCAGTGCTGGAGGAGCGTCTCACCCTGACCGAGGACAAGCTGACGGAGTGTCTCCTCCACCAGTCCAAGATTCTCAAGGACATGCGAGCATCAGGAGAGGGGTGGAGGACGGAGAGCGAGGAGACGGATGGATGACCTGTCCCTTTCACTTGAGGCTGACCTCGCCCTCTCTCAGACTGCAGCACAAACGCAGACCGAGCAGTACTGCTTAACCAACACTGCAGGACATGGGTGTGTGTGTGTGTGTGTGTGTGTGATAGTAAATATCCACCATGGTGGTCTTTCTCAGGGGTCAGAGGGTTAATCAGGATGTGGCCGGAGGCTGAAGTGAGTTTATGTGTGTGTGTGAGTGTAATACCAACATATTTTCTCCATGTCTTTCTTCACCTCTTTAGAATATCTAGCTGTACAGCCAAGCAGACATTCCAGTTGTGTGTGTGTGTGTGTGTGTTGATATGGATGTTACATCCAATACGGACAGCTGCAGCTATGAAAACAGACGGTGCTTGTCTGCTGCATGACCTCTGTGTGTGTGTGTGTGTGTGTGAGTGTGAGTGTGAGCGTGCGTGTGTGTGTATATTTGTCTATTAGCACGTATTTTAGCAGTCGGTTGCTTCTGCAGTAACGTTTTTCCATTCTACCCTGTTTGCATCTCTGCATGATGCCGCGTGACGTTAAAACAGAGTCGTGCTACATAGTGACTCAAGTACACCTCCTCATTTAAATGTAATTTATATGAATAAAGGTATCTCACTGATAAATCATTGCTGTTACAGACCTTCATTCTGATAGATTACACCACTTAAAAGGACTGGTCACACTATGGAATCCTGATACTGCCAGGAAAAGTTGGGAAAAGGTCGGAATGATAAACATAAAAATTGACAGTTTTTTCTTTTTATTTAATATGTGAAAAATTCTGATTCAAAATTTTAAGTTTTTATGTCAAAAAATTGAGACGGTGCTAAGTTAGGAGAGTATACTATTCTGTTACAGCTATCATTATTTTTATGATATGATATTATAATAGTAAGTATACTGAATATTTTAAGAGATACTAAGTCAGAATTAACAGACAGTATGTCATCGTCAGGAGTTGGTATCTCAAAATTTACTTAAGTCAACATTATGAGTCAGGATCGGTAGGACTGACTTAGTATCATACAAGTCTGACTTCGGTCAAATTTTTTTACTTATTAGAATTTTGACCTAGTGCCTCGTAGTTGACAGAAAGTCAGGATTTACACTGTAATTCACTATCTAAAGATTTTGACTTAACTCTTTTGTTTTTTGTTTTTTTTTATACATATTGTAGTATCTCTTAAATTTCGATTTACCCTGAGTAGTATAATTTTTTTTAACATCCTTAACATTTCATCTGTCATTTTTATTTTGCCGGTGGTGGGTGGCGTCCGTACAGTCATGACACTCTTACTTGTTATCCGGTAAAGTGATATGTGCCACTGTGCCTCCCGTCTCCACCAGTGACTGTGAGATGTCTTGTCTTGGCCCGGCCTCAGCCAGCGTGGAGAGTTAAGCTTTTTATGTTTTTCCAGCGGTGGAGGTGTGGTGAGCGATTCGGCCTGGTCGGGAGGAAGCAGTAAAAAAAAAAAAAAAAAAAGCCACACAAAGGGGGAGCTCTCCACTGGCTGCTGTTTGCTCTCCCCACCACATCCTTTGCTTCCTTTCTGGTTTTACTGGTTTTCCTCCTCCTGCATCTCTTCCTTTTTTTCCAGTTTTATAAGGTGGTTTGGACTGCTGAGAGAGGGGACCAAATCCACTTCAGCCCGAGCTAAGAGAAAACTGTTGGACTGTTGGAAGACCTGGGGTTTCATGCAACATTAAAAAGACAAAATGCATTTACGGGTGAAGTAAAAAAAAAAAAACAAAAACAGGAGAATTAGGTTAAAGAATTAAAACCAGAATAGTTTTAGACCAACAGCCGCGTTTCCATTCCTGTCTTGTAATTTCTACAAGGTTCTTGTTTTACATAGCACACTTAGGCTTTTCTTCCAATACCTGTGACATCTTCACATTGAACGGGTCTTTGAACAAAGATTACCTCTTGACAAGAACTAATTTTCAATTTCTACTATTTTCTGAATCTGTTCAAATCTTTTGAAATCTTTAATTATGAGTGTAAATCTACTCCTTATTGATATAGTTTAAAAGTTATGGATTGGAATGATCTTTTTGGGGCATTTTAAGCCTTTATAACAGACAGTGGAGAGACTACTGGAAATTATGGTCGGTGCCTTAACCCCCAAGCTACTGGAGCACCCAGATTGGACTTTTAACATTAATAAAAAGGCAACTATTGGTGATTTATTTTACATTCCTTCATCACTTTGTTTTGTGTTTTGTGTAAAATTTCAATCACAATTTCTGTGCCATCCCTTATTCGGATAACACTGTTTTTGTTCACTGGTTCTTTCTAGGAAATGACTGTTTGAGGACAAAGGTCACAGAGATGTCAGTCAGAGGGAAAGCAAAAAGTCTTCATCACATGACAAATTTTGGAAGTGAGCTTGGCTCAAGGTCCACTTGCTGAGATTGTTTTGGCATCTGCTGTCTCCAAGGCCACAAATGAATTGTGAGGCTTGTCTTTTGAGCCAACACGGTCAAGAAGTCTTTAAAGTGCTCAGAAGAATGGCATGTTTTAATATCTGCAGTTCCACGACAACTAAGCAAACTTTATGTGCTGATGAAGACAGTGATCGAGAGCTCCTGAACATGCAAGTAAGTGGATCTTGAGCGGAGATTGAATCTGCATCGCACCGTAAAGGTTCTATTTGGTTCGGTCTTGTAGCTGTGGACCCGATTCTTAACCCCAAAGCGACTCCTTGAGGAAGGGAGGACCGGCCAGAATGACCTCACCTCACAGAAATGTCCCCCGAAGGCCTCAAACTCTTAACACTGTTTCTATGCGAGTGGAAACGGAAGAAAACACAAACAAACCCAAACAAAAGCAGGAGAGAGAGAGTCAGATGTAAACAGTTAACAACCAATTTCCACCTTCACTTCCAATTCGATCTCATTAAGTGCGCACAGGCCTTGTTTTACAGCGCACACACTCACGAGTGTGTGTGTGTGTGTCTCTTTAGTGTGTTGTGAACATGACCCCATAACCTGTTAATAGCTTCCTGGAGGAGGGGTTTCCTGTTGATATTGAGGAAAGAGCCCTTACAGCCGGGGGTTGTTGATCTGCCACCGGGCGAACGCATGGTCGCAGTTTACTGCTGAAATCTGTGTGTGTGTGTGTGTGTGTGTGTGTGTGTGTGTGTGTGTGTGTGTGTGTGTGTGTGTGTGTGTGTGTGTGTGTGTGTGTGTGTGTGTGTGTGTGTGTGTGTGTGTGTGTGTGTTTTTTGTCTTTATAGGTTTGTCATTGAGTTACTCGGCTGTGGAAGTATTTGTTGTTTATCAGATGTCAGTTATCTGCTGGTCTTTGCTGCTGATATGATGTACCGCATGCTCATGAAAAAAATACAAAACACACAAAGGATGAGCAGGGAAATTTGAATCTCCTTCAGATTTATTTGTTCATGTAAAGGGCCAGTTCACCCTCATCCTTTTGGTTTCATTTGTCCAGGGTGTGAGATTTGAGCCTTCACGCCAACGCCGTGGAGGTAGTTGGAATTTCTCTTGTGCTCGCAGCATGGAAAAATGACATTCTAAAGAGTTTAGCAGCACAGTCTCTTCCTAGAAAAATATGTCCCTGTTACTCTTCCGCTGAAAAACTGTTGACAGTGTAACCTGTGGACTATCCAGAGAAAATTAAATGAAACTGTCCACAGTAAAAACTGTTGAGCTGTGATTAGGGTGAACCTGCTCTTTAACTGTTCAATAATGTTAAGGACGGGTTTAAAAGTTGTCCTGCAGTTTAACAGGTCCGATAAATCACCCCTCTTTAAAAGAGCTGGTAATTCCAGAAGAATTTTATTAGTCTGGGTTTCAGTGGAAAGTGTCAAGTGTCCTCTGGGGGTCAAAATGCCGTTTCAGAGGTTTTCCACCTGATGAGGAAAACATTCTGGCTTCTGACTATTTCTAGAAAAAAAATATTTCCCTCTGCTTACAGAAGCTAATAAAAGGCCACTACCTTTCCATGTATACCATCATTTCACCCCACATGATAAAGTAAAGTCATAGCCGGCTCGAGGCAGAGGGTAAACATTATCTTTAGCTCCCACCTGAATAGACAGACCCCTTCTTTTCCTCCTCTCCCCCCCCTCTGCTCTCTTCTGCCACTTCTTGCCGGTCTCTGAAAAACAGGAGGATCGTCTTTTCGGAAAGTCCCCCTCAACCCCCTGCAGGGGATGAGGTGACAAACGGAGACCGGGGACAAAGGAGGAGAGAGTGTAAATAGAAAGAAGAAGAGAAGGAAGACGGGCAGGAGGAGACGAGGACACTGCACCCACGCCTATTGAGTTACAGTGAGTCTCAGTCTGGCCTTAGCAATAATTGATTGTAGTTTATCTAATGTGCAAACCTATTCTCACACACACACACACACACACACACACACAGCGACACCTGTTCAAATAGGGGCAGAAGGGGACAGGTAAACAGTGAAACCTGCACACTGTTCAACTAGTGTCTCCTCTGTTTGTTTTTTATGTCTGTTTGACTTTTCCTTGTCTGGAAAAATGCCGCCTGTTTGCCAAAGGGGCTTAACAACCTGCTTCTGTTCCCTCGCTCATAAAAAACACAAACCAAAAAAAAAAAAAAACAACAACCAGGTTTTCCCTTTTTGACATGATTGGCAGTTAAAGTTCTTACTGCCGATCTGGTAAAGTAAAGTCCCTGTTTTTCCACCAGGGCACAAATTTGCACAGGATAGGATAAAACGGTATTTTATGACTTGCGTCCAGAACTGACCTACTGCGCAGAGAGAGACAGTGAACAAGTGTGTGACTGACATTGCCCGCCGTCACCTGTGTGCAGCGGCCGAGCGCTTGCCGCCAAATCATTTAGATTTTGCCCTTCACAGTCACTGGTAAAATGCACCCAAGAAACCTAAACTGCTGTTGTTGATACGCATGTATTTTGATGTGACTACAGCCAAGGCTTCAGGAATAACAGGCTGGACCATGAGCATGGGAACGGAGATGCACACCCAAGCATGCAATGACACAATCCACGCCTTTGCCAGTGGCTTCATACCTCTGGCTGGCGGCAGCTACTCACGGAGAAATGTAGCAATGCACCAACGAGGGCGAGGAAGAAGAAAAGTGCATGCTAACAGACGTGCATGTCAACAATGCATTTTTGAGGGAGAAAATGCACTCAACATATTTGTTAGACCTCGGGGATACACACAAATAGTTTTGGTTAAAAAAAAAAAAACAACAACACTGAATGTACTAGATGAACACTGAATTTACAGGAAAGCTCCACAGGGCACATTTAAAGAGGAAAGGGCATAAATATATAGCATGTTTCTAGCTGCTCTCCTCTCCTGTTAATCATCTTGTGACCCCCTCGATCATTTTTTTTTAAACTTTTGATGGGACCCCCCAAAAAAATTTCAAAACACTGGCATGGTGAAGAGACAGTAGGTCTGAACATTTGCCTCATATCCTTGAACGGAGTTGTTGTGGTACAGGTGTCGCTATGACTACACGCATCAGTCACACAGTGTCTATACCGAGCGGTGGCATTCACGTGGACTAAGTTAACTGCAACCTTACTTTTGCATGAACTGCCGTGGTCTTTTTTTTCCCCAATATTTTCGCCTGAAAGATGTGTTACCCCCCCCGGCGCTATGTCTTTGCTGCGATTTTATGCCAAGTGAGTACATAATTAAGTTGCTTTCAACACTTATTGTTCCGAAACAACATTTTAAAGATGACGGTGGCCTCCCCTCAAAGTGTCCTGCCTCGCGCAAGTACAGCTACAGCTACTACTGATCTTCTGGACCTGCAAGCTTCACGTCAGGCTCTTCACTTGTCAACTTTTCGTGCTGCATTTCCGCCACTGTAATTGCTGCAACAACAACGCACAGTGAGGGGAACAAAGACGACAAACACACATATATATATATATGTTGTTTTTTTTTCTGCACACCTGGTCCTGAGCAGCAGTACTCTGGTGCAACGTAGCATGCTGGGACATCTTTGCATACTGGTCTCGGCTTAAACACTCGTGGCCTGTTTTTACAGGGCTTAGTGTGTTGAAAGCTTATCTCCGGTGGAAAGGGGGAGGGGGGGCAGTGGATTACAAAAAAAAAAAAAAAAAGTGAGGGAAAAGAAAGAGCAAGCACAGGAAAAAAAAGCTGACTTCCGCACGGGGAAGGTTCAAAGGGACCTCCGCTCCTGCGTGATCTGTTTGTTGTCATTTGATCCCCGAGTTGATTTTCTATCGCTCTCTCTCACTCTTTCAGCCTTCCTGTTCCTCTCTTTCACTCGGAGGAAACAGAGGGATGCATGTACACAAGGCCTCTGACAACAGGTTCACCCTTTTCCCTTCCTTTGTGGGCCAATAAAATGTTATTTGTTTCTCCTCAAACTTCCTGTATCCTGGACACACAGTGTACTGAACCCTAAATAGTTTCACTTCCATGACATATAACCAGCAAATGTTCATAAATTCTTACCATCCAATAAGCCACAAAGGGCGACAATGGAGCGCTTTTAACTAAAGCCAAGCTGCCACAGTCATTTTCTAGGAAAAACTAATTAAGTGTGTTAAGCACTGGGTGTGTTTTCCTACTCGCATACTTCATATTTACGTAACATGTCCACTGACAATGAAGTGTGTTCTGCTCGCTTTTTGCTGGCCCTGCCAGCAAACAGATTGCTACTACATAGAGCAAAGAGCTATTTTAACCACCTCTCAACGCTCGATTCACATCAGCCAGAGAAGAGAAGAGAAGCACTGAATTGGTGATTTGCAGGAAAAAAGACACGTACATGTCTCGGCTAAAGTTGGTTCAAAATGGCCATTGTTTCAACTAGATGTGTCAAAAACTTTCACTTTTAAAATGAGCCTGGACTAAAGGGGAAAGGACGGCGTCTATTGACCTGCAAATCACCATGTCGGTGCTGGCCGCGAAACGTCCCGTATCCTCGGGGACAACTGTAAGTGAGCAGAAATGACATGGGGGGTAATTCTAATTTAGATCCATCAACACAACGATATTTATAGTTTTACTTACGTTTACTTTTGTGATGAGGTGGGGGGGGGGTTGGGTTTGGATATGGTAGCATCGTAACTGCTCACTCTATTGGAAGCTTTGACACCGCTGGAAAAAAAAACAGTGAGAAAAAGTACAGACAATAGCAAGGCCGCAGGGAGCATCATAGTGAGTGAGTTAAACAGTTTGAGACTCAAGTCTAGGACTTAAAACAGACTTCAGTCGTTAAGGAGAGCACCTGAGGCTTGATTTACTTGGGACTTGAGTCCCCAATGACTTGACACGACATACCTGCGAGCAAAAACATTAATTTCTCAAGTTTTGACCTGCAAAATGCTGCAACAATTTAAAAAAAATAATAATTAAACAAAACCTGGTGGGACTAACTTATTATTAATATTATTATTTCTATTATTACTATGATTATAATTATTATTAGTAGTAGTAGTAGTAGGCAAATGCATTTTAAGGACTTGGTCTTAGTAATGTAAAAGACCGTATTAACAGAGTTTGGAAGGAAAATGTTCCAGTGCCATGTCATGTTAATGCTCAGCATTCAGAGGCCTGAAACGCAGGCTGACTTGTGTTTTACCTATAAACACTTGATAAGACTGAGCTGAGTCTCACCCTTTTTTGTCTTCTTCTCAGAAAAACTGAACAAAATTTAAAATTAAAAAAAAAAAAAACAGACATCCCTCCCACTCCCTTCCCATAAATGCTGCCAGGCTTCCGACATGGCTCAGTTTTCAGTTGTTTTATCTGGTTCCTTTTTCTCTGGAATAGGGAACAAAACGTGGGAACAGGCTGTCTCCATTCCTCAGATAAGGAAGCAGTGGACTTCCTGGCATCCTGGTGTGTTATTGGTCCAGGGCCATATGGGTCAAAGGTCACTCTAGTGGCTCACACATCCTTCCTGCCTGGCCATCCACAACCTGTTTGGTGAGTGGGACTCGCTTGACCAGAGAGAGGACCTCACGATTGTCGAGGGCCCAGTCCATTTTTTTTCTGTGTATTCCCATTCATAATTTAAAAAAAGTGACTTAAAGATGTTGTGTGCTACATGTTGTCAGTCCTGTCAATGTAATCAGCATTTTCTTGGAGGTAGTACCGAGTAGCCATTAGAGGAACTGCGTATCCCAAACTCTGTGTCTGTGTGTGTGTGTGTGTGTGTGTGTCTCTGTGTGTCTCTGTGTGTGTCTGTGTCTGTGTGTCTGTGTGTGTGTGTGTGTATGAGAGAGAGAGTGAGAGAAGAGTAAGTAGGATATGCCAATCAGAGCTGCCACCCACAACCCAGATGGCACTTCTCCGTAAATCTGTGTCCCTCAGAATCCAATGGGGCCAAACAAAACACACACACACACACACACACACACACACACACACACACACACACACACACATACAATCAACCTAATACTCATCACTGCTGCTCTATGTACTAAAACCTTCACTTTTCTAATCATGTTATCCACTCTGTTGGGAATGGTCTCCTTTAATTTGGAGTCTGTACAACTTATTATTATTTTACTTTAATATCCTACTCGACAGACTCACACGGACCGGGTCAGTTGAAATGGATACGCTCGTTTGCACCATCGTATTGCCGATACTGCGCACACGGTGCGACAAAATCTGACGTCAAACTAGAAGCAGCGCACTCACATTTTTACCATAATTGGGTCGCTTCTCTGTGTCATTGGGACGGCATGTCTATAATATCTGCCAGTGTGTTCTGTAGCTAACTGCGCCAGCCAGTCATTGACATCAATGAACGGCTGAGGTAAGCTCCATTTTCTTTCTTCGTTCTTCTCTCCTACCAACACTAATGAAAATGAATTTTAAAAACGCATCTCTTTCTGTTTTGCTTTTTTTTTGGCCAACATTTTCAACCTTTTTATTGTTGTTTGGACAGGTTCTACTTTGAGCATCAAGTTATACATCAGACATCACCCAGACCCATCGCTTTACTCATTGTCTGTCCGTAGCTGATCACACTGACACAATTTTCAGTTGTCTGCAGGATCATAAACAGAATCCATTTTCTATTATTCATTAATTGATCAAAACTATTTCGATAATTGATTAATCATTTAAATAATTTATCCAGCAAAAATGCCGACACTCCCTTTCCAGTTTCTCAAATGTGAAGATGCTGCTTTTCTCTGTTTTCTATCATTGTAATTTAAATATCTTTGGGTTTGGGACTGTCGGTCAGAATAAACAAGACATCTGAAGATGTCGCCCTGGGCTCTAGGACATTGTGGCGGGCATTTTTCACTATTTCCTGACAATTTAGAAAACAAAACGCTCTAGAAATTTAGAAAACCCCGTCTTTCATTTGGCAGATGTGATAAGAAGCTTACCAGGTAAACATGCTCACCGGCTTGCCATTGATAATCTCAAACAAAGTGCATGCTGGTACATGTAGGCACGGTGCCAGGCTCAGAGGAGAATGCAGATTTCTTTTTTAATCTGAAGCCACATTTCTAACCTGGCCGATGATATGGCGCATGTTTGTACCTGGACCTCAACAACAGACCTCAGTCCTCAGGTGTGTGATCAGCAGACGGCCTGACAGATCCTGAAAGCGTGATTCCCTCTCTCTTCATGTGAGTAATTGTGTCACTTTGATCATCTCTGTCCCTCCGTCTCTTCCTTGCTTTCTCCCACCCCTCCCTCCCTCCCCGGGCCTCCATGTGTCTGTTCAGTCATGTGTCTGGCTCCAGACTCAAGGATCCTCTGCTGGTTAATAGTTTTTCTCTAAGCCTGCTCTCAAAGCCTTGTCCCCGAGTGCTCCTCCTCAGAGGTGAGGATGGCAGGAGATCATACATCCTGGTCACGGCAGGTTAGGTTTGTCTCCACACACGCTCCTTGGCTTTACTTGTTTCATGTTCTTATGTGTTCCAAAATTATTTATACAGCAAATGAAGGCTTTTAAAAATGTTTTAATTTCAAAGAAATGCCTTATTTGTACCTTAAATACAGGAGACACAGTCATTAAAGTTACACACTTTCAGCTCAAGTTGCATGACAGTGTAAAATAAGATGTAATTAGTTTCAGGGTATAACAGGATTCTGATTCCCAAAACTAAAGAAAGCTCTGCGTAGTTACTTGTGATTATTAAAAGCCCAAATATCCTGTGAATCAGAGGAAGCAAAATCGAACAGGAACACCTAGCGCAGACCTCCATTATTAAAAATATGAGGAAGTGAGTTCAACTTTGAGCCTTTTGGATACAAAATAAAAGACTTTCATTGGACACAGTGAGACTAACCAATGAATAGTAATTTTATTAAACAACAAAAATCAAGTACTTGTTACTTTTTTTCCAACGTCACCATATGTTGTATCCTCAATATACTGACCAGTATTATTATCAGTCTGTAGTTTGTGATAATTCTGAATGGAGGGTGCAGTTCAGTTTTTCCATTCTAGTACTTTCAGCACCACACTAAGTCCTCTATTCAGCACTGTCCGGCCTGTGGGTCAGCTCCCACTTCCCAGCGCGTGACGGCACAGTCTCTTGTCATCAGACTGCCCTGATCCCTCGTTTCTTTCACCCTCTCTTATCCTTCCAGCGTCTTTACCTTCACTGATTGGAATTACAGGTTACCCCCCTGCTTTCGCTCTGCTGTTGGTAAATTGCCTTCACGACTGTCCTTCCCTGCTGCTCTCTCTTACGCTGTTTCCACTCTCTCTCTCTCTCTTCACTCACTTTGTCCTCCTACTCTACTCCTTCCCTTTTAGCTAAGGTGATGTGTTCCCGTAACTGTTGAGAAAACTGAGCAAACACTAGTATCATGTATGTCAGTTTGTTACAAACCTACTGCGATGTTCAGTCTAATTTTGCGTTACCCTCAAAAGGACGTTGAAGTCATTTTTTGTGGGTTTACATACGTCAACAACCCTACTGTACATCACTGTCATAGCCAAGAATACAGTGCAATACTGTGCGATGAGATTTGTTTTCTGGAGAATTCAATGTGGGTGTGAATTCCCCCAATTAAAATGATAAAAAGAGCGGAAAACACGGGTGCACCATGCGTAACGCGCTGCTAACTTGATCCAAGCAGGCTGGTGGTGGACAGTGTGAAACGCGGTAGATCATGACTCCAAAAACTGCAGTCTGCCGCTGGATCATTAGTGATTCCTCCCACTGCAGCACTAAGCAAGTCACCAAAGTATAAAAGAATTTAAAAAAACACCCCAGTCTGCTTCAGGATAATGCCACTTTCTCTGACACAAAAACGTCCGCAAAAAACACAAAGCTGCGAGTGTCAAACACAACGATACAGCTCACCAAAATCTCTCTTCCCTCTGCTTTAACTTGATGCACAATGACAGAGTTTCGTGCTCAAGGGAAAGATTTAAATAAGCTAGGCTTTGGTGTCACGGCCACAGCTCGCCTCTTCCTGTCTCCCCAATGGTTTGTTGACCTTTCCACTGAATGTCAGGACAGCAGAGTCACTCCCAATCTCTTGCGGTAACCTGGAAAGTCTCCTCTCTCACCTAAATAACCTCATCTATCCCCCACACCAAGCTCCCGTCTGAGGCCCTGATTTTTGCTAAAATTAGACACAGAAACACTGGGTGGTCCCAGTGGATCTTTTGCACCACGATGTTGAGCGGTAGTAGCCAACAGCCATTACAACTACTACAGAAATTAGATAAATTAAATGAAAACAAAAAACAAAAACAGATACACAATTACTTTAATAACCACATTAATTAATCAGCTCATTCATTATAACAACCATACCATCTACAGTATTTCCATTCTGAAAAGAAAAATTATAAAGAAATAAAAGAAAATTTAAAAATAATTTATCTTTCAGAATTCTTTAGTAATAGATGAATAAGCAAAATTAGATAGGATACTTCATTTTTAAAGAAGACACTACCGGAATCACACCAGAACTAGGTATGTTATGTACTCAACAATGTTGAATGATAATAGGCAGGTACTATGAGGTAAGGAAAGGCAAACTGATACTTTAACAGATCTAAAATTGGAAATTGAAATTAAAATGTCTATTTAAACCCTGATATATATTATTCCTCTGTACCATACTGTGCTGTACTGTTTTTCCAAAAACTATTGTTAGCACATGAGTAAGCTGCACAGTTTTTTTAAATTCTTGTTTTTTTAAATGGAACTGTGTGTCTGTGAGCTGTTTACATCTGTGGTAGGAATCAGTGGGCTTGGATCTGCATGCCACAGACAGGGTAGGGTCAGAGAGTGTCGAGACGAACTAACACATTTCTGGTTTTGGTCTTTTCCTGAGATTTGTTGACAAGAAAAATATAGAATAATATCAGCCTTACCCTTTAATGACAACTTACAATTTATTCCTTAAAACAATAACGTCTCAGCAAGAGTGTTTTTGAAAAGCCCTAGTTCCTCATCATCCCCTCCAATCTCTAATCTAGCAACATGCCAAAAAAGGGAGAGAGAAAAAAAAAATTCTTTCCCCCAGGACACAACAGAGTCCCCCAACTACCACCCATCCTCCTCCCTATAATCCCCACCAGGTGTCGGGGAAGTCAAGCCCCCCTCCACCCTCCCAGTCCTCTCCTCCTTCCACCCCTTCTTACACCCCTTAATCATTCCTCCATTCCTGGAATTGGACATCCCTCCTTCACCCGTGAGGAGAAACACTTTGTATCTTGCAACTAGCTGTTGTTGTTCCCTCTCTTCTGGCTTCCTGCCCTCTAGGTCCACCCCTCTTTCTGTACTCCCTCTTCCCTCCCCACTCCTGTGTCCGGATGTACTAGGTCCATCTGTCAGCGCGTCTATCCCCCAGATCGGAGAAAGGGAGGGGAGGGAAGAGAGGAAGGAGATGACAGACAAGAGAAAACGAGAGAAGCAGCCAAAGGCCTCAGATGGGACGGACTGAGCTGTCAAAAATGGCTCCTATCTGCTTCCTGTATACATAAATGAGAATTTTTATTTGCTCAAGATGTGAACGCCCCATGTCAGGTGACGTAAATGCAAGAAAGGATCCTTCCACTTCGGCCCTTGCTTTGCCAACAGCATAAGACCCTGGACCTTGAGTCCTGCTTTGAGGTTCACTTTCATCTGATGGTTTGCGGGACTGTTTAGATGGTTTTCCGAAGAGCTTTTATTTAAAGGCATGTTTTGGAGAAATAGTGATCTAGTTTCCCATGGGAAGATGAGCGTCTTCCCCGGTTTTCGACCTCTGAGGCCTTTATTTCATGCATCATCAATCCTGACCTGTGTAACCCAATAGGAACCCTTTGTTCTTTACATCAAAGAGGTCCCACTGGACCGGAGATCAATTGGTGACTGATACTGCAAAGTGGATTCCACCAGTTTGGAAAGCCATCAATACCATGACGAAAGGAGGGGAATCCTTCTTCGGTGAAGGGACTGGTTTGATTAGGTCTCTACCTCTGTGATTCCCAATACAAATACTCCCTTAACTTTCACAGGTCTTCGACATGGAGCCTTTATTACCAGGATATCTTATTTTCATCTGGCTGTCTTATCCCCCGTGAACTCACCGATGTGTCCAGATTATTCTAGTTTTCTAGAAACATACTTTGTCTTTGGCAACTTGTTGCGTAGCATCAACATCTGTCTCTGTAGTTGTTAATGAGACAACGGTGGGGAACAATTTTCATTGATGTGATGAGATTTTCTCCATTCAGTGTCATCGTACAAAACATTTTCAATTCACACTGAGTCAGGCGAAGCAAAAACACCCAATTTAACGATTATTGATGTGTCTCCAGGTAAACGGTCAAAGATTAGTTTTGTGAACCAAGTGTATAGACCCACCTTCGTCCCTGTGTTTTTTCTAAGGAAAAACTTGAAAATGAACCGTTTGTCTCGTTCTAGCAGGAGCCTCCAGTCCTGTCATACCAGCAGTGCCTGGCCTCGTCTCACTGTGGACTGTCCCTCTCTTGCTGCGACCTCGTGACCTTGCAGCCGGTCTTCCTGAACAGAGGGGGGAAATGGGAAAGGGGCCTGTGTTGTGGCTAAGTCATGATCAGGCGCCAGGAAGGCAGGAAGTGAATTTTTCACATAAACACTAAAGATTCAGCACTTTTGAAGAAAGCCACAGAATTGTTGGTTCATATGAAGCATTATATACAGATGAAATAATATTGATAAGCATGTAGCGGTGACCACACAGCGGTTTGGAGTGGCTGTAGGCACTGTGAGTACCCAGCTAAGTCCCAAACTTTATCTTGAGCGTTACGTAACTCCTACACACACCAACATACACACACAACAAAAACTCAACATGCATAGAGGTGCAGGGGGAGAAGCACTCGTCCACTACAGCATAGACCAGGGATCAGTCCCTGGTAGCGCGCATCTGGCTTTGCCGTATTACCCCGAAACAAGCTTTTGTACTCCTAAAGGTAAAATTCTGCTATACTTTTTTCTGACAGTATCTGTGTTTGTACAGATGTTAAGGGAAAGTAGATTACATCTCTGGGGACACAATTCAACGTAAAATGAACATGGAAATCCTTTGTACCCACTTCTTTTTCCCTCAGAGAAACATTAAGTTGAAACTATGATCCATTAACAGTGAATTTCTTTTGACCTTAACTCGGAAGTTTACGTACGCCAGAATAAAGAAGTAGATAAAAACACAGGCAGCTGGGCTTTCTGATCTCCTCAGCATCACAACCCATCAATCTTCAGTTTTGCTTTGCTTTCTCTTCCCCTGCAGGCCTCTTATACCCCATACTGTTATCTGTGGCTGTGGTACACTAACACCCACCCCTCCTGTCCAGGCAGCTTACTGTAGTATGCCGAGCGGGCAAAGAGCCAGCCAGCGAGCAGCTGGCCGTGGGAGGGTGATGTTTGATCTTCAGGGAGGCACCGTCAGCACTGAGCCTTCCTCGGCTGAAGCGCTTTGTGCTTAAGTGGCATTAGTGGCAGGGAGATCCTTTAAGACGCCACAACCACGCACGAGACCTGTGGGCAGCTGGCCCTATGCAGGGCTGATGGGATTGAAGGAGCCAGGGAGTGCTGGCCATGCCAGGAGTGAGGTTGGACGGGGATATGGGAAGGGGAGAGTGAAGTGAGGGGGGTGGCAAGACTTGGTCGCCAACTTTGGCCTGGTTCAAATCCCTGATATCGACAGTGCAGGGCAGGGGGTGGGCATGGTGCGCTACTGCCAAGGATTAGGGGTGTTTTGCTTTTCAGGCGCAGTGGGAACGGCAACATGTGTGGGTTTGAAGATGAGTGGAGGGAGGGGATTGCACGTGGGTCCTTGGATTGATGAATAAGACATGAATGACTATAAAGGGGACTGTTAATGGATTGGAAGGAAGGCTTGGTTGCATGTACGTAATGACAACGACGGTCGTTTTATTTTCTAGGACTGTACACGTATTTGTGTGTGTACGTGGGCCTAGTGCCAGCCCTTCTCGCGTGCGCGATGTGGCTCGGTGTGGCGACAGTTGGTGGCCCAGGTTGCGGAACAGTGACAGTGGTAATCGCTGCATCTCGGGCATTTGGCTAATGGCTGACTACTCTCAGCGTAAAGCGCCCGTCTGCTCACTGTCGTTGTGTGTCACTGTCACAGCTGAGGTGTTGAAAGAAAATCTGCTGTCATTGGCTTTAAACTCGCCAAGTCTTAGCTGGGTAACACGTACTGTAGGTCTCAAGTGATAAAAGTGACGCCAACCAGGGTTATGTGTTGGGTCAGGTGACTTGAGACCGTAGGTACTTGAGTTCCATTTATTGCAGTTAGACATAGTTTTCTGTTTAGTGTGTTTCAGATTAGTTTACAATATTCAGAAAGAATAAAAAGCAAGAATATGTTCTGTGAATATAGAAATTGAAACACGCACTAAAAAGTAAGGAAGTAAAGTGTTGTTTTTTATGAGAAACACAAAAAAAGTCGTCTGCACTTTACCTTTCACTTTTCACAATAATGTGGACTGATGTACGGGGGGGACTCAAAACATTGCGGTCAAATGACTCTACCAATACTGAAAGTGCTTCAGCAATCTGACCCAACAGTACATCATAGGACTGCAATGGCCATTCTGACCCTCTGGTTACTTCACTGTCTGTAGCCAGCAGGTTTCTTGCTGCAAAAAATTAACCCAGCAGTCCCATTTAACCAATTCCGCTGCGTTTACGCTGGCTGCAAAATGTCAGTTGAAACAGACATTTTTACAGCCAAGGCTTAGGCCTAAAACTTCTCGATGGGCTTTTCATTCCAAAGAAAAGTGCAGTCAGGCTTAACCTGTAACTTTAAATCTATGGCCTTGAGTTTTCTCTTAGAGGAACATGTGGCTGACACAACTACAACTTAATAATCATGTACAAAAATAAATCTTAATGTTCAAAGTTAAAAATCCCACAATCTTTTCACTGTCATTTTCTTTTGCAGATTCTGACATGATTAATAGATCAACAAGAGTACTATCTACTGTATATTATACCTACAGTATACTGAATCATGTTATTTGAAACCAAATTGAACCAAGACCAAAATGAGCAACTTCCAATTTCCTCAACTCTTAAAAACTATCAACAGTCCATGTTATATTTATTCATATTCAAAGTTTTGCAACTTTGTGTAGAAATATGCAAAGTGAAGCCAACTGAAGTAAAGTGAAAATTAGGGCTGCTCATTCTACTAACACCCTTATTAGAACAGTAAAAGTTAAGGACAGTTAACAAAGTAACAATACTACATTAGCAAAACTAATAGACACTAAATGAACAGGTTATGATTAAACTGACAGCTCATAATTATCAGAGGATTTAAAATGGTTTCTATTGAGACTTCCTCAAGCAGGTTTGTTCCAAACTTCAGTGGCTCTGACTTAAAATGTTGGATTACCTTTTGTCTTTGATCTCAACTTTGGAGCGGTTTAACTGAGACCACATCATCTTAGCTGAGGCAAATTAACCACTCTCTTCAAAACCCTGGATATCGTTTACCTTCAGAAGCGTGTAAGACTGCTGGCTTTGTTTTTCCGGAGTTCCTCGAAGCTCATTTCTTCCCTGCTGCTCTCTGGGTCAAAGGTCATCCCTTGTCCTAATTGTTCCAAATGGGATGGAGCGGAGCGAAGGCCTGTTCTCGTGGACCGACTCCAGACATCTGACCAATATGCACGTAAACTTGTCTGTGTGTGTGTGTGTGTGTGTGTGTGTGTGTGTGTGTGTGTGTGTTCGCGTGCGTGCGTGCATGCATGTGTGTGTGTGTGTGTGTGTGTGTGTGTGTGTGTGTGTGTGTGTGTGAGTGACGGGCTGGGTGGTCCACAGCTACACTACGTTGGGGGGGGGGTAGTGGGGTCAAGTCAAGCAAGAGTCAGTTCTTGTTTTGCTGTGTAGACCAGACCCCCTACCTTTCGCTAACATTTGCTGAGCACCTAAAACCCTCCAGAGAGCTGTGTCAAGGGCACACTGGAGGGTCAGTGCGCCGTGGAGTTTGCGGAACATGAGATGTGAAAGGCATGCAAGGCAGAGAGTTGGGAGAGGAACTTTAAGTAGGCCAAATATACATCGGACATACGTACATACCAGAGATGCTCATGAAGTCACAATGTCCAAGTCGAAACTGTCTTCAAATTTTATAATCTGAGCCAACTCATAAGTCTCCATAACAAATAGGAAGTAACAATGTGGATATACTAGAAATTTGACTGCCGACACCTAAAAGTAACCCTAATGTTTTAAATCTTTATTTTTCAGTGATGATTTCTGTAACTTTTCTTAAGGTGAAGACAAACAGGGAAACTTCACCAGGAGGCAGTCGCTGAATATGTTCAGGGCAAACTCAACAGAAAAAGAGGTGTTTTCTTAGCTTACATCTATGTCTTAATCACAAAATCTAGAAGTCTCATTCTCAGAACAATAAATTAAAGACTGCCTGCTTCAACCAGGTAGATTTTAGTTACATTAAGCAGGCGAACTGCGAACTGTTCCCACCCTGGGTTGGCTATTTTATCCTTCCAGTATTTTCTCAGTTGTTTCTCCAACACGATAAACAGGCTCGAGAGAAACACCAGACCTGTGTGTACTCATCGAAATCTGCAACCAAACTGTGACGTACGGACAACTGATAAAAGCTTAAAAATAAATCTGCCAGAGGAGAACCTTTGATTTTACTATGCAGTGAATGTCTTAATGGCAACAGAGGCACAGTTTGAATACATCTGACAATACAGCTACTGTATCTGTGGCATTAGCCCAAGGCTAGCAGGATAGCTAAAAACACCGAGCTGCACATAGAAACATATGTTAAGTTAGAGGTCGTGCATGCACTGCATTTTTCCCACATTCTGTACACAGTGCGGTTCTCCTTGGATCCTCAATCCAAAGGCTATATGTCTGGTAATGACGCTGCACGCGCCATGCTGAAACAAACACTGTTATTCTATATGTTGATTTGACGTTACACACTTGTGGCTGGCGAGCACACAATGTGATGTGCGATGTACTCATTTATTGTGCTTTTTGGAGTGTAAGTCGAATGAGACAACAAAAAAAAAAGAAGGCAAGTTGCAGCTTGGCCAAAAGTATGTGGACACCTGAATATTACCTGCATATGTAACCCGTGAACATTTCAGTCCAAAACTTTTGCATCAATATGCAGCTGGCACTCTTGTGGTTTCAGGTTGTCTATCCCATTTCGGAACCTGGCTGCAGGGGTTTGCTGCCATTCGGTTACAAGAGTATTTGTGGCGTCTAACAGTAATGTTGGGTGATAAGGCCTGGCTCAAAGTCTGTGTTCTAACTCATCCCAAAGTTGTCGGTTGGGGTTGAGGGCATGGCGCTGTGCATGCCATTCAAGGTCTTCCTTACCAGTGTTGCTTGGTGTAAAATAATTATGGTATTTATACATCACTTTGCCCTTTGTAGAAGGTAGAATCAACAAATGCACATGTCATAGTTTCAGGGTTTTTTTTTTTTCCATATTAGTGAAATGGTACGGAGAGGATTTTGAACCAGTCAGACTAGTCAAAAACTTTCTCGATGAGGATAATGTATTACAGACACCTGATGTGGGATCTGCCATAAACGATCCACATCTCCTCTGGGATCTCATGAGGCAGCCTCTGTCATGGCTTGACTGTAGTCAGGCCCTGTAGCAGTCAACTGGGTGAATCCATGGATGTACGGTGAGCCATGGCACAGATTCATACAAGTCACAGGCCCTGGGGTTGTGGGTTTGCTGCAGTCTGGTACTTAGTCTGGTAGATAGTTTGCCCTTTGTATAGTATGATAATATCTAGCATAATACTACGTGGATGCAACTTGGAGGGAATGTAGACCCTCACTTTCTTTCAAAAATCATACACACAGAGGTACACATCTGCTCCCAGCTGCACTCAGTCCCCATGCAGTTCTTCCTCCTCTGGTTTGTCCCACCAACCAGATGCTCATAGTAATAACTGCAACAGCAGCTTAATTAAAGGGGCCTCCTCATTTGAGGTCACACAACAACTAGCAAATCAGCAACAAACAACCACATAATGGCCCTCATCCTGCTCGCCATCCCATCATCCCTAGCTCCGGGGGGGGGGTCATTACCCACGCTGCTTAAGGTCCTCGTTCATTTCCCAGTGTTTACCGCATTCCTCTCATGCCTTGAGCCTTACTTGCATGGCAGACCATGCGAGGATACCTTAGTTTGTATGTGTGTGTGTGTGTGTGTGACTGAAACAGCTGTTGAGGAGCGAGGGGTCTTGCCTGAACTCGTACGTCTCGACTCATTTCCTGATGTGTGGTTGCTGTTTTTCTTCAGGTGGGGTGGGGGGAGAGATGACTGAGATGTTACATGGAGGGTTAGGGAAGGCCACGCGGCGCCAGAATGCAACAAGCTCAGACCTCATCATCCGCTATCACGCGGACTTTGTTGTCTTTTGTTCTGACTCAATACAGGCACCTCTTTGCCCTACTAGATAGTTACTTATAGATCCTCAGTTTAAGCAAGAGCTGGGTAGAGAACCTAAGTTGCCGGTGTAGAAGTAGCCTAAACTGTAGCTCTTTTAAAATGTTCTCAGTGTTAATGTTACTAAGATACTTTAAAAAAAAAAAAAAAAGAGAGAGAGAGAGGTTGTTAGTTGCTTTATATTAATCAGGCCATTTAAGAGACGGCTGAAGTTCAGCTCCACTTGCTTATCAGCTTCTTTTCCACTAGTTTTTCGCCCCTTTGTATATTATTTTTGTCATACACGGTTCCTCTGTCTTTCTAAAAACGGTAAAAAATGTGCCCCGGGGTTTTGTGTTTGTATTGAAAGCTAAACTGGTTACTACTCCTGTATCGGACAGTAAAATTTGGACACCTCATCCTTTGGACAAAGATAAAAAGAGCAGTTATATTCTTAGGAATCCACAGCGACATCTCCCGCGAGGCTTTGGTGGGAAAAAAAAAAAGTCCCCTTCGACATGTAAAAAAAGAGTAGTCGCTGTACACGCAAAAACTTTTACAAATATGGTTGTAATCGCACTGCTACCTTTTTGTTTCTAGATTAATTTGGCTCGTTCTAATACCAACACAGGAAATCCTCAAAAACACTAAAATACAATGATGCACAATAATTAAAAAAAAGAAAACACTCGGAGGATGTCTCGGTGCCTGCGGGGTTTTGGCCACATGCCATTTAACTGCTATATCCCTGTGTATAATTTTTCCTGGATGTTTTTCAGGAGGGATGAGACAAATTCAATTACATCACATTGTGGCTGAGGTCGGATGTTGCTGAGTGTTGCTCCGTCTGCCTTGTTTGTGCTGCAGTTTGGATTACAGCGACACAATCGCCCTTTGTATTTGATGAGGACTTAAGAGTGGACACGCCCCTGTGGTCTGGCTGCAATGCATCAGAATCCCCGCTTGTTGTTTCGGTAGCAGCTGCTGGCTCGCACTTCTTGATTAGGTGACGAAGGTTTTATTCGTGAAAAGTCCCCAGTGCACAGTTTTAGATCAACCCCAGCAGAAGAAAAATCGTAAAAGTAGGTTTTAAAATCGTTAAGAAATGGTTTGTGTACAGTATATACAGTGTCTATTGCTGAAGCTTACTGCCTTTATCGTAAACCGTCAAATAAATGCTGGTATACAAATAACAGGCGAGTGCAAATAACAGTGGGAAAACCAAATGAATTTGGTAGGCTATACTCTCAATGAAACCGAACACAACTGCAGATGTTTCACATTAAAAGCCTCCTAGAAAAGGGAGGGATTATGCTCTTTGAGCTGCTGGAAGGCTTTTAATGTGGAGCCCATCAACAATTAATTAGCGAGCGAGGACTGCATTTCAACCAAAAACAGAAACCCGGAGAAACAGATTGGTGAGCAGGATATGATAATGTTGTAATACTGATGTAAATGAAGCTCTGGGAATGTAAATTATCCTGAATTTGTCAGCGGAAGCATGCCCAGTTTGCATTGACAGCAAATTAAAATGGGACCAGATCAGAAAACAGGGCTGCTTCTAACAAAAATAAAAGCCTATCTCTAATATAATCCTATTTCAAATGATGGCCTGGCTCTTTTCTGCAGGTGGGATAAATATTTGACAATTTATGGTGATACAAGTCCTCGATGACACTGAAAACAAGGCTATAGTAACCAATCGTTATATATATAACAATTATTTAAATATAGAGTTTTGCTTTACATATACGTGTGTGTGTGTGTGTGTGTGTGTGTGTGTGTGTGTGTGTGTGTGTGTAGAGCAAAGCAAAATCCAGAATTGGCCAGAGTGCGTACATGTCCAGTAGGTCTTGTTTTGATGGTTGCCTGTACATTGAGACCACTGGCTGATGTTTTTGTACGTCTGTACAGAGCACACCCTCTCCATTCCCTGTGGCCTGACAAGGAATGTCACTGATCTTTTGCTGAGAGAAACAAAGCGGATCGATGCAGGAGAAATGACCTTCTTTTGGACAAATTATGACTCAATTCCATACAATAGTTTCTCTCCTGCAGTGTCGCTCTCTGTTGATCTTTTCCCCTCTACTTCTTCCTCTGTCTGTGCTCTTTTTTTTCCCCATTCTTGTTCCCTTTTCAAATGGAGTGACAGAAGTGAATAGAAAGACCACCAGAAGCACACACACACCACTGCCACACACATACAGCGCACACACACACTTTCACAGCTCAACATTGTGAAACTCTCTCCATCCCCCCTCTGTGTTTCCTGTTTTCTTCATGCTTGTGCTCGTCTGTTTCCAGCGGGTCTGTTTGTTTGCGGACCTGCTCTCGAAGGACGCCCTTCAGCCTGATGCTTCCTGTTTTCACTAGAGCAGAGAAGTCAAAAGTGCAGGTAAACAGGACTTTCTGTCCACTTGAACCAGCAACAAAACACCTTAACTTTTCCTTGGACATGTTACCTTTTAGTTGTGTCTTGCACCGTCTTCGTGTACTGTCAAGCCCCTCCCAACTGGCACCTAACAGTTTATAGTAACATAGAGTGGAAATGTTTTGGCAATTTCACTCGTCAAACATACCAATGATGGTATGTAAATCAGAAAGATCCTTATTCATATTATAAGCATTCTTTGTCCTTTGCCATTTTACAATAAAACTCACTGACCGCAACAGCAGACACGCTTGTGTTTCGTGAATGAGCTGGAGCTGGGTGCCAATCAACTAGTTTACTTTTGGACAACAGCCAGCGTTGTGGGATGCAATTGACATTAATTGTCTAAAAAATAAAATCAAAAAGCTAGAGGATCAAATCGCTTTCTTTTTAAGGAACGGTCTGCTTTGATTTGTGCACGCAATCATTTTGTAACTGTAGGTGTAATTTTGTCTTTATTTGGAACTGGAGGTACTGATGCATGAGAGAAATGCATTCTCCAGTGCTGGACGTTAACCTGAATACACAAAACTGTATTCTACACTGCTTTTAGTGCATAAATGTGTGTAGCTACTGTGTTTAACCTAATTTGTGTGGAAACGTTTGGATTAAAACTGGTTGTGTTTCTTAGCAAATATCATCATATATGCAGACGATGTGGTCATTTATTCTTTTGGCAGTTCCGTGCCTCTGTTTCTTTCCGTAACGCCTGACTGTGGCACAAGGAGCCGTGAACACGGTCAAAGGCTGAAGCTGATGAGAAAGTGCAAAGCAACTGTTGTTGGCTTGATTCTGGCTCCAAAAGAAAGATATTGCAAACCAACATCCTCTACCAAACACATAAAGCTGATTAAAAACGTGATTCGTTATATACTAGGCCTGCACTCCCTTCCTCGTAGAGGCAACTTCAGAAAACAACACTCTAATCGAAGCTGAGATGTAAATGACATGTCAAGTGCTAAACATGCCAGAAAGCTCAGAGGGAGAAAGGGCAGAAGCTGTCTGCCTGTTTTGTATCTGTGTGAGTGACAGAAATGGGCCTTAGGCAGAGGGAAGTGGACACCCAGTGAAGGGGAAATCCTCTCTGTAGGTCTCTCTCACACACACACACACACACACACACACACACACACACACACACACACACACACACACACACACACACACACACACACACACACACACACACACGCATTATTTTAGTATGACACTTTATTGAAGCTGACCAAGCCCTCTACACAATCCACAGCCCCTCACGTCTGTTGTAACACATACACACACACACACACACACACACACACACACACACAGATAATGAAGCAGGACAGCAGTGAGGCGATGCGGAGCAGAAACAGAGTGATGGAGCTGTTGATAACACTGGAGCCGCCATTGTCTTCACAGAGCTCAGACCAGGGTGTGTGTCTCCGGGGGCTGTCACGAAACAGCTGGAGGGAACCTCTTTGGAAATCAAAGTGTGTCTGTGTGTGTGTGTGTGTGTGTGTGTGTGTCAGTGTGTGTGTGTGTGTGTGTGTGTACTTATCAGGTTCTATACTGTATATCTCTGACAAAGAAATTCACAAAAATGTAATGTTAACAACGCTCAGCATCAACATAATAAACAAACACTCTGCAGTATGACAAAATCATAAATAATAACTTGAAAAAATATTTAAATATTAAACACAAATACAAAATCATTCAGAAGACAGTAAACAGATTCTCTGTGTGTGTGTGTGTGTGTGTGTGTGTGTGGTCAAGAAGTCAGACTACAGACTACTACAGAGGAAAAAGTGTGTGTGCATGTGTGAGCGTGTAAGAAGTAGACAAGTTTGCACAACACAGGAAACATGTGCGCCTACTTGTCTGCATCTCTGCATGTGTGCTTCTGTCTGCGTGTGTGTGTGTGTGTGTGTCACCCTGTGTTCGCCTCAGCCTCCCAGGTGGCGTAGGTGTAAATGTGACGCCGTTTGATTCGAATGTGAATGGCATGCAAATGGATTTTTGGCATTAGTTGATGTTCATCAGCATAAAAAAGCTGCTTCGATCAACAACTTTCTGAGACCGTGTCAGGTTAAAAAACAAAACAAAACAAAACAAAAAAAAAAACAGAGAAAACCACAGCCATTGTTCCTGTAGCAATAAAAACCTGAGGAGGGTGTTTCCAAGAGAACAGCATGCACAGAATGAGCTGTTGTAGTCATCGCGTGCTGTTTGCCTGTGAGTTTGCGTGTTTGTGTGTTGCTCTTGTGAGCGTTCCTTCCCCTGTACAGATACAATCAGCGCGATAAGAAAAGGAAGCGTGTGATTGTGATCTGTGAGCAGGAGCCTGGCGGCTCCACCTCAATTCTCCCTGCTAGTCTCAATTTCGGCGTAAAAACCCGAGATCCTCCGAAAGAATCCGCCTTCATCGCTCACGGCTCCTCGTCTTCATGCCGCATGGTCCCTCTGTCGTTTGACTTCGTGTTCTTTGGCTTTGACGACGCGTTTTCGCGCCATTTGCGCTGTGTCGCGTTTTGCGGCAATTTTGCGCCGCGTCGCGTTCCACGCCGGGGGACATATCTAGAGATCAGCATCTGACGAGGTTCAACTCGTGATTGCTGACACACACTCTTCACCCCCACACGCTACACTGAAAACACAAAGAAGGAAAGCAACTACTTTGTTGTCTTCTGCACTGAAAACAAAGTGTGTCGATACAGAAATTCGGAGGAAATCCACACAGAAGATTCATACAGATCTCGCCAAGAAAACTTACAACAGTACAATTTAAGGCGAGTTTGAGGCATTCTGCAGCTTTGCTTGCATGTAAGCACAATGACAAACCTCTGCTTGTTGATGAACAAGTGTTGGACGCAACTTCTTCTCATCTTGGCGCGATGTTCACTGTAGCACAAACAGAGCCCATTTACACCGGATATTAAAATGCGTCCTGTATCCGGATTCGAGGCTTGCTAAGATTGGCTCCTTGAGGCTGATACATGTTGAAATTTGAGACTATGAAGAAAAGTTATTTTTAACTTAAACACAAAGCACAAGTGAACATTTTTAATGTGTGTCCCAGAAATGGGGTTAAAGTTCGTGACCTAAATATGAACTGAGCGAGACATTTTGCAGTTTCCACATAAACTTGTAAGTAATTTCTGGTGGATCTAGGGGATCTAGGTCGGTTTACGTAGGGATGCGTTGCCTAGAGAGTATGATAACCTGGTAATCACGAGCGTCCTTGTAATGTCTTACTCGCCCGCATCGTGATCGGTTCTCAACTACGTCGGCAGGGCCGGCTGGCTTTTTAAGAAACCTGGTGCGGTCTCGGTCAAGGGAAGCAGGTGTTTTGTACAGGCTCTACTTCACCTGTAGCTTTCACCTAGCAACCATGGCCCAGTTGGTCTGACTGCATTCCGATCGGATTTTTACCTGCACCGATCTGTTTGTCTCACAGAGATAACTCGCATCCAGATTGCAGGGTAACACCCCGGCGTAAATGGGACACCAGAGGACTACACGGCGAGGCGCTTGGTTGTCAGGCTGTCAAAAAGTCAGATCCGAGTTCTAAGATTTAATTGTCTGCTTTTTGGTTTTCTTTCGTGTGCGTAGTCACCGTATGCATCACTTTTCATGCTAAATACCAAGTTCCTCTTTCAAGCACAAACACAACCAGACTTCCTGTGCATCATGTGCTTACTTTGGTGTTTTGCAACAGACAATCGCTCACTCATTGTCTGCCTCTGCCTGTCTCTCCGTCGCTCTCACACAATCAATTCCATGATAAGCCATACTCACTTCCTCAGTATGTGTCACGGGCATACATCTTCACACACACCGACACACGCACACAGGGGCAGACAGGTCCAGCTCCAGACCTGATTAGCGCATGTGGCGGGTCTTTGTTTGAGGACAAAGGATTTCCCTGTCTGAGACGAGCGGCCAGTGGCAAAGAAACAAGGAGGAGGACAAGATTAGCCGCTGCATGAGAAAGGCGGGTGGGGTCGGAGAGGTGGGGGGGTTGCAGATGGGAAAAGATGGAGGTAGAGAGAATGAGACTGCACTGACCTGGCTTCGTGATCTTCGTGAGTGGGACACTGCTTACCTTTAGCGAGCAGGTGTTTCTGTCAGAGTCAGAGATGTAATGTAATGTTAGAGACAATTTAATCCAAAAAAAAAAAAGGAGAACACACAAGAACTGAAACTCCAGTGTATTTGGTACAATGAAGCCACAGTTGCAGGCTGGAATCTCCAGAGGTAATGGAGAAGTGCCACTGACCCTTAAACTTCCTGCTTTTGGTCCTCTGGTAATTGAAACTCATTCTACTCACTCATCGTCAATCAGTAAGTCAGTCAATGTGGAAATGTGAACGGATTGTAATGTAAATGTAGGGGGAGATAGAGAGGGGGGGGATCTGACAAATGACAGGGGGGAATCCTTCAAGAAATGGGGGCCTTGAGGGGAAAACAAATCATTAGGTAACATCAAGGGAAACAAACAAAAAAACTGAGAACAGCAGCACAACAAACTGGACATGAAATTCAGTCCGGAGGTCTGGAGGAAATGGACAGGAGCAAAGTTAGAAACAAAGTCAGGGGTTTTCCAGGAGTAGAATACAATGGTAAACAGCCCAAGAGATGACCGGGGGGTGGGGGATTAACAAATGATTTGGTGACCTGCTTGGACCAGTCTGTGTAATGTTTTGGTTGCGTTACATCCCAAGTTTTGTCGACAGCCAAGCCAAACCGTTTAACAGATGGAGTTTTTCATTTTCAGCAAAATCTGTGAGATCGGAGGCGTCTGAGGCCTACCTGTCACACTTCCTAGTCCCCGAGACTGTCAGGTTTTCACACAGCGGAAAGTTCAGCCCCCTGACCCTCTCTGCGATCGGTGGTGGTGTGCGTTGGCGTAGCCAGTGACGCAGCTCCTGAGTTGACGTCGACGTATTTCTTCGTCAGACGGTTCACTAAACATTACATTGACGTTAACAGGCATGACCTGTGACCCTTCGAGAAAGCGCTAGTGTTGGTGGAAGAGTTTCCGCACGTGCGCAGTGTAAGTGTGTTGTTTGAAAATGTGGTCTGATTTCTCATTTCCAATTGCGCAGTGGTCGTCTACGGTGCTTAAACTACATCCACTCTGAGCCAGGTACATTTGAAAAATGCATCGTTATCCTTTCATTTTCCAAACCACAACTGAGGTTTTTGTAAAAATAAAAAAAAAATCAGCAAAGAATCCTTATTTACATAATCCTTAACTTTCCACGTGGTTGCTCATTTTGGCCAATGTAGCCAATCACACGGGCGTCGCAAATCACCTGTATTAAGTACATATTTTTTTAAAAATGTGTTCACCGCATTAAACAGTAATTAAATTGTCTGCCTCAGCGCAGCAGGGCTGGAACTACTGCTTTCCAACCTTAAAAAGATGTTGTCTGTGATGCACAAATTCGTTGTCCCTTGTTTTGGGAATTTCAATATGGAGGGGAACTTCTGGAAAGTTACTTGACGGGTAACACATAGGATGCGAGTTGGTCTCACATCTGGACGTCATCGCACTTGACACCTCAAACAGGCCGATAAGAGCAAGTCCGAGAATGTCCCAGCAGGGCGATGAGAGATCCGTGGTTTCTGGCACATTCAGTGTGGCGCACGTACGGCGACTGATTGTAGATTTCATGACAGGGACAAAGAGAGGTGACAACGAAAGAGAACGGGTGAGAGAGGAAGGGAACGGGGGCAAAAAAAGGAGGCTGGAGCCGAAGAATCGGGTTAGCAGGAGGGAGGAGGTGGCGGGGGAAGGGTGAGGGAGGGAGGGGGGGGCGTTTACTGGTGAAAGAGAGCAGAATTCATTTGAAGGTGAATAGAAACAGCTTGGTTCCTTTCAGAGGGACTTCTGTCACGCCGGGGGTGTGTGTGTGTGTGTGTGTGTGGGGGGGGGGTTGCCGCAGGGGCCAAAAGGCCAATGTTAACGCCAGGGCCGCTACACACTTCATATGCTAACACACTGCAGAGATACTGGCAGGGATACAACACACACACACACACACGCACGCAGACACGCACGCACGCGCTGGGTGAAAAGAGGGGCTGCGGGGAGCGAGTCTGAAAGTGGGAGTGTGTGCGCTTGAAAGAGACAGAAAGAAATCCATTGCATTTACAGACTTTCAGACAAAACCTTGGTTTATGACTATAAGGGGCTGATATCAGCATATCCGGTCTGCTTGACATGAGATGTGTCAGGTGGCACCGAGAATTTCCTTCCTGATCACAGCGACATAAAGAAAAAACAACAACCACTGTTCATCAATTCAACTGTGTTCTCGTAACGACTTGTTTCATTTAGGGGCAGTAATTTATTTGCTGCTAAACTGAAATAAATCACAAGTTTCAGTAGAGTTTTATGGCCCATTATTGTCTTAATTCTGTTTATAGATTTTCTGGCTTGGGAATGAATCAAAAAAAAAAAGAAAGAATCTGTTACGGAAACAATTTAATCTCTTGTGCATGAAAATGGAAAAGCTTTTGGATGTTGCATATCAATGAGCAACAAATATCCAGTGTCATTTTGTGAAGATGAAACAAACGATCCAGTCAAGTGGAGGAAAAATTGGTGTTTTTCTGTCCTCGAATCAGCTAAATCGATCCTTTGTTAAAAGCACTGAAAATCTATTCGGCCACTTATTGTACTCTGGTCTCGATGACTGACCTGCAACGCGCGAGATCAATAGCGAGGATGTGACTGATGCGTTGAGACGCTGTGGTGCCGCGTTTTCAGACCCCGAACAGAGTAGTTTCTACTTTTCCCCGCACATTTAGGCGGAAAGCGTTGTGCTTTTCATTCCACAGCAGCGGTGACTCTGTGGATGAAGCGTTCACGTGCAAAAGCAAATGACAAGAGGTGTTGTGAGCACGCTGGTATGGATTGCACTCGTCATTCAGGACAACGTAGAGAGCCTCCCGATGTACACCGGTGTCGGTTACGTTGGCTCAGCACGGTCGCCCGACTGCTGTGGCGCGAAGTTGAGCCGTTCGCCAGCACCAGTCCTGTGTCCCCGAGCAGCGCGCGGCGTCGTCCGGGGGCCTATCCGCGTACGGAAGACTAAAAGCCTGCCGTGATGAAATCTGCACAGCGTGCCTTCGGAGGATGTTGTCGGGTGCCTGGCGCACACAGATGCTATCTCATTACGGAGCTGATGGTGTCTACGATGCGAGACAGGATGCACGAATGTTGTTTACAGGAAGACCATATGAAAAACCCAACCTCTGCTGTCAATGACGGGTGCACGTTTCTCTGTTTGGTCCGTCTTCAGTATGAGCTACTGCACGCGACTCCCTCAGAGACTCTCTTAGACGAGAAGTAGATGGAGGTATTTGCAAGTCCACTAATCCTACAGTTGTATGTTTTAATTTCCTAACTTCACAAAGGGGGTTCCAACATACTCCCTGAACTCAACCTCCCTCTTTATTTGCTCATGATTATGCTGTAAGAATATGTCTAATACAAGAAGAGGAATAAAAGTACTAATGTACTTTGTTTTTTTTACTACGTCAGTCTCAAATTAATACCCCATATGCACTTCAACCGGTTCTGGAACTAAAACCAGATCTTCATTACATTCACATCTTCCCTGTAAGCACTTTGGGGTAATTTAAGTATTCTTCTTATTCTTCTTATTTACTTTGCTTTCCTCTTTTCCCCACATAGTCGTAGTCTCTATACATTCCAGAGTTCCTTAGGAAACAACTAGGTCTAATAAACGCATTTAAAACACATTGGTATGAATTGGCAGTAGTTGCGGGTTTGTTACGTGATTTAAAATGTCTCGGCAACAACTGTAAGTTCATCCCCTCTGACCCGATGGAGGCGTTCAGTTGTCCTCACGGTGCGGAGTTGATTCGAGGCTCCTGAGTCTGGACAAACTGGTATTAAATCACCGGGGCATCAATGAATCGCAACCGGTGGAAATGCGCCTTTTGTTTACAGCACAATTTGCATTGTAGTTTGGGTGTGGAGTCCATTAACGGGCCGATGGGAAGCAATCGGCGCCCCCTGATGACCCGGGATGGACCGAAGCGCCGCGTTAAAAAGGCGCGAAGGACGCGGAGGTGCCGGAGATCCGGCCGGGTGATGTAAAAGTAACCCTACCGCTTCGGCGCCGGAGCGACCGTGTGGCTGTATGTGTCCTTACGGGAATGGACTCGAGAAATCCCGCAGTGCTACGGGAATATTACGGCAGTGGCCATATTCGACCCGGGGCCTGGGCTGCAAACGGAGGCCTGTAGAAACATCAGCGTGACTCTGGTCAGTCCGGTGAGCCTGGTCCGTGGGAGAGAGCCAGAGGAGGGAGGGAAAAATGGCATATACCGATGCACCCACACACACGAGCCCCGTCCAGTCCAGTGGAGGCCGCAGAGGCAGAAATAGCTCCAGTGCCGTTGTGTTGCTCACAAAGTCCCAGAGCGGGATTATTTCCTGCTTGTTTCGCGCGTTAAGGGCTGCACTGTACAGAGGGACATTTTTATTTATTGTTCATCGTACCAGCGGCAGAGCGACTGTTGGGGTTTAAACCCACGTGGCGCGTGAAGTTCTTGAGTTTTAGGACATGCATATGTTACTGAGTCAATTTCGGTCTCGTATTACAAATGAGCATGAATTTGGATTCTTGCTCAGAAGGCATAGACGAGTTTTTCGCGTGTGAAAGCGCGATGGACTAATCCAAAGCTGGTATCCCACCGACCCCGTCACACCGGCCAAGTTGTGCGAACGAATGACAAGATGGCGTAAGACCCGCTGAAGTTAACGAAAGACGGGAGTCAGGAGAAGAGTGTCCCGCTGAGACAGGGCGCTCGAGCTGCCCCCCCCCCCCCCCCGGGCAGGGCACTGATCCGGCACCAGCTGTCGTTTGGCTGACCTCTGACCTGCCTGGATGGGGCCAGAGAAAAGAGAGTTTCTCCATCATAACGTGTCTGCAGGCCCAAAGTTGCGTCCTTGAAAGCACAGCCAGAGCTTTTAAACGGCATTTAAAAAAAAAAAAAAAAGGCAGGTTCCTTCATGTGTTGTTTTTTTTTTTTTTTTTTACTCCGGACGTTGTTAATGAGGCTGAAAATTTGAACTTTTTTTTTTTTTTTTTTTTTTTAAATCTGGTGTTTTAATGTTGTAACAACAGTCTCGACGTTTCACCAAAAGGTCCCAACTCGAACTTTCTGACAGTTGAAACCGCATCACGTAAAGCCCAACGTTACGCACTCTTATTTGATACTCCGTCCTCTCTCTCTCTCTCGCCCCTCGCCCTCCCCCCGTCCCTCCCTCTCTTCCTTCCTTCTCCCTGCAGTTCTTCTGTTTGTTTGCACTCACTTGATCCGGAGCGGAAATTCCTCTCCGTTTTTGTGAATGACAAACTCATTAACAATTCATCAACACGGGCCGCTCCATCCGGCCCCCGTTTCCAAGGCGACCGCCGCCGGGGCCGCTCCGATTGGCCCGCCGACATAATGTATCCAATGAAACGCCTCCCGTTTGTAGCCATTCAGCAGCCTGGCGCCGCACGGAGCGCATTGAGCCGGAGCCTGCGGAGCGGCGATTCACACAAGACAGAGGCGGAACGGGCGACGTCCGCGGGCAGAGATAGTCGGTCGTAACCTGCACGGTTCGCATCCATAGACACCCGCCCCCCCCTCCTTGTCTCTCTCTCTCTCTCTCTCCACTGTCCTACCTTTCCACTCTCCAGAACGGAAGCTAGAGGTGGAGGAGCCGCGGAGTTATATAAGAGCAGAGGACGCTTCAGCCCCGTCGCAGGTCCGGTGTGACTCATTGATAAATAACCCGGGCTCCCTCCGACCAGATGCATGAATGAGCGCCCGCGTCGGGAAATGCGTGAAGGGGACCGGGATTCTTGTTGATGCCCCAGAGCGCGGGACCCCGACAGACGTCTGGACGCAGGCTTCCTGGGTCTGATTTGGCCTTTTGACTCGACTCTTTTTCGGCTTTTTCACACCCCTTGTGTCGCTGAGGGCCCCGCAGAGCAGCGGAGCGGACCGAGCAAGGCACCCCCCTGCAGACCGTTCGCCCGCCGCCGCGGCCAGGAAGCTCCCCGCTTTCTCCAAAGGCATCTTTTGTTACACCTGCTTATAAATGCTTGACAAGCTCAAGCCCGTCGTCCAGCTCGACTCGGTAATGGCGATCAGCAAGACGGTGGGCTGGCTCCGGGAGCAGCTGGAGACGCGCAGGGACGGGCTCCTGGTGATGGACTGCCGGGCCCAGGAGCTCTACGAGTCGTCGCACGTCGAGACGGCCATCAACGTGGCCATACCGAGCCTCATGCTCCGCCGGCTCAAGAAGGGCAACCTGCCCGTGCGGTCGCTGCTCTCCGACGGGGAGGACCGGGAGAGGTTCGTGCGGCGGTGCAAGACGGACACCATCGTGCTGTACGACGAGTACAGCCGCGAGTGGAACGAGAATGTGGACGGGGGCTCGGTGCTGGGTTTACTGCTGAGGAGGATGAAGGACGAGGGCTACAAGGCCTATTATCTGGAGGGTGAGTGCGGTTCATTCACATTTCGGGGCCCCGCGGCGGCTGCTGTTCATTCACACCGGCAGATTTTAGCGCAGGGGGGGGGGAGGCGCCTTAGCCGGTCGCCTGGTTCATGTCAAATCTCATTCTGTCATCATTGCGCTGCAGCCCAAAAAACAGTGCATCTGAACGGGGGTTCGCTTTTGCTCATTTTGTTTGAAGCCGCAGTCAAGGCGAACCGCCCCCCCCCCGCAGAACAGAGCCAATAGTTACGCAGCTCAACGCGTCCGAATCACAAGTTCAGGTGAATATTTGAAGCTCGAGTAGCGGCCTGGTATTCAGTGGATGTGTGCTCTGTTTTTCCAGGTGGCTTCAGTAAGTTCCAGGCCGAGTATCCGGCTCTGTGCGAAACCAACCTGGACGGCTCCCCCAACAGCGGCTCCCCCACCGCGCAGGTGCTGGGGCTCGGCGGGCTGCGGATCAGCTCCGACTCCTCGGACATCGAGTCGGACATCGACCGGGACCCGAGCAGCGCCACCGACTCCGACGGCAGCCCGCTGTCCAACCCGCAGCCCTCCTTCCCCGTGGAGATCCTGCCGCACCTCTACCTGGGCTGCGCCAAGGACTCCACCAACCTGGACGTGCTGGAGGAGTACGGCATCAAGTACATCCTCAACGTTACTCCCAACCTGCCCAACCTCTTTGAGAACGCAGGGGAGTTTAAGTACAAGCAGATCCCCATCTCGGATCACTGGAGCCAGAATCTCTCGCAGTTCTTCCCCGAGGCCATCAGCTTCATCGGTAAGTAATCCCGCAGAGCTGGAAGCCCACTGCAGCTTCTCCGGCTGCAGAGCCTTACCCCCCCCAGGGCCCCTGGCTCGTTCCGTTGCTACCATGCTCATTCACTTTTAGGGCTGCAAATAACGATTATTTTCATGAATGATTTAACTGCAGATCGTTGCTGCTGTTGGTTTTTTGAGTGGCGCACCTATGAAATGCCGGGAAATGTTGACTCGGGTGACTCTTCAGATGGCCCGTATTGTCTGTCCAACAGCCCAAAACTCAAATACACCAGTTTACAATGACACAAAAAGGGGTGAAATGCAGCAAATCCTCACATTTGAGAAGCAGGATCCAGCTTGTCTGTTGATTATTCGACTAATCGTTTCAGCGACTATTCACTTGAAATCCCCACTCGAAGACATTTTGTCATTGCTGTGAATGTGTGCAGACAAAGCGGAGGAGCGGAACCATATATTCGGGGGCATAATCTCTTTAATTTGTCATGTGTTATCAATGCCAGGAAGTTCTTAGGTTCTTATTGTGCAATTGAGATTAGATGAGGTGTCCCCGGCTGTGGTTTTATCAGTCAATCAGGCAAGGGGACAGACAGAGCGGGCAGATTAAGGCCATTGTGTTGAGGCAAAGGAATACAAGCCCGCCTCTAATGGCGCACAGGCTAAGATGCACTGTGTACAAATGATTTGACTTCAATGGAAGACATCCTGGCCTATCTCTTGTCCCGGGGCTTGTGTAATTGCAGCACAAAGGGCGACGTTGAAACAAGAGAAAGGGGAGGGTGAACGAGGGGAGGGCGGTAATTCGAGCGCAACAGGAAGGAAGTGGCATTGAAAGTAATCTAGGACATGGCACTGCCCCCCTCTCTCCTCCCTCCACATTACAAAAGGAGCCATTTACAGGCCCTGTTGACATCCTGTTCGCCTTGACAGGGTGCCCTCATGACTCCTACGTTTACACGCCCAAATGGCACCATTGTCGGAGTAACCCTAGCGAGCGGAAGAATGGTTTAATAGACCGTAATAGTCAATTTCCCAGCCGGCTACTCTAGGCCAAAAACGAAAGAATGTCGGCTCTGTTTATGTGCGCTACTGCTGCAGCCCCTGTTTGTTGACTGACATGCCTGGGAGATAGTCGGGATAATAACTTCCGCCGCTCTCCCTCCCTGGACCCGCTCCAACTTCCACCACGGCTCGACTTAAATGTCACAGATGTTTATCACAAGTTTTTGCTCCGTCTCTATAAAAAAAGAGGCCGCGCACTTCATCACTTGCACGTCCGAGAGCGCAAATAATGCCTAGAAGCAGTGCATAAGATAAAATACATATTTTCTAGTTTTAAAATAGCGATTAGTTGACTAACAGGAGCAGGCTTGGGTTTTTTTTGACATTTTACAGACCAAGCAATGGCTTAGTCGCAGCTCTAATGCACGTTCTTGGGTTTTGTTTTTGCTCTACATCTCCTGTGTATGAGACGTTTTGGAAGAGGTCCGTAACATTTCCGCCCTTTTCCCTTTCTACCAGATGAAGCCCGAGGCCAGAAGTGCGGCGTCCTGGTCCACTGCCTGGCCGGCATCAGCCGCTCAGTGACAGTGACGGTGGCCTACCTGATGCAGAAGCTCAACCTGTCCATGAACGACGCCTACGACATTGTCAAGATGAAAAAGTCCAACATTTCCCCCAACTTCAACTTCATGGGCCAGCTGCTGGACTTTGAGCGCACGCTGGGCCTGAAGAGCCCGTGCGACAACCGCATGGCCGCACCGAGCCAGCAGCTCTACTTCACCACCCCGACCAACCACAACGTCTTCCAGCTGGACCCCCTGGAGTCCACGTGAGGTCCGCTGTCACCGACCCCCTGTCCTCGCTGGAGGTTTTGTGTGCCTCCTGTTGGAAAAGCTGCAAAAAGTTTCTCTTTTTCCCGTCGTCTGCTGTGCGACTGGGCTCTTGACGTTGATATTGATACAGCTGGTTTGAGGCGACAGCTGCTGAGCGTGGTTGCCGGAGGGCCAAAGCTGTCTGGCCAAGACGCAGCTGCTGTTGACTAAACGAGGAGAGACAGTGAAAGAGACAGAGTAAGAAAAGAGGAAGAGAGTCATTTAAAGAGTGCAGATACTTTCTACTATCCTATATCGCTGTTGGACTCCTGAAGTCTTTATCTCTTTTGTCAATGTGTCTGGGGAAACTTATTTGTTGGACAGGTGTACGTTGTGCTTCAAAGCTCCTAGGCTGGTGTGCCAAAGATACATGATTGTTCAGACTGGACAGAGCTAAAAATTAAAGTCTTTTTTATGTTTGTTTTGGGTTATAGCACTGGTCCCCCCAAGACCTCAGGATGCATTGTCTCCTTTGTCTTCTGTGAAGACTTGCCCGTGTGGGGCTGAAGCACCCCAGCTTTCGATGGCACATTATATACTGGACTCGATTTTACATTTGTGGAGTCTTTTCGAACATTTATACATTGAGTATATATCTTAATATAAAAAACAATACAGTAAAAGCCTTGCTCTAGTATATACCCTTTGCAACAAGTGGGTACTGAAGATTCTTTGTTTCATATTCTACTTTTATGTAAGCAAACAAACTGCATATTGATCAGTATGTCTAAGTTTATTACGCCAAAAATTTAAGTAGGCTTTCCAATAATTGTGGAAAAATCTGTACATGTGTAATATATTTGATAATCGCTTTACGTGTGAATTCAGCCGACCGGCCTTGTTTTTGCACCCACCCTCTCACGAATCAAAGTCACCATGGTCGTTTGCCTTACTTTTGCGCTCAGAAGGTTTTTAGTGCATTAGCCCTCAGAGAAATTCACCAATTCTCTCAACTCTACAGCATCCCAGAGATTTTTTTTTTCCCCCCAAATTTTAACGCAAAAATTAATTAGACTGAACCTCGAGCAGTTTAAATAGCAGCAGCTTTTAATTTGGCACCACATGAGAGCTAGCTTAAGTAGTCAGAATGGCCATCTATGTTGCTCTGGATCTCTGAAGGTTAATGTGAGTAATCCTGATCTGTGCACAAGGGTTGAAAGTCTCTGACATGTAGACAAAGCAGGAGGCTTTGCTTGCCTCGCCTCTTCAGGGAAAACTTGTCAAGATGAGAGAAAAAGAATCCAGAGCTTTGGAGGGTTGTGTTGCCCCCTCCAGAGAGAAGTCCTCTTTCGGGAGGAAGCCATCTATCACCCCCCTTTTCCACACTCCTCTCTTACGAATGTAAAGAAAAGATAAGTTATTAATAAATTGCTATTTTGTCTACACCTTCCGCCTCTTGTGCCTGTTTGTCCATTGACACCCTTTTTTTCGGTGTTTTGTCTGTGTCCACAGTAACACATTTATGTAAGCGTCTCCTCACCCGCAGTATAGTTGAGTGTTAACCAGCTGGCCAAGTCACGACAACAAAACCAGCCGCCATGAATCATGAGGCTGTGCACAAAGCCCTCGCTATTCATTGACTACAGCACTCAACACATCTCCCACTTTACTTTCCAGTACAGAATTAGCATGTCCTGTTACATGATGCTTGTGTAACAAAGCATCGTGCGCACTCTGTTCACTGCGACAATCATTCATGAAATGCAAAATGCGACTCAACGGGTACATAGTGATTCCAGTCACACCGTAAACAGCCCGACCGGTTTTTCCAGGTCGTGCTCCGTGGCGAGGGCTTCAAGTTCACATAAACACTCCCACGGGCACTTCCTGAGGGTGGGCCCTCTGTATTCACCTTTCAAAGGAGGCAGAAAGTACCTAGATATGGTGTTACTTGTTAGCGAAGCATAACAACGTGTACCTGTTAGGACCTGGAGGCTCGGCAGAAGATGATCCTCACAGCGCAGGTGAGGCAGGAGGAGCATTGTGTTTCTCACGCATGCAGCGACTTGCTTCACAGCTCAACAGAGATGCGCTTCTGTGCACCGACATTCCCACGCATGCTGATTAACAGCAAACAGACTGTGTATGTGTGACTGAAGTATGTTCATTCTCTGGAGTGCGGGGAAGCAGAGCAAGCACTGATCTCTGTACATCAAAGTTAATAGACACGGTGTCTGTTGGTTATCTGTAATAAGGGATTTTCAAAGACTGAATCACATGCAGCTCTTTTTTTTCTGCTAAGCCCTTGATGTGTGCAGCATGCACTTGCCTGTCATGGAGTAAAGCCCTCAAACTGAAGCTGAGAGAGTGTGTGTGTGTGAGTCAACACAAACAGCAGCCTCACTGTGATCAGCTGCATAGAGTCGCTGTAATTGCCAAGTGCAGTGTAGGCAGCATAGACACAACAACTTGTGAGTTTAGAGTCTGAAGTTTCACCAAACACACTGACAAGCGATACAGGGCCAACAATACCTCACTTATAAAAAAAAAGTACACAATGTAAAATACAGTGGACAGTACTTTTAAAGAAAAATCTTTTCAGCATTTATACTTTTCCCTTATATGCGTATCAGAATACAGAAAATCTGAAAAAGTATAAATATCTGGAAAGGAAATTAGATGAAGTAGAGGCAGGAGGCTGAAATATTTTCCAAAAACATCTTGTAAAACTCAAAATAATTGAATAATTACTAATAAAATAACTAAATAATAAATTAAATAATATGTAAGCAATTACCAGACAATATATATATGGGAAAAAAATGTCTCGCTGACATGTCTTCTGTAGGTTTAGACTGGAAATACAATCTGACATGCAGTTGAACAAAGCAAGTGAATCATTGGCTATGTAACAAAGGGGCTAAACCGGCGCACTCATGTCCTGACGTAAATGATTTATAAAAAGACTCCTGCATTTCAGTAGGTGCCAGCACTCTTCCCCTTTGCCCACTTTCCAGTTCAGGTGATACTTTTCCATTCCCTGGTAATCATTTCATAATAATACGACTCCTACAGTCCGACTGTAACAGCAAAGTAAAAACAGTGAAGAGCAATGTTTGTTCTAACTCACTCAATTGAGTTTTTTTTTTTTTTTTTTTAAGAGATCATAGATCTTAGGGTTTTAAACGTGCCACATTACCCACAAGAACTTGCGTGGCGAAGGGCGGGAAGACAAGAAGAAAGCAGAAACCTTTGTAGAAATCTCCAAGTTATGTATACAGTGCTTTATACAGTGGTTTCCATTATACCATGTCATGCCAAGTTGTACTGCAGGCAAATAACTGCGGGATGTTATACTAATATTTACTAGCATCATCATTCATTCCCTTTTCTGCTCCTGCTCAACACTTTTAGGGTCATGGGGTTTGGACGTACTGGATGGAAAGAAGAGTCACCAGTTTATCAGAGGATTAATGCAGATGTACTGTACAGGCTATGAGTGATAACATTCCTACCCATCACTAATCTTGGTGGGAGTCCAGTATCCAAATCCATCCAAATTGCAGAAGAAATATGCAAACTCTATACCTGAAGGCCCTTGGCTGGGGATCAAATTCGAGTTTTATAGTTGCTGTAATTACGCTAACACCACGGCCACTGTTCCACCAGCAACATGTACCAATTACCCAAGTAGTGGATCCACGCCATATATGTTTATATTTCACTAGACGTTGGACCGTTATTGCAATTCCTAGAGCTACGTTGCTTCATGGCCAAAAAATGGTAGCTATAACCCTTGAGATGGGTACATTTAGGTCTACCAATCGACAATGGTTACGCTTAGGTTAAGACCGGAGACTGATGGATCGTAAGAGTTTGGTAACTCTGGTGGGTAGAGAGATTGAGGGTAGGACTTAAGTCTTTAGCGATAACTATCGTGGGACCCATGAGAACAAATACCCACATAGTATGTACAAAATCAGACACCTCTCGAGCTCTAGATGGCCAGTTTTAGTATTACTAATGGCTGAAATTAGATTTTTCTAAACAGTGTATTCTGGTCCAGCGATTGGCAGCTGTTTAGCATTTAGCAAACAGTATGTTTACCTGCAAACCAGTAGTCTGACTACTGGAAGGAGAAGGGAATATTGACAACTTGGAAAAAGTGTTTTACATGGTCTAAGCGCTGTAATCGACATCTGAGGCTTCAACATACGCCTATCAACTAAAAGATAAGAACATCACCTTAATCAGGCTAAGGCTGAATATTCAGTGTATGTGATCAGACTATCTGAGAGGCAAAAGCACAAGTGTTCAGACGGGAGTGGTGCCCTCAGAGTAGCATGAGATTCAGTGTCTTGCTCAAGGACACTGTGACAGATATGAACTCTCTGGCTTGGCACAGGGGATCAAACCTGTGAGCCTGCAGGTGAAGGGACAGGTCTCTTCAGCCCCCCGGATATCGTCCATCAAACCTAAACCCAACTATAGCCGAGCCTGGGAAGCTCTTATTCTTAAAATGGACTGCTGTGATGTCATGGCAGGACTGTGATTGACAGATAGGGCCGGGGATATGTGTGGCGTGCCGAGCACCCCGGGGGCTCTCATGGCCGTTCTTCCTGTCTGCAGCTTGGCCTTTCGTGGCTTTAAAGCCAAGGATTAAAGGGCACAGGAAACTACCAGTGCTAATTTTAGACAGGTATGTAGATGGGCTTGGCAGACCCCATCAGCACCTTCATCACCACAGTACCGCTACTCTGACAGGGCAGGCCATACAGGGACCTGGGCAACACGTACGGCAGGGTCATGGCAAGGGCTGTCGGGGGGGTCTGCATGCGTACGTGCGGTCAGATGACTGATAGGCCTGGGGTTAATTGTACAGTAGTGAGGAGAATAAACAGGCGTTCGGACTAGAAATAGCACTGGATTAAAAAACACAAGGGTCTGCGCTGGTTTGATGTGTTGTTACAGGTACAGGTGATGTGATCCAGGAGGTCCAGTTTATAATTCTTTGAGACAGGACTTAGAATTGTGGAAAGTTATCATGACGGCGCTCATTTGATCCTCCTTCTCGATCAAGGTGAGTTAAACAATAGAAATACCTCATTCAGGTCACGAGAGAATTTACCAAGAATGTGCACTTTCACACATGATATTGGCCAATGCATCGTGTTGTGGCAAAATTTAAACTACGTTCAACATTTTTGCTGGATGATTCTTCATTTTTGTTGCAACCTCGTTAAAGTGGATCGCTGAATTTTATGTTTTTCACCTAGGAGCATCAACAGGCTGAAACGCTGAAGCACAAATGCAACATAGATGATCTGACAGAGTGTGGACTGAGGTCTCATATGCTCGGCAGGCTGATAGGCAAATAGAGAACAGGTGAGACAGGCTGCTGGAAAGATTAGGTCACCTACATGAGCGGAACACTGAAGGAGAGATGTGAGGCAAGATGTGAAGCGTGCTTGGTTAGATAAATGTCACAAATATATCTATCTAACAGTGTGGCTGATGTATGGGAAAAACTGAAGTCACAAATGGCTTTATACAAGGAACACATGAACCCTGGACATCAACGCTGTTTGGTTCTTAGGACGTCATGACCTGATTTTTAAACCTAAGAAAAGATGACAGAAAGAAAAGTCATGCAAAGCAGCTATTTACAGCTCCAGCGGACTGGTAAGTGAAATATATACTGTATATCTCAAATGATTAATAAGTGATAAATGACTTCTCTGAGTACTTAGGACTTATGCTGAGAATACCAAGCTGCGTCATCAGCATACTGGGAATCTGTAAATTCAACTTCAATTCTGTAAATTCAACAGGAGGTAGAGAGAGGGAGCCATCTTGAAACCACCCAGCTTACATAGGCTCTGTCACTACACGGTCCGAGTACAACGTAGACGTGGGTCGAGCATGCGCCATTTTACGACATCTTACCAAAGGCCAGTTTGTGTGTGAAGACAGAGACCAGAGAAGGGGACTGATAAGAGATGAAGATGAGCAGATTTAAATGGAAACGAAATGAAAAGAATGAAAAGAATTAAAATGAAATTTTAAAGGACAAATTCAATGAAAAATCTAAAAACTCCAGACTGTGAGAAGGTTGTCCATGCTACTATATAATCCAGTTCAGTTAACAAAATCTTCTTTAAACTTGGCAAGATTGTTTTATTGGCTATGTACTTTGCTTTATAATCTATCATTTGCAATGAAATGCTGACTTGCGAAATATGGTCAAAACTGGAAGTAGCTGTGCAAGATGGCGGTCAAAGGTTTTTCAGCACTAATGACCTCCCAGTCTCCCACGCATGTGCATGTGTGGTGACTCAATCTTGTGTTGGTTGACACTACTCAATCTGTCAATGAAAGTGGAACACTGCTCAGTCTATTGAATGGCATAGCTGTGTTCATCAGAGAGCCCCATCAGAGGGGGTCAATCTGTAGGAGAGAAAAACCCATGAAAAAAGGCACAGAAGCCTCTCTGCAGTTGGAGAGACATGGTGGTGGGCCCAGCACTGTGCTCTCAAAAAAGCGTTCGGACATTTTAATAAACCGGAGGGCTGCCTCTTCATCCATGCTCACACTGGCCGCCATAGAACAGCGGGCATTAGAAAAGCCAGCTATACGTACCAAAGCATGAGGTCCTCCTGAGATACGAAACCGTGTTAACAGCGCAGATATTCCTGATGGTATTTGATCAAGCCAATCCACTGTCCATTTGTCAATTGGACAAATGAAAACACTGAAGAGAGGGAGGAATAAAAGGACATTGACGTGGAGGCTGCGCTGCCTCAGAAAAGAATAAAGGAGAAAAAAGAAAGGGCTCAAAATGAGGCACTAAGTGATGCTGAGAAAGCCTATGAGGTGAATGTACCCAAGAAACTTTCATCAGATCAGGAATCGCAATATCGCACTTCGAGACCTCGGCAACCTTGAAAGCAGGCCTATGGTGGACAAGCTACAGTCAGAACTGAAAAGTTTAGCTGGACAGTTGAATAGGCGTAGAGCATCACATGTGGATGATTACAAGACCAGAACGGTGGAAGATGGATCTGCAGGAAAGGAACTGATACTGTGAGTAAAAGCGCCACCTCCTGCAAAAATCGCCCACTGTGCTGCTATCAAGCACTCGGGCGGTTCAACGTGTTGTCAGATGCGTATCATCTCCTTGGGCTTGCGTAGCAGTCCCTGCTGACCCTTTCCCGGACTCAGGTGCCTTGTGAAAGAATGTTCTCAACGCTCAAATTCATCAAAGGCAGACTTAGGAGCAGCCTGTCGGCAAACAAGCTGGAGACGTTTACATTGAGGGCCACCGAGAAAGACGTCGTCATGGCATTGGACTCCGACGTGGTCCTTGATGGGGTCACTGAGAAGACTGAGCTGTTGAGAAAGCTTCACCTGTTGCCTAATAAGGTGAGGTGAAAGCCTGGTCTGGGCCAAAATGCCAGGGCCGATTTTTTTTGTCCCAGTCCAGCCCCGCTACACACATATGTTTCCGTAGTAGAGTAGAATAAAATAACCGATTACAAGAAGGAGCCTGATATCACCAGGCTGAATTCTCAAATAATAATAGCCCAACTGCCATTTTGGCTGCAGAATGAGATTGTTCGGTTTTTGCAGCAGAAATGGCTCACGACTCCAGGTGCTTGCTAATAACACCATCCCCCAGTTGGAACAGCTACGTTGCTATTGTGTGGGGAGTTTTTGTTCCAAAACAAAGCACAGGCCAAAAAGTAACTTTTGAAAGTCTAAAATCAGCACCTGGACAAGTAATTGTTGAGTTGCTGGCACAGATCAAACATCCAATCAATCAACTTCCGGTTTTTGCTCCAGAGCATCAAAACTCATTCTTAGTTCCCCTAACGCACATCGTAAAGTAACATCCTGAAGTGCTGAGAATGTCATATCCGTTTTATGATTGAATATAGACAAGACATCCGGCGGTGGGCTCGGTGCGGAGCGCCATTGCCCCAGTTCCCACTGGCTGTTTGGCCATGAAAATAAAGGCAAGAGGTTGTGGAGCTAAACTTGGCGCGCCTGCTAATCCTCTGCTAACGGTTCCTGTCACTCTTACCCTCAAGCGACAGCGTGTTGACAGCAGCCTCCACCCCCTTCATCTCGCCCCCCCTCCATCCATCCCTCCATCAGCTCCCCCAGCACCCCCACCCACCTGTCTCATGTCACATTGCTTCCCTCTCATCCACTCCAGTAATTTCCTGTTGAACCTCACAGCTCGTGTTACAAGTTCCAAAATTGCAAAGGCAGACACACACACACACACACACACACACACACACACACACACACACACACACACACACACACACACACACACACACACACACACAGCCCACAAGCTCATTCTCAAAACACGTAGACATAAAATGCAGCAATCACTCTCTCGCACACAAATACACACACATTCCCTCTTGCATGCCAGCCATGCTATCGTTTCCACTGCCAATCCTCACAATCCCATCGCTTACACCATCACGCTTTCCTATTCTCTCTCTCTCTCTCTCTCTCTCTCGCTCTCTCTCTCTGACCAGATTATTAATCCAGCTCAGGGAACAGGCCGTGACCAAAAACCTTGTTGGAAGCAACAGATGGACCAGCTCACAAAAAAACAACGAAATCCCCCAAACACTTCCTGTCAGCGGATTTGCGCGCACACACACACACACACACACACACACACACACACACACACACACACACACACACACACACACACACACACACACACACACACACACACACAAACCTATCAGCCCACAACACCTCTCATGAATGGTTATGATAATGGAGTTTGGCCTCAGCCCAAACGTTGTTAACCTTGACAGTGATCCCGTTTGTGTGTTCAAAGGTGTAAAGGAGGTTTAGATTTGAAGACGTGCGTGTGTGTGAGAGTGTGTGTGTGAAACCGGGGAAACCTGGGACTTTTTTTCTTTTCCAGTTTTATGTGTGTAAGAGGACTTGGGGTTTTTCGCGAGTGAGATCTGACTACCACCCATGGTAGGCGTGTAACACTATACTCGGCTGATACTGATATACTGCAGCTCGATTCAGGATAAAGGGCTTACTACACTTAGAGACACCTTCAACAAAATTGGACTGAAAATAAAAAACGACGCTGAAAGGAATCCTTGTTTATGCTTTAGAAATGTGCCGTTCCACCATTCATAGTTCTTCTATTAAGTTTTTGCATAAAATGAGGGACTCTCTTTAATGGACCGTACTAAGGTGTCTTAAATTTTCACATAGACATCGTGGTTTGCACAATTAGCTGTGATCTCCAGTACACAAGATACTAAATGGGCTTGAAACATGCCAAACCACCTGTATGGTCCTTTCAATGGATAAAGAAATCACCTTGTTTTAAAAGCCGTTCGTGCCTCAAATCTCCACCCTCCTTCAGTTTCCCGCTCATGCAGGTGACATAATCCCTCCGGCAGCCTGTCTCACCTGAACTTCATTTGCCAATCAACCTCCCCAGCAGATAAGACCGCGGCCCCACACTCGAGCATTTCGGCCCGTGCTGCGGTCTTGTTAACAGGCTGACAGATGTTTCCCCCGATTAGAGCCTGTTTACCAGTCACCAACTTCTGTATGATGTGCTTACTGTTGTTGTGTGTGCTCGCTGGCGCTTCCTGTCTGTTTAATAACGCTTCACGCCAGATGGAGGTCCGCAGGTCAACCGTGAGATAACAGGAGACGCGTTTGATGCCTTTATAGTCTCAGCACTCATATAAATGCACACTTCCTCTCATAGCGTCAGCGAGCCCAGCCTGTTGCCGCATCATGGCCTCTCAGACAGGAGTGCTGTCACGCTCCGCTATCGTCACCTCTCCTTTGCTCTGAACCTCCCACATGGACAGATCTCCTACAGCCGACACTCCAGTCACTGACAGCTGATGTCCTCCCTTCCTGTGTCCTGCTCTATGTCTCCAAACAGCAAGTTTATTTAAGCATCTTGACATTTCTTGAACGAGAAGAGGTTTTTAAATGGTTTGCTCTTATAAACAAAGTTTCAAATAAGATTTCAGACTCTTGTGGTTTCTTCACGGGACGGTTAAAAAAACGGAGTGGTTTCAGCTTATCTAAATCTAAATTCCAAAAATCCAAAATCCAATTTATGCATTTTAACAGTTATTTGGGCTGGTAATGCTTTTTGTCACTCTCTGTTAAAATGGTGGTGGAAACCATTTTTTTTTCCCTCTTCATCAGCAGATACATTTTGTCCAGTTGCCATGTTCATCTTTCCATTTTCTCTAAAAGCTGAGTTTACAAGAAGGCTCAACATAATAAATCGTGGTTAGGTCTCAGAACAACCAGGTAAACATCTTTTCAGACAGAATGCAAAGCATTTATTTACTTGGGATTGGATTTAATTTTTTGCTTTGTTCATTCATTCGTTCAGAGCCCACACTTTGACGCATCGTAGCAGGACACACACAGGTGGTATTAATAACATTAAAGACAACTGATTCCATTTAGATTGTGCAGATGATGCTATTCCACATGTTGGAGTACTGGGAGCCTCAATGATATTATTTCAAACTAATTGTTTGTCTCAGTGTTTTGCTGTGAAACAGGTCTGTTCAAGTTTTCTTCAATTAGTACATGAACTCTTATCACAGCCATCCCGTTTTTACAAATTAGTGTGTGTGTGTGTGTGTGTGTGTGTGTGTGTGTGTGTGTGTGTGTGTGTGTGTGTGTGTGTGTGTGTGTGTGTGCGCGCGTTCATGTACGTTTGAGAGTCAAGACTGGATCGTGGGGTTAAGGTTAGACTTGAAGTTTAGGATGAGGTTAGGGTCAGGGGCTTTGGAATGCTTTACGTCCTTGAGGATCTTCACAAGTATAGGACTGCAAACATGTGTGTGGGTTTTATTAACATACTTCCCAACTGTTAAAATCATCACTTGTGTCGTTGGGACCTTTGACCCCACCCACACCCTCTGGAATGATGGGAAAGAATGTCTGGAGTAGGGGGAAAGTCAGAATGGAGAGCCTTGTTTTGGGACTCAGTGTTTTTGCTGTCCTCGTGTGTGTGTGTGTGTGTGTGTGTGTGTGAGTGCAGTACAATAGAGTGTTCTCTATCACAGCCATTCAGCCCACGCAATTTCCACAGAAAGGGTTTTTTTTTTTTTTTTTTTTTCCCTCGTGTGAACACAACCCTACCAGGGCTTTGCTCTGGAACATTTTTAGCAAAATATCCAACCTTAAACATGATTTTTTTTTTTTTCAATTAAACATTTTCACTCAAGGTAAAGCTGTAACTCTGACACATGTTGTTGAGAATTTTTTTCCATAAAGACCATCTGGTCCTTCTCACCAGACAAACTGAACCACGAACCCTGTCCTGGTGCCCGACCACTGCCACAGTGTCTCTGAACACAGAGCCTTCAATTGCTGAAAATTTTATAAAGACACATGCAGTCCTTCTCAATGAGCTCCTCCTCTTGGCCATTGGTAAACCTTTTGAATTTTGTAAGGTAGTATTTGGCATTTTGTTTGATCAGAGTTGATTTTATTCATATGTACCTGATCCTTGAATGTTCCTTGTACTATTATATTAAAGCCATCTGGTTGTTCCAAGGACACTACTCTTGTTATTTGAGTCTTTTAATATTGTAAATCCAAATCTAAGAGTGGGCAGTCAACATTTAGCTAACTCGTCATAGTTTCAAGATCTGATAATTTTCCAGATGTCCTTACAGGTGCTGAAACTGAATATTCTCACAACTGAATATTCTCACAACTGCGCCTGGAGTTATAAGATGGAACCTTACAACTTAGGTTTATATTTCCGTGAATAGGAATGCAGTCTAGACAGCTTTACTCATTAAATTAGACTGGAATAAAGGCAGATGCAGTATTTTAATAATGAAAGCTAACAAATCAACAGGAACACTGACATCCAAGCTGCACTTGTCAGGAAGTATCTACCCTGCTGAAGGCAATAAATGCATATTTAGTAGCTGTCTGGCCTTCATGTGGAGTGGAGAATGGAAAAGCAAATTTAACTACGAGAAAAGTGTTTTTATTGTTAGTATGAAAACGTTGATGATTATTACTGAATTCTTAAAAATGGTTCTTGAGGTGAAATAGTTCCAATTTATTCCAGGTGCAAAGAGTCGGCGGATGCTGCCAAAATCAACAATAGGTGGAATCAAAACCCTCCCCTGACAAGCTGTGAGGCTTATGACAAAAATAGTTATGGTGTTCAAATAGCTGGGTTTGTCTTCGTTTTCTAACAGCATTGCAGATGTGCCCTCAATTTTCTCAGATCCCCACCGCTAACCAATAAAACTGGCTTTGCTGCCGGTGACAAAAATAGTTCGACCATTTACATTACTGGAATTGCCTCTTTATAAGTTTGTGGATGGGCTTGCATATTTTCATAACACCCGGCTTCCCGTCCCTGCAGCCGCCCCCCCCGTCTCCCATCTCCCACTGTGATCCATGTGCGAATCAGATGGATTTGCGGCGTGCTGATAGAGCTGACTGTGTAGCGCCGCACGTGCTACTGTGAGCTGTCCCAGATACAGGCAAAGCGATGGAGAAAACATCCGATTTTCATGGTTTATACCATAATAGGCTTTTACCATTATAGGCATCTGGGCTGAGCCAGCCTGGATGGTTAGAGGGGTGGGTGTTTTTTTTTTTTTTTTATTTGAAAATTGTTGGTCTGAGTTCTGTGAATCCAGAAGACACAAGAAGACCAAGTAGACCAACCACAGTCATTTAGCAAATAATCAAGCTGAAGTGTTAGTTTAATAGTTTTAACAGCCAAGAAGGAATGCAGACGCAGCTTTGCTACAGTCAATACATAATAAAGAACCAGATCAAACAATTAGAACATGAAAAGCTGTAAACACATACTGTAGTATGTGTTTTTACTAACAGAAATGTGATTCCTGTTAAGGATTTGATTTTTAAACTTCAAACAAGCCTCTTCTAGCTCATTGTTTTGGTTTTACTGCAGGATTTCAGTCTGAGCCCCCCCACCCCACCCCGGCAGACAGCATTTTCCAGCAAACAAGCACAGATAAAAATGAGGCCATGTTGAATCAACTTCTGATGTTGTAGCTAAACTATTGTTAGCGATGCCACTTTCAGTGGCTAGCGCTATCACAGATTGCTTGCAACGTTATTTTCCCGTACCCCTTTCTTAAAATATTGCTTCAGCAGTAACAATTTTTGCAGACGTCTTTCACTAGCAAACCACACACACTGTGCTGCATGTGCAATATTGATAGGTTTGTTGTGCAATGTGAAAACAGAAGATACTGGTTTTCATTGGTTTATGGAGCTGCCATTTTACCCGATTTATGGGTCTCAAATTCCATAAACCAATGTTTAATCTTTCATTAATTAGACTTTAAAGTCTAAAAATAAAAATATATTTCAGAGTGTGTTTATCTGAATCTTTTGTCGCTGAGTGAAACTAAAGAACCCCAGTGATATGATTGGCTGTGGACCTCCACCTGGCTGAAAACACCAACGCTGCAACTTAACTGTTTCCTTATCATCGTGAGTCAGACTGGAGACTTACGAAACCTTTTCAAGAACTATCTTAGGCCGATCATAAACCTTGCGTCGACGTGTCCTTCCGCCCACGCAGCCCCTACCTGAGGTGACCGCAGTGATCTTTCTACTATCGTTTTGCGGGAGAAAAAGAGATGGAGGGAGCAAGACATAAAGAGAGAGAGAGAGAAACAGAGAGAGAGAGAGAGCCACAGGGAAAGAGAAGCAGTGGTTGACCAAAGGCGATCTCTAACGGCTCTGAATCATCGCCGCTGTCTCCATCAAGCCCACGCAGCCAGCTCAAGAGGAGTATAAATAGTCGTTATCATTTAAAAGCTGCTTTAAAAAATGACAAAATGAGAGAAACAAGGCGAGCAAACATCACATCCCGCCCACACAGACAGACCTGGTGTATCAGGCCCACTTAACTGATGCTGCTTTTTCTTTTATTCCACTGTGTTGTCTGTTGGCTTCCATTTCTGTATTTCACTTTCTGCATAGTGCCGCTTGTGTCCAACACCTGTCTGGTGTCACTCGGTGTGATGCGTGAATATAAATAATCCTCTTGTGGTTGACTATGCCCCGCACCTTGCGATCAAGCAGAAAAGATTTAAGATTCTTTTGTTCTCTACCTTCATACAGTCTCTTTTGCAGTTTTGGATTTTTCTTAATGCTTTAGCTCCAAATGGAAGACTGCTTGGTCTTCTGGGACATGAAAAAAATCAACAAAACTTATCTTTCCAAAAAATATCTTTGCAAACTAAATTGCAAAAATTCTGAACTGCATAGAGCTAAAACTAAAAGATTTTTATGGTTGACTATTTTTTTAAAGGTCATAGTCCATTTTTAATTGTTCCTGAACGTTTTACATTTTATCATATCTTATAATATATTCACAAACTGTCACTGTCATCTAGATAGTGTTTTTGAATACTCAGCGTATTTGGGAAACGTAATGCCTATTCAGGTTCTCTCTCATTTTCTTTTATGTGTTGTACGTGGAGTTACGTGCTGTAATGTTTCTTGGTGAACAATGGTTGGGCACAGAGACTTCCTGGAGTCTTGTTGCCAAAGTGAGGCTGCCAGGCAGCCAGCGCCCAGAGACCCAGAGACACTGCACAGACGTGGTTGGCCGATGGACAAACTGTTGTTCGTCATGTTTATAAAGTCATGTTTTATTTTTTCTGTTCTGAAAAACCAGCTGTTTCCCCCTGCTCTCAGTCGTTATGTTAATCTAGGCTAATCACCTTTTGGCTTTGGCTTCCTACTTAATGAACAGGCAAGAGGGTGGCATTAATCTCCTCTAATTCCAGAATGTTGAATTATGTCTATAAAGGTGCTACATGTGAGTTGTCTCTGCTGCCAAACGTCGTTTCTTGCCGGGAACAGGTTGTGGTGATGGAGGTCGCTCGCCAAGAGCTTCAGCCATCGTCGCGTTTACAAGACAGGGGGTTAGAATACGTCCTCTGGTCAGCGCTACTTCTTCGTCCTCTCGACTGAGGGCAGACTCAACGCTACAGTGACTCACTATCGCAAAGTAGTATTACAAGATGGGATGGGCCGGGGCTAGCTGGTTAGCATGCTAACTTCAGTAGTAGAAAGAAGTGAAAGAAGTAAAAGCAAAACAAGACTTTTGGCTTTGCTTTCCAGCGCCGGAGACAGCACTTGGCGGGTAAATGAATGAGGTTTGATGCTGAACTCACAACTTTTCATGAAGACTTGCTAAGTAAACAGCTGTTGATGCTAACATTGGCTATGTAGCGACAGCAAAAACATACGCATAGCACCTTTTTAACTGTCTTATTTACTTGTGCTTCCACTCATCAAAGTCGAGAAGGTTTTGATGACAAAGTAGTGAACATAAAAATAGCATCTAGAGAAATGATCACCACTTGCTTGTATGCTAAATGCAGTATGTAGCTACAGCCAGCAGCCGATGTGCAAGCCCTAACATGGACTGGAAACAGGGGGAACAACTAGTCAGCAGCTGGACTACATTTTGGCAGGGAGCATTGACTACCTGGACTCCCTGGTGGTTTCTTGGCAACCTCAGAATTTAAGGAAGTCACTGCACCCAGCCAAGAAATAATCTGTCACATAACCCTCATAACCACATATTGTTAACAAACTTTGATGTATAGATAGAAAAAATTGTCAAATCATAGTGTTGCTTGTTTTTTAATAAAAATTTCTAGTTGAGCCTTGGGCAATGTGCAGGTTCCTTCCTTGTCTCCTTGACCTTTTTGATGCTCCCTTCCCTGAGAACCTTCTTTCAAGAGGGCAAAATCGTCGTGAATCAGTAAACCTGCCTTCTTCTTAGTGTGCGTGTTCTTTCGGCATGGTGATTCCAGACATCTGCAGTTTTCCTCTCAGTCTTCTACCCCTTTATTAGTGAAACTATAATAATATCCTCGTCAAGTATTCCCTCCTGTTTCTCGCTGGTTTGGCTGTGCTGTTTCCCGTCATCAGTGTCCGCCCACGGCAGGTTGCTGGCCCGTCGAGGAACAGGAAGTGGAAGTGGGTGATTAAGGCAGATCCAGGCCTGCTTGCCCAGTGTATCCAGCCCAGGTATGAGTAATACTGCTGACACAACTGTGCCACTTCAGCGACAGAACAAGGGAACGAGAGCTAATAAGGGAGAGAGTGGGAGGAAATAGCACTTCATCACTTCAGGATCCCAGCACACTTCACAAACTACTGGGTGACAAACAGAATACTTCACAGGATTGTTGACATTTACCAAAATAGACATCATATGTAACTCATTGGACGGGATATTTCTGTTTATCACAACCTGGGTCTCATTTTGGTGGTTTGGGCCATTGTTTTCATCATTAATAATAACTCAGTACAGCAACTGCTGAAATCTTGCAATGAGTCACCATTGCTAAAAATATGACAGATAAGGCAAGAAACATAAGCGGTAATAAGAGAGTTTTACAAACTTTGGGCTTACCAAGTTTATTGTGAAGAGCGAGCGAAGGCAAACAGTAAAATTATTATCCAAACTGCCTGTTGTAAACATTTACCAAAGCTTACAGACTGACCTCCTGATTCAATTCTTACTCTCCGTACTCTGTACACAGTGGTTTGACTACGTACTATTAATTTGCTTAAGTCTTCACTATAAAACATTTTGCCTTTGGGAAGCTCCAATGTGGGAGACTTAGGAATAGACTGCAAAACAATCAGCTTTTGTCAATAAAGGAAGCTGCCAAATTCAAATGATCTTTCTTTATAATATACAGTACATGTTTGGTCATTGTTTATCTTCTGGATTGGATTTTGTAGTTTTTACAGCTCAGTGACACAAGACGATCAATTAATGTTTCAATTTGTACTATAACCAGGAATAATATTATTTTTGATGATGAACTTCGATGAATTACATCCCTGAAGAGCATTTTAACTAAATTTACACCAAAATATGTTAAAACTGTCTAAAACGTAACTGGTAAAAAGGTTTGGTGTCAGACCTTTAGAATCCAAAAGCGATGGCGTTTCACTCATACGGTACATACTGCCATTTTGCATGAAAGTGCAACAGCTAAACAGGAATAAATCTACTGTAGAAGAAGCGGACAAACACATTTTCCCACCCAGTGTAGGCTTACAGGACCACAAGGCAATTCAGCTACAAGACAAGTTGAGGTTTGGGTAAATGGTGCATATGTCATTGATTTCTTGAATGGAAAGACTCTCATTTTGTTCTTAGTATGCTAGTGCTGTCATTAGTTACCTCCAGTTACACATACCATCTATTTGTTTATCCAGGGATGGTCACAAAGCATTCGGGGAAATGTAGGAAGTCACTAAGTGAAGGGAAAAACGTGGGGCAAACAGCAGGTAGAAAATGTGCAGACAATAGTTTCTGGCTGCTCTCGTAAACACTTTCGATTCTTTGTTTTTCTGTCTTAGCTTTGGGGCCTTGCCCAAGAGCACCTTGGCTTTAGTCCCTAAAGCATGAAGAGATATCCACCAACATTTTCCTAGTGTGTCCGTACATGTGAAATGACACATTTCTTGTGAAAAGACGTGTTCTTGAACTTCCACTGACCCCGTTTCTATTTGCATCTTCTCCCTCTTCATCTTTATCTCTCATGTTTAGTATTATCCCCATTCAGAGAAAAAGAGGTAAACATAGACACTCTCTCTGTGTTCTCTCTCTTTGTCGGCCCTCTTTGAATCATTTTGCGTCTCTGTTGTCCGGCCAACAGTGGGCCAGATAAATAAATACACATCGTATTCAATCATTAGCCAGCCGAGGCTTAAAATGGAAAAAAAAAAAAAAAAGACACCAGGGTAAAGACAAACAGAGCCTGTCCTTGGTCTGAATGAACCCTCGCATGCTGCCTGTGCATGGGAGGAGTGGAAGCTGTTAGTAGCTTTCCATTCTCTGAAGGAGTTTTTTGAGTCGCAGATAGGTCAGCTGCATTCCAAATAACTGATGTGCAGGTTTTTACTGCTCTATACTGAGCTGTTAGTACTCCTTCCGCTGTTAAACCCTCAAAATCAATGAGAAACAGATTTTTCTCCATAGAAATGGATGATGTTTATTCCCCCAAATATCTGTGGCCACACCGCTTCATCACAGTGGTGCCATCATCCAAGTTTTGCTCAGTGTGGGCTATTAAAAAGGATTTTCTTTAAAAATGTGTTTTTGTTTGTTCTGCCAATATTACCGGCAAATCAAAATTCCCTTGCAAAAGCTTTTAGAATTTTGAAGTGAACTAGACTGAACTGTAATCATTGACATCAAGATAATAATCAGGTGATCGCATAGGATGCCCAGAAATATAAATACAATCACACTACAAAAACAAATCAATTTCATTAAAATGAACAAAAATGACAATAACTATTATTAACAAAAGAGAGGAATTTTTGAGCGATAATTGGACTGAATTTCTGTATACTTTTTGTGTACTTTGAAGGAAGATGTCATACCCTGTGCAGGCTGTGAAGCCACCTGGGATAAATCTGTGGTTTTGGGCTATATAGATCCAACTGATTCCACTTGACTTGGAGTAGTCGTTGAATAATTTTTAGAATGATTGATTAAAATTATGTGTCTGTGACAATCATTGCATTCACATCCCGTATATCTTTCTCGTTAGGAAGCCTTAAATTGTTTAGAAAAACAGCCAAATCACTGGTTGCTTCTGAGATCTTCACAACTAAAGAAAAAAACTTGAGTTTTGACAGCTACTGAACCCCACTGAGTTTCCTTCCTTCTGTTTATGTCTAAAAATAAAAAAAGGCAAAGATATTAATCCCTTATATGGCACTCACCTAGTTTCTATACTTTCTTCACACTTTATAAATAAATGTCAGTTTATTTATTTAATCCATGTATCCATCTGTTCCTGCGGTGTCCATTCATTCTCTTCAAAGCACAGATATGTCTTACAGTTATTGTAAACAACTCTGCATAACTTCCACAGAACATAAGAAAAAAAGTGATTTAATGAATCAAACAGCCATTTCTCTCCTCATTTTCCTAATCCAGCCGTCAATAAAACACCTCTAAATGTGTCATTCTTCCCATACCCTCCTGTACTCGCTCTTGAAAAAAGGCCTTGGGCGCGTAAACACAGCAGCCGTCCTCCTGTTAGAGTAGAGGAGGAAGTTCTTTAACAAACAGCAGGGGCCACACCGGATGGCAGGGCCCTGGCACCTGATGAAGGCTGGAGGCTCAGGAGCTGACAGGGGCTTGTAAATATTTTAGTGCGTCTAATGTAATGTTTTCCCTGGCTGCCACCCCACCCCCCCCTTCCACGCTCAACTCCTCGCCTCAGTTCATAATGTCTGATTATTGACTCCTGAAGGAGAGAGGTCAGAGGTCAGGGTCAGATTCACAATAGAGCCCCTGGAGCTGGTCAGACGGTCAGTGTCTGGATCAAGGACACGTCAGCAGGGTGGATGTTCATCGTCAAAGGAGAATTCAAAGGGTGCTTTCACCTAGCGGAGCCCATTAAGTGAAACTTTAGCCCTTTTTGCTGATTGCCCTCTCAGCACGACAATCGGAGAAATAAACTTTATCATCATTACGTCGACTGCATTAACACATTTACAAGCCGAAGAATAACATTTCTTCCTTCAGCTCTGGTTAATATTTATGTTCCGTCGGTGAATTTGTTTTACTCACGCATATCCTGTGCTCTTTTGTAGCGACGGCTGTGTTACTGTTCAGAAATGAATGGTACGTACCCACAAGCCCACAGATGGTTAAGGGCAGTGAGCCAGGTGGTGAAATAAGGCCAGCAGCAGTATCTGGACAAGTAGCAACCATGATGGAAAGCTTTGCAGAAAATACCCTCTTCAACGGCGCTGCTGCCGTCATCTCAGCTTTAACAATATGGTCCCTTTCTCGTGTCTCATCTTGTTCAGCTATCTTTACACTATGCATAGCTGGACGTTCAGAATACCTGAACTGCTCCTGAGTAGACTTTTGTGGTTCTTAAATTCTGCCTTAGTTGAACTACGGGCCCCATTACAGCATTTCTGTTTTGTTTTTTTGTTTTTTTAAAAACCTGGGAACATAGGAGATGCACGTTTTGTTCGAGCTGCTGCCATCACTCACATGGCCAGAAGCGCACTGGTATCCATTTTTAAGGGCTATCTCTAATGGCAGTAATTTACAGCTTTTGCAGTCTTCTTCAGTTATAAAACTTGAAACGACGCGGTAAATCAATTTACTTATTTGATTGGCCCATATTAAACTCACAGCAGCAGTGAGGCTTCACTAAAGAGCTTGGAACTAGGGTTATTTGTGTAACCAAGAAGAAAAAAAAAAGTAGATAACAAGCTGCTCCAGTGAGTGAGAAGCAAATTTATCTTCAAATGAATTTATTTTCTGTGTGAATCCGAATGTTCGTATCAAAATTGACCCTCGGGGCCACTGTAAAGTGGCCATAATATACGTAGGATAACACCCTCCATAACTTTGCTCAAGCATCTGTAAAGGATGACGCGGAGGCAAGGAATCACCTGATTTAAGGTGAACGAGAGTAGTTTGTTGGCTATTCTTCCATTCATAGTACCTGAGTACTGCGGTTTTACCCTGGGGGGGGGGGCATGACTTAGCTGGGAATTTCTGAGTGTGTCTGAATTAAACTGCTGTACTTAGCACCTCAGAAATGTTGCTTTCGTTCTTTTTAGAGATAAATGAAAACAACCAGACTTTGGAATTAAAGTCTGGGATTAAGTCATGGGACAGAATATGAAAGCATAAGAGCTGAAAAAAAAGGGCTTTCTTGAGAACGGACTCGGACATCTTCAAACACCAGTTGTTTGGCTGAGGGGATGATCTCCTTACTGAATACTCGAGCGGCTTCCTCCTGCCTCCATTTCCTCCTTGGCTGTGACCTTATCTTTTTGTCTGCAATATGTGAAAAATTGACTTTAGAAGTGGGGGGAAAAAATGCAAACAAGTGCTTTAATGAAAGTAAAGTAAAGTGAAGTGTACGTTAAGTAAACAAGACTTTTTTTTTTCACCATACATCCACAAGACCAGAGGCTAAACTTCATCTCGAATCAAATCAAGGACCTTGAATCAAATACCTACATGTAAAGTGTGATTTCTGTGGATACGGCATATTGAGTTTACTGCCGTAACTTAAAATTTCTCGAACTTCCATTAGTAACATGCACTTTATCAGCTTCTCCAAGACAAACTGCGGTGTCATTTCTCACCAACATGAGCTGTCAAACGTTTGTACAGAAGCACAACACCTGCAAACAGGACGGGAGTTTAAGGGAGTTGCGGAAAAAACGCCTTCGCAGAGCTGATATTTTGGCTGATACCGGATGATGAATTTCAGTCGGTGACGATGGATGCACATATCGCATTGCGGAACAATGTGCCACATGACTCCAAACTGAGCATCAGATAAAGACATTCAGCCATTAGTAAAATTTCACATACGCGTTACCTTCTGTCAGACCGGCATTTACTTAAGACATTCCTGTACTGAATCTACATCAGCCAGACACACTGGCTCCGAGGTTTCAACGGGGAAGAAACTCTACAACCTCTGACCTGCTGTTTTTCTTTGTAACTGGGGCGAAGTCTGACGCTGAGCCCGTGGGCCTCTGTCTGTCGGACTGACACTTAGCTGAAAGGTAAGAAGAGGAAACGTCCTGAAATCAATACTCTCCTTTGTGTCGATGGTGCGCCCCTTCTGCCGGAATCCATACATGTTAAACCTCCAAGCGAGAAAGGGATTTTGAATCAGATTTTGAGGGAAAAGAAAGCTCTGAATGTCTGATTCCCTGTGCCGCAGGATAGCTGAGTTTGCACTGATAGTTCAGAGGGAGAGCAGCTTGCTTCACCACTGCGACCAAAAAGGAAAAGCGAGGAGGCTGCTGCAGGGCCAGGGATGATTTTATCAACACGAGTGACTTCTCGGTTTCCCATTAAAGGAAAAAGTACCATTTTCTAACAAGGCAGAGACTATAAAGGATTTGTTTAATTTATTTTAGACTTTTATGAATGATTTTTCATTAATTTTTCATTAATAAGCTACAACATATGGGATGCCAGGTTGTGAAACATCCCTTTGGCTGGTATATACACTGTAAAAAAAAAAAAAAAAAAAAAGATCATAATGGAATTTAGTGAAATTCACTAAACTTTAATCATTAACTTAATGTAAAAAGATCAGCTTTATTTTTTTCAAGTCAACTTAAAACTCCTAAGGATCATTTTAAGACCCACTTCCGAACTTATAATCATGAGTTCTTCTTTGACTTGAAGTCTTGTGACCTGCAGTGATGAATGAATGAATGAATGAATGAATGAATGTCCTGCTGAGCGTTCTCTAAACCCATCAAATAAATGCCGTTCAGCGTGACTAAACTGCTGTTCACTCAACTTAACGCGTAAAGTCAATAAACCTTTTTCTCACACTGACTCAACTCGTCGGGTTTCGCATTGCAACGTCTCATGAGCGGAGTCGATCTGGCTTAAAATGTTTTGCGGTGTATTTTCACCCTCAGCATAACTTTGTCTTTTTAACTTCATCTTTAAGAGACTAGTCAACATTTCGGGGAATGTGCTCACGGGCTTTCTTAGAGTTAGATGAGACGACCGATAACACTCTCACTGTGCGTTTAAGCCTGAAGCCGGAGCCCGGCGGTGCTAATTTAGCCTCGCTCTGTCTGTTTATCCATCTATCCATCCATGTGTCCATCCATCCAATGTAACAAACATCTGGTTAATAGCCAACTGGGAAAACCGAGTCTGAAATCTTTCGCAGGCACAAACACAGCGGCCATATGACCCTCTAATAAATATCCAATAAAAAAGGGAAGAAAGCGGGCCGAGCCATCTGTTACACCGGCTCAGGCATCATGTGCCTGTCTGCAACATTCACAGCCGCTGATCGAGTGTCCTCGTCGGTGAAAGTTTTCTCAGTGTAACATATCCCCTAGTGACACAGTGGGAGGAAAATTTCAAACACAGAAGGAAAGGCACTGTCATGACAACAGACAATGAAGTAAACCGTAAGCCGACTCGATGCTGGTTAGGTGTGTGCGTGTGTGTGTGTGTGTGTGTGTGTGTGTGTGTGTGTGCGTTCGTTCGTACTTGCGCTCATAAGTGCACTGGTGATTGCCATGAAACCCTAGAAGGCCGGTTGCCGCATTACTTCCTTCCTTCTCTGTTCCTAGAGACCAACACTAATGACTAACATTTACTGACTAAATTACACACTCACACACACACACACACACACACACACACACACTGATATGCACCACACACAAATTGTGGGCACATAATCACAGGGACACAGGCATGCACGCACTGAGGCACACACACCGGGAGTGCACCTTTGAATCTACATTTATATGAGCCGAACACCCACTGGAAAATGGTTGAGAGCAGGGTATTCATTGTACTTTTATACTTGTGAGGACCCTCACTGACATGAAGGTTCCTCTAGCCCCTAATCATCAGGGCCACATGCATCACTCTTTTAGCAAACCATACAAAAAGAGGAGTAAACAGCGCATCTGTTGGACTATTTTAAGAGGAGGATTAATACAAATTTGGTGCACTAGTGAGTATTTTTGGTAGCGGGACGGTGTATGAGGGATTAACTCCGAGTAAACTACAGCACCCGCTCATTGAAATGAAGTAACGTGTCACCCAGCGCAACGCTTTGGCCCAGTGATGTGTTTTTAATAGATTTTGGACAAAAAGGGCACAGAGGAATTAGCCCCATTAGGGCTGGACACGCGATACCTGTTAGTGGGTTTGTTGACCACACTTATGATTATTCCTCCCTCAAACAGCCTTTTGAAGAGGTCAAGTCTGGGAAAAAAATTCCTTCACTCTCAAAGCCTTAAAATCATATAAAGCCTCACAAATATAGCAGTACAAGGACACATGCGCACGTGCACATGCACACACACACACACACACACACACACACACACACACACACACACACACACACACAATCCAATCACACAATCCAAACACAATGATCCATTTTATGATGATGTTCACCAGTGGCAGTGTTCTGCTTCCTGTCAAAACACACACACACACACACACACACACACACACAGGAGGAATACAGACGGCCCCTGCAAAAATTGCCCGCCACCTGCCTGGCCCTGACCCCTCCTCTCCTGTTTTACAATGAAGAAGGAAGAGTGTTAAATTGCCTTGACCCCTCGTTCAACTCAGCCAAACTGATCCCGAGGACTGAGATGGATAGGATGGTGGGCGAGCCGACAGACTGACGGGCGAATGGAGTTCAGCTTACACGGTGGTTTCCCCCTCTGGTCAAGGCAAAGTAGCTGGTTAGCGGAGTTAATATTGGCCACGTTAGCCTGCTGTCACCACCTTGACGTTATACAACAGAGGAAATAAAAGACTGGAAAGCGACCCGCTGTTTGAAGTCATTCTGTATTTTTCGTCTTTAAAGCGATGCTCCACCCAAAGTCAGTCTATTCAGTATCAAACAGGTGGCTGCGAAAAGTTTGCAGTTTATTTCTTCACAGTTCACTTGATTTCGTTCTCTCACCGACAGATTTCACTATTTGCCGTTTTTTTTGGGGCAGAAAAAAAAGTATCAAAACACCCACATAAACTTCTCGAAGCACTCCTCCAACGTTCGCCCATAGGCTCAGCGTGTTCCCATCATATTTCCTTAACAAAATAGGGCCAAAATATGCTACTCCCATTAGAGTTTCAGAGTTTGAAGCAGCAGGGAGAGACACCGTGAAATTTTTTCATTGCTGCCAGCATGTGACGTCATTTCCGTTGAAACACAATGGAGCGGGATGCTAGGCCGTGAGGGATCAATCTCAAGTGTAAATCACTAGGTTAAGGAGAGAGGGGCAGTGTGTTGTGACGAGGCAGAAAGTGAGGATTGTGTGTCGCTCTGTTTTTGGTTTGGCGTCTTTTGTTACGTCTACTACTGCAGCATGAGGTCACCGATGACAATGCACTCTTTTCCAGGAAGTTCACTTACGCAGTTCTTGGGTTCTTCAAACAATGGGTTGTGCAGGCCTGCGAAAAAATCATGAAAGTCCAGAGAGGAGGCCTTTGAACTCTTCTATATATCTGGGCTATGTCTTTTTAAAGCTGAACATTTAATCCAAATAACAGATTGGTCGCACGACTATCGAATTTCAAAACACAGGAATGAAATCACCCTTATATTGATAATACACTGACAAACACTTGACAGCAAATATATCTAAATTATTTAAGTATTTCTAAGGCTGTTAAATGTTTGTTACATCAGCAATATTTTTTAATAATGGTCATTTAAGAAACACACAACATTGTTAATTTTCCCCATTTAAGTGGTCAAAAATTAGAAGAAAAGAAAAGCAAGTAAAGCAAGTAATGTCTAGTGCAATTTGTTTGTAATTCATTCTAATGTATGAATAAAGCAAAATATATTTTCACCTTTTCTGATATAAAGTGACCATTAGCATAAGGTGATTACTAGCATTGCTCATTCTGCTAGACACCCTTCAGTTTAACCTTCACCTTAACTACTTAAAGTTCACATTGAAGTTTGCGGTACTTTATGCTTTTTTCTTTTTTCATTTTCTTTGGCAAAGTTTTTTTATTCACCACTGATGCTTTTGGCATTTTTGGAATAAATAAGGAATAAATATTGTCTGGGCACCAATACCCAGCATTAGTAATATCTAACAGTCTAATCTAACCACAGACTAATTTTCATGAATTTCATAAGGATCTACAATGAAAGGGGTGGTCAACTCCTTACGTGGCTTAAGGAAAAAACAAAACACTTATACGCTGTATGTTACTGCAGGTATGGAACTACATTGAAGCCCCACCAAATGACTGATAAACTGTTGCAACCCTGCAAGCACAATTCCTGTTTTTCCGGTTTTTACAGCAAATGTGTAGGATCCCTTTCTGGGATATCCAAGTGGACGAGAGCAGGGCAGAAAAGAAACCGGGCTAACACCTGTTCAAGTAATCCAGGACTACACCCACGGCTTCCCAGAAATTCTAAAATATCATCCCATACTTTCCTCTCTTTTTTTTCACCCCTCTCCTCTTCTGCCCCTGCCCTGCTCACCCCTTGGGCCGGATAATAGAGAGCTGAGGGCGACAGCTGCACTTTAACTGCCCCAGGAGGGGGCATTGAGGGGGCGGGACTGTTGGAGGAAGGGGCTACGCAGAGGAAATAGGGAACTGAAAATAAATTCTTTCCAAATGAGAAGGAGGGGCATGCGTGTGAGTAAAAAGGTTGGTGATGTTGCACCTCACCTGCGAAGTCACCCCACCCAGTGAGGAGGACGTGAGAAAAGCAGGATAACGTTAATTACAGGGTGTGAAGAATGGGTAGGAACCCGAGAGCGCTCTGTCAAGGCTTTTTACGTTTATCCAAGCCAATAAAAACGTCTTAAAATAAGGATTATGAAAGTGAAATAGTTTCTTGTTTTGGCCTTTTGACAACCAAGTCTGTTAGTCATTTGTTCTCCTCCCAAAAGTGACATCATTTGTCTGATTTAGTGCTATGAAACATTTAGCCAAAGAGGTTTTGCCTCTTCAAATCTCTTCATTGTGAAAGCACAAACAGAATTTCAATGTAAAGGACGACAAGATTTAATCCACAGCACAAAGGAATTATAAACACCTTACCGTCAAACACAGTGCACTGTGAGGCCTAACAACACGTCTTTGCAGAGGTGGAAAAACTGTGTATTTAATCAAGCACTGCACTCGGGTACAATTTCATGTTTCATGTTTCATGTTTCAACTTTATTCAACTCTGCACCTACCTCACAGCTACGATGACTAGCTACTTTGCAAAATACTACTACTAATAATAATAATTCAGTATTCATTCATCCAGTATACATGCATATACATTGATGATAGTGGGAAAACTATGTAAATCCATCTGTCCGTACTTTACACCTCCTCCACCATCTGTGGCACAACCGGTAGTATGTGGTTTTTAGATTAGAAATGACTTGGGGGGTAATAGGCTGGTTAGCCACACAGGAAGTTGGACTCTAACAGAAAAGGAAAAGTCAGGGATGTAAGATTTGAATATTCCCCTGCATAAAATCCCTGGATCCCTGCATCAGTGAGCATGGTGCACTCTGTATAACCCTACTCCCAGGCTTGCCAAAGGCCATCGAACTGCACAAAGGCCTTATGGGGCCCCCAAAGGAGGGTGGAGCCATGGAGAATGGATGAAAGCAAGGAGGAAGGAAAAGAAGGGCTGTAACAGACGACAGCCCCCAACCTCCAATGAAGGGCCAATTTCATACTGTCTGAGAAGCCGAGGGGAGAGAGCGAGGAAACGCTTTGAATCTGCAAACGTGTGAATGTGTTCTTCCGCGTTGTGTATGTTTGTGTTACCCTGAGTGTGTGGGAGTAACTGCAAGTGTCGGGCTGAGACACTGAAAGGTGTCAAATGTTTTTGTGTGAAGTAGAGGAGGGATTAGCAGCAGGACAATGCAGGGCAGTAATCCCTGTTTTTCCATTCCGTCCTTCTTCTCCTTCCATCCTCTCTTCTCGGCTTCCTGGCAAGGTTCCTTTCCTTTCTGCTGTTGTTTTTGCATTTACAACTGTGAGAGAAAGTTGACCCACAATACGATAGAGACCGACCTAGATTGGAGGAGGTTATCAGAGAGTATATAGGGGGTATTAGGAAATGAAAAGATAATAAGTTGCTTAGCCGCCATGGACCTGACAATTCAACCGTTGATCGTCGACTGCCAATGAGAATATTTTTGTCATGTGCCTGGCATTCCCTCAACCCTTGTGAGTGTCCGTTAAGAGATTTGACCGAGACAAATCTTCAGCAGAAACAGCCAAAGAAGAAAGAGAAACAGAAGACCGGTTGTTTACTCTACCAAATCCACAGTTCCTCCCATTGACTGTGGTTTCTTCTTCAGTGCCAGCTGGAAGTTTTTTAGGGTATTCACATGGAGATAGTTGGCTAGTTAGTTATGGTGGTTTTGTTAATTGTATTGACATTTGTAGGTGTCAAATGTATGTGCAAATAGGCTGTTAGATGACCTGAAGGTTTCCAAGTACAACTTTTAACAGAATACAGAAAGCAGAACAATGCGATTCATCCACTGGTCCATAGGCGCTAGTTGTTTTGAGGCTAGTTTGGTGGTGCCAGGGTCCTCAGAGGGAACATCTGATAACAGGGAAGGTCAGAGGTTAACCAGTGTGTGTTCAAGAGCAATAATCTGCTTTCAGAGGAGACGCTGAGACCAAACACACATGTTTTTGTGACAGAATATTGTGTTCAGCCAGACATTTACCACACAGCAGACTTTTTGTTGTGCTCGTCACTCATCATACAATTATTGCTCAGAGGCAGCTTGAAGGTGTTAACGGCAAAGTTAAATCCAGTATGTAGACACAGACACAATAGAAATAGGTGCATATACATCAACTTGTAATGCCCATACAGCGTGGCATTATCCAATACATGAATAGTGAGATAAATGTCTTTTGCCACCACGAAAGAGATACAGAAGAGAAAGAGAAATGTGTAGTAATCAACAGCAGTTTCACATTGTTTTGATAAAGCCTGACCCTGGAACAGCTGGGGTTAAGGGTTGCATCATGAAAAATGGCCACAGGGAATTTTCCCCCAAACCCTTGAGTTTTGTGGTCAACCTCGACACACTGCTCACTTCATCATGCCAGCCAATGTGGCAATAACCATTCGCAATCAATTAATTATTCGTTAAAGAATGTGGCTCGGCTGCACAGCTTCCACAGGCCTTGTGTTAGAAGAGAGGTAACACAGGCGTGCTGATGAGAGCACCAGGTCAAATGGAAAAGCCTCACCTCCCAGTATGAAAAAAAAAACTCAAGAGAGGTGGTGGGGTCAAAGGTCAGGGGCTCCCTGCGGGCTGTGAAGCGGCATTTTTCCTTCGGTCCATTCATTCTGCCACTCGTTGGGGAGACAGGGGTCACCGGGGGGTTGAGAGGTCAGCTTTTGAGTTGACAGAGGCCCTGTTCATGCCTGGCATTAACATGCGTCTTGGGTGATCCGATCACAAATGGACAGCTCTAAGTACAGGTGTGAATGCACCCAAGACGCATTCGGGACACACTGAGATCCGATCACTCGGACCACAGTCGGAGGTGGTCTGGGCCACATATGGCCCCATTCTTTTAGCAGCGTTTGGACGTATGTGTCCTGGGCCACGGCGAAGGACCGCCTGCCGAACTGACGTCCTCTGCGTAAGCGGATGTAGGTGCTCATTCGCAAACAAATACAAGTCGTACAAATCACGCAAGCTGGCTTTGTCCACGGCATCTGACGATTTCTAAAAGCCCTAAGAGGTGTATTAGGCGTGAGTCAAACATCTTGGGCGATTTGGTTTGCCTGGAACACACCAGGGAATAGACCCAGTCTGTATTGTTTGGATTTCTTCTTCTAAATAGCAACAACACATTTGGTCTTTTCAAACGGAAATAATGTACATGTTGTACATGTATTTGCATGTGGAGTGGGGAAGTGAGATGAGATCACAAGTGGTCACTCGAGACGCGTGCTAATCCCAGGTATGAACAGGGCTAGAGAGAAAGAGTTAGATGAGAGAGACGGGCAGATAAAGGGTGGTAGCTGCTCTGTCGAGGCTGAGAGGAGCTGAATATAGTCTGGTTTATTTAAGGTTATGTGACTAAGTTATAAATGTTCCCTCCTACCAGGATTTAAGTTAATAGTGTCTCAGTAGCACATGCATGTATATAGACATTTACTGAAATAGGAGAGGTCTTGAGGAAACACAAATACTTCTACTACTACTACTTCTTTTTTTACTGGGAGGTAGATGTTCAGATACCTTCAATATACCTTTCAACGCTGTGTGTTCAGTGCAGAGATAATTTTAGGAGGTTTAGGTTGAGCTTAGTGGGCTTGGGTGGAGACGGTTAGTCTCCTTCAAAGAGATACGGCCTGGGCTAAACGTATCCCAGAGCTAACCACCGAACGCACTGAGACAGAACCGGTATAGGTCCAGGTAGGACGGCATTTCGCTAACCCACAAACCTTATCCTCATCTTCGGTGTTACCGTCTGATATACTGTATTTTACGTTTGACAGTGAGATGGAGCAAATTTGTTTTCAGTCCTTATGGGTCAACACACGTTATCCAACTTGGCTTCAAAGCTCCCTCTCAACCTGGTTCGCCACCGGTTGGCCTTGGTATTAAACAGTGGTAATGAGTTCCTATAATAACTCTTGGAATACTGTAAAATTACTATATAATTAATTTAGGATTACCATGATCCTATCATATAACCCAATTAAACATATATTTTGCTCTTTTAAATCTTGCAGATACTTAAATATGATTGCGGAGAGTGGGCCGTTATGCAAGCTTTTCATAAGGAGACTGAATAGAGAGAACAAAGCCTTACACCATGCCCAGTGCACCGTCTGCCATAGTTAGTGTAAATATTGCAGTAATCACTTTTTAATTAACTCAAAGTTCCCTGTGCTTGAAAATACTGCTGTTGGCTGAATACGAAGCAGACTAGTGTCGCAGGGTTTTCTTCCCAATAAAGCTGAGAGCTCTGTTTGTAGCAGACCTTGTATAAATGTATCTCTACAAAGTCTGCTTTTATCGTTTGTGCCTGGAGTGTACGGCGCTAAAGTCACAGATTTGTTATAATCGGGACATGTGTTCAGTGTCCCATGTCAAACACGTAGTGTGTGTTTCGATGAGAAATGTAAGGGTGAAAACTGTCAAAAATGGTAAAATGTACTGTGAATATAAATCAACTGTACGCGCAAGATAGTTGGAAAACTAATAGAAAATAGAAGCTCATTGAAAGTGGAAAAGCAGACCTGCACGCTGATGGATGTACGCTTGAGGTTACTCGGCCGACTTAAGGATGGCGTCTCGACACGTGACCCGATCTTGCAAGTTAAAACCACCGCGGACTTCTGTCCCATCTGAGCGGTTTGTGCCTCGCGTGGGTGGATCACTAGCACCTGGGCCACACCCAGCCACACAGTCATAAAATCGCACGTCAGCGACTCCCGTTCAACCGCCAGGGTCGACGGCTGCAGTGACTTCATAAACTCAGCCGAACCTCTGCCCCTTGCTTAGTGTTTTCATACCATGACGCCGAGTACGACCCCCTCCTGCTGTGGATACATCCGTCTACGTTCTTAACCAGATCAGCCGCAGGTCGTAGCCTCCCCATTGGTTTAACACACGGAGGAGTAAGATTAATGTGAAAGTGTGTCAAAACAGACAGAACTGGCCTGCAGTAAAACAAGGACAAGATTTTACTCAGCGTAGTTTTCATTCTTTGCAGTGTCCGATTACATGACATGACTGTGTCACACTTAGTTCTTCAGTTATACACCATAATACTCTCCATAAGGATACATCATTGATAACTATTAATACTATTATTAACAATCATAAGACTGGGAAACTGCTGTCCACTACTGAAAACACTGTATAAGTTATTTTTTTGCATTCAGGTTAATAGACTGGAATGATCACTTAACTGTCAAAACTAGTTTATGTTTTTTTACCCTCAGATGTGAATTGTGCTTATTGTGCTCAGCTATGTGAAAACTGAATTGCCCCACGGGCAACAAATTAAGCTTGTACTGCAAATTGAACCGGCTCCACAACACTGCCAACAATCCTATCCAGCCGTTGAGACTGTCGATGCAAATCTGGATAAATAGGAGATCTTATTTTCTTTAAACAAGTACAGGAAAAGGAACTGCCGGCGAAATTATTTTCGCATGTGCATTATCGTACTTGTCGTCGCGACTAACCAAAGGAAAAAACGAGGCTACGTTTAACTTGTCGTCATTTTACCAGTGAGTCAACTGGTAAAATGAAGCATGACTGTTGTTGCTATGGTCACACATAGTTTAATATACCTAACACAGTCATTTCAAACAGTGGTTAGAGTTTTGAGGTGAACCAAGATGTAATTTGAACAGACCATTATTTTTTTTTAGCCATGGTAAAAGTAGAATTATTTCATCCAATGCTCAGATTTTGTTGTTGTTGTTGTTGTTGTTTTTCTGAGCAAATGAAATATTCAAGGCTAAAAAGGAGGCGTAACTAAGTCTTTGTTAACTGCTGCTTCACAGTGCTGAAGATCGAGTGCCTAGGTCCGAGATCAAATGCAGGTCAGGATCTTTTGGCACGAAATAATTTCAGCTGCTTCCACTAGTGATAGAGTATAAAACAGGTGGCCCAGTTGTGCTGAAGGAGGAATATCAATAGCGAGCACTGCGTGCCGGGATTTTGCCGCGACCGCTGATGTGTATATATACTGTACAGTTCATGTCGGCGGGTTCGCGCGTGCGTTCGTTGTTTTTCAGCCCCGCGCAAACAGGTCGTGGAGCCTGGGGCCGGGTGGAGGAGCAGGGATGAGGAGAGAAAGGAGCTGAAAGACAGGTTCTAGGTGCAGGAATGTGCGGAGTGCAGGTGGACAGGACGGTGACGAGCTGCTGAGAGGTTTGCCAGCTGCCATGTCATACAGATCCGGGGTTCACAGCACGGGCAGAGGTGCAGAACACGCCCTCCCCCGCTCACTCACCAGCCCATTAAGTATCTGTATCTTTTCCACTCTGTTTTAACCCTCTATCCGCACTAAACCGACGTGTTTCAGCATCCAGAAAGTGGATAAATCAGAAATGGCAGCGTTTGGAAGTAGTCTTAACCCCTGCTGTTCTCTCTCTCTCTCTCTCTCTCTTCTCTTCTCGTGATCACACGCACATGCTGACACACAGGAACCCTGCTTCCTCCTCTATCACACCTCCCGTTCCTGTAAACTCAAACAGAGGAGCTTTTTGCAGGCATATGTACTTTTGATCTCAATCACTTCTGCAAAAGAACCAAAAAACACCCACGCATGAGAAGTTGCATGTCAGGTAGCTTCGTACAGCAGCTCCTCCTCGCAGCTGGATCCTCTCCAAAAACGAACCCACATCGTGAAACAGACTCGAAAAAACATTCGATGAACACAAGACCCGGACCACAGTGCTTCACAGACATGCATGCACACACATATCAAAAAACGTGCAGTTGCACACACAAACAGGCGCTGGTAGACACACACACACACACACACACACACACACACACACACACTGTGAAACAGGATACTGAAGGTCTTTGGATCTCAGCCAAAGCACGACTATCTGAATGGTGCCTGGCACTGCTGATCGTTTTGCGTGCACTCCCACGTCGTCACGTGTGAGGCGTCTCTTTGTGCCTCCTCTAGTCTTTTCATGCCTCATTTTGAATGCTTCTGTCGCCAGAACAAAACAGGAATTTGACTCAGGTGTCAAGAGTGCGTTCGTGCCTCTGGGACGAGCGCGCTGTCGGTTGACACCCGGGCAAGAACAGGCCGAATTCCTCTGCAGACTGTTGAATAAAAGCAAAAATAACCAGCCCTGCTTTTGGAAAATGCCACTGATTGGACCGATGCGGATTTTATATTAAAAAAACTGCACAGTCGGCTGTTTAAAAGTAGTGCCTGCGTAATTTGTGGAACATTTTGTTTATCATTCAATTACATGCATTCATACTAACTGATACTAACGGACTGATTGTTCACTTGAGCGAACGGAGCAGAAAATAACCGCGTGCATCTAAAAGGGGACGCGTGGAGCGTGCTTGCAAAAAGTTAAGCGGTGCAGTAGCGTGGTGGTGATTCAGGGGTTGCAGAGGGGAGCAGGGCATCAGTGTCAACTGCACCCAGTCTTTCTGGTGAACATCTGTGATGCGATGACCCCGACGTGACCCCCCCCCTCTGGAGAGGAAGTGGTGTGGAACCATGTGAGGAATGGCGTCATAAACAAACCGCGAGCTCAGTGTTGAGGTGCGATGTAGCACACTTGGGTGACAGCTGAGGAAGAGTCAACCTGTGGTGCATGTGTATTCTGAGAACTCTCCTTCTAAGACTTGATTTTACCTAGAATCTGTTGTCACGACTCCACTACTATTTTTTAAAGTACACTTTATTTCATTTTATCATGTATTTTGGAATTATTAGTATCATTATTATTTCATTATTGCTTTTTAGATGCACTTTAAATTTTTACCTGTTGTGTAGACTGTCGATTGAATGCTGCACTGCTGTAGCTGCTACATAAACACTGTACCTACTATAAACACGTATACCTATCTATATAAATCCCAGCAGCAGCAGTGCGCCGACCTCATCGCCATAAACTCTGTTTGACATCTCCGCCTATACCTTCGGAAAACTGAGTCAGGGCGAAGTCGGGCCCGCTGTTTCCCTGTGTAAGCGTTTTGTACTTTTCACCTTTGAAACCGACATCAAAGCATCTCAGCATGCGATCTCTCTAATCAGCCGATATCTGTGTAAAATCTACACGGAGAGGTCTGGAGCAGCGGCAGGGACCGCACAAACTTAACTCCCCTCACATGCAAACAAGAACCTGGCTGACCTCAACTTGATCCTGCCGTCTGGAGTTGCAACAAACCAGGGGAGTAATGAGGAATAAAGCCCTTTTTACTGCCACCCTGAGAGGAAGTCACTAAATGAGGGAGAGGGGAGGGGAGCAGTAAAGCCAGAGGCTGTTTGTCTGTTTATAGCCCCTCATATAAAAACAAGAAAGAAAGGAACAGTTTAGTAGATGCTGGATAGCTGAGTGGTAGGGTAATGCTTTCTGATTTGGAAACAGATGTCCCTGTGTAGCTTGTGCATTCATGTTTTGTGGGCCTTAATGGCGTCTGCACACCTGAAAACTTCAGTTCTTTGTTCGTGTTGTGGCAAAATTCCAAGGCGGGGGACAACGGACCTCGCTACTCAGCAAAGATGCAGGCATTCAAGTGCAGGGCCACTGATGCTGCGCGAAAGTCAAGTCAGTTTTATCTATGTAGCCCTAAATCACTAATTTTCCTCAAAGGACTTCACAAGTTGGACAACAATTGCCACCTTCTCTCTAACGCTTAGAGAAATGACAAAGCTCCATCTTTCGTGATTATGATTTGGCTTTGCCGCCTCCTCAATGGGTTTGGATGTCTGCTGAGGGGCATCAGAAAACAAACATTAAGATGCAGGCTGGTTAAAGACTGTGTAACTTAGCTTAAACAATGCACCCGCACCATACAAAGGACCCCGTGGGTTAATCTGGACCTGTTTTAATGTTGGTTTTCCATTTTCTGGTGTGTTTGCCGTAGATCCGACCACAGCTAGAAAAAACCAAACGATAGCACAAGAGAGCACCGGCAGCTCCAACTCAAGGAACAACCTCTACAGGGTCACATTAATAGAGTCAGTGCTCATGAGTATGCAGAGGACACGGTGCACGGATGGTCACAATATGAATGCACATACCTTCAGGCAGCTAAAACTACTTGGTAAAGGTTAGGAAAAGATCAGCTGCAGATTGTTGTTCCTAATGTTTTCAAGAGCATTCAAAATGTCAGCTTTCGCGCAGATGTTCGGGGAGGTTGTTTGACATTCTCACATTCAACACACTGACTTTTTGCGGAAGCATTTTTTGTAACTTTAATCGTTTTTTGTGTGTGTTTTTTTTCACATATATGGTAAAGGATCCAAGAACAAACATTAATGATAAAAACACTTGTCCAAGGCCAAAGGGAAGAAAGTAATCACACAGAAAGACACAAGGGACCGACTTTACATTCAAGTGATGCATGATAACTTGAAATAGGAAAAGTTGTACTTCTAATTATCAAACGATTTTTTTGAATCGGTTTACGCTTCCATCGCATTTCTCCGCCAACGCTCAACTGGTCTTAATGTGGAGGAGTGTTCTTTGGGGACTTCTGTGCTTTTGCTGTTCCTGCTGCTAGGCTTAATGAGCCAGGGAGGGTTGTGGAGGACTGAGAGTTAGGGATGTTTCAGGTACATAAAAGGAAGTACCGCGGCGACGTTAGTGTGCATTCCTCCCCCCCGATTATGGCAGCAGCGGTAGCCTGCTGAAGTGGCACAGCAGATGGGAGGCCGACTATAGCGGTGGAGAGCTGTGGGGGGGGCGATATCAAAAGAGCTGCTGAGGAGTGCAGAGTAGTGTGGTGTGCAGGCTGTGCGGCAAGGGGGGGGGGGACGCTCCACTGTGGGCTTTTATCGCCAAACAAGAATGTTTGTGTAATCAGGCTTGTTTAGTCTGGTCAGATAACAAGGAACATTTACAATGGCCCTGTTGGGATGAGGTCTGTTTGATGTGCGGTTTTGCACAGAAAACCTGAGGAGAGGTCATGTTTTGGGGGGATAAAACACGCACGTTGTTGGTGTGAGTCACTCATAAATGCAAAAGTTGGCTGTTTTTTTTCGTCTGTTCATTGCACACATTTGTCCTGCTATACCCGTGAGAACCCTCCATTCGTCATGTTAAATATTTACAGTTTGCCTACTAACAACTAGTTGTAATTTGTCGCAAGGCGGACTGACAAAACTATCCAGGAATCCATCACATATATTTTACAGAGGCTTTTATCCGAAGTGTCTTACGTGCACATACTGTACATCGGGATGCAGCTCAGACGCTTTATTGTCTTGCTCAAGGTCACTTTGGCGTGTAGACATGAGGCACCAGGCATCGAAAACACAAATCCTACGATTAATGACCCATCCCACCACCTGACAACCAGCGCCAATATATTACCCATTTAGTGTGAATAGAAGAGATAATACAGTACAGAAAATGGACAATATACACTTACCAAGCACTTTATTAGGAACACCTGTACACCTGCTCATTCATGCAATTCAATCAGCCAGTCATGTGGCAGCAGTGCACAGGCATAAAATCATGCAGATGCAGGTCAGGAACTTCTGTAAATGTTCACATCAAACATCAGGATGGAGACAAAATGTGATCTGGGTCACTGTGACTGTGGCATGATTGTTGGTGCCAGGCTGGCTGGTTTGAGTATTTCTGAAACTGCTGATCTCCTGAGAGTTTCACACACACAACAGTCTCTAGAGTTTAGTCTGAATGGTGCCAAATACAGAAAACACCCAGCGAGCGGCAGCTTTGTGGACGGAAACGCCTCGTTGATGAGAGATGTCAGAGGAGAATGGTCAGACTGGTTGGAGCTGACAAAAAGTTTACAGTAACTCAGATTACCACCCTTTACAGCTGTGGGAAGCAGAAAAACATCTCAGAACGAACAACACGTCCAACCTTGAGGCGGATGGGCTACAGCAGCAGAAGACCACGTCAGGGTCCACTCCTGTCAGCCAAGGAGAGGAATCTGAGGCTGCAGTGGGCACAGGCTGTACCTACACTGGACGGTTTAACTAAAAACGTAGCCTGGTCTGATGAATCTGGATTTCTGCTGAGGCAGCAGATGGTAGGGACAGAGTTTGGTGTCACCAGCATGAATCCAGGGAGCCAACCTGCCTCTCGTCAGTAGTCCAGGTTGGTGGTGGTGAATGTTTTCTTGGCTCACTCTGGGCCCCTTAATACCAATCAATCATTGTTTGAATGCAACAGATTATCTGATTACTGTTGCTGACCATGTGGATCCTTTTATGGCCACAATTTACCATCTTCTAATGGCTACGTTTAGCGTATAGTTGCATGCGAACGTGTGGGCACCCCCTGGGCAAAGTCCATATTTGGTGATTTTTGAAGTGAAAAGAAGTAAACACAAACAGACATTAAAATAAGCCCTTCTTTAAATGATAATGAACTGTTAATTTTTATTTCATTAACTTAAAAAAATTGAAAAAAAAAACAATAATTGTGGCATGTGTAAAAGTTTTGGAAGATTATTTCAAATTCGGAGATATTTTTAACCTGTCTTGCACTCGGCGTATGTTGAACATCAGTGGATTATCCCAATTATTTCTCTCCGTGTAAGTGTACGTGGTTCAAGTAGGCATAGTGGGTAAGAATGAACACACACACACACTCTAATGCAACCACTTAACATAAAACAAACACTCTGCTTCCTCCTCTTCTTTCTCTCTCTTCCTGACACACACACACACACACACACACACACACACACACACACACACACACACACACACACACAGCCTCCGGGCCAGCCTAAGCAGGACAGTTGCTGAGGTAATGGTCCTCTGAGAGACACAGCCGTTCTCCCTGAGCTCCTCCTGCATTATTGAAAGGCCAGTTCATTCATGTCAACAGGAACTTCCTGCCTGCCTGAGCAAGTGTAAGGGATACACACAAGGACCTGTCCGCCTGCACAGTCAGTAACTGGAGAATGCCAAGGCCCGGCTAAGAGGAGCCGCCACATCCGCCACGTCGGGTGGACCGAGTTGGGTGTATGTGGGTTGCGTAACCCACCGGGACTTGACACCAGCGGCGGCAACAATGGAGCGTTTGAAATTTTCTCTGCTGTGATTAGTGATCAGGAAGCTGAGAAAACTGAAAGGAGGGTTTAGTTCATGGGGCTTTTCAGGGAGTTTGTGAATGGATAGTTGATGGTTCACTCATTGTTCACAATGAACAGAGCAGGGAAGAGGGATTACATGCTTTCGGCAAAGGAAAATAGCTGGTGGAACCCAATCCTGAACCTTAAAACTAGTCTGAGAGCCCGTTAGTCCACACTCTAATCAAAACTTTACATAATTTGAATCAGGAAACTCAAGTCCAAACCAGAAATATTTCTCTCAAAGAAGGATAAGATATCTGTGTAGCCAATATCTTGTCACTCTGGTGGATTCTCACAACTTGACTTTCGATGCAACATCAGGGACTTCTGGGACGTAAGACGTTAATCTTTCGATTTGCAACAACATCGTATCCTGACACGCGTGTGCAGTGAATAAGCTTTTCATTTTTCTGACAACAAGTCTTCGTGTCTTTGAATCAATCCGGCAGCAGCCGACCACACTCGAGTTGGAAGCAGAGGCGCATTAGGCAGTGCAGACAAACACTAAAGTGGCTCTTAGATGCAGCAGTGATACGAGCTAAATGCTATCGTCAGCATGCTAACACACACGCCATGACAATGCTAACATGCTGATGTTTAGCGGGTATGTTTTCCGTGTTCCCCATCCTACTTTAGCATGTTAGCATGCGTCTGTGCATGTTAAATCTATCATTTGTCTCATGCAGAACCTCCTTCTGAATCCGTCACGTGAACAGAACTCAGGGGCTGAAGGTCATGGTGTTATGAGAACACTTTGCGTGCTGACTCAGAGGTTGGTGAGCGGGCAGCCGTCACGTCTTGACATTGATGGGTGTCAATATATGGATCCCTGCTCCGGATATTTGATTCCTGCCTTCGCCCAGCACTGACATGAGGTGTTTTTGTCAGTTTGTCCTCTGGCCATCACCAAGCTTGTGGTGCGCAGGATTTCTCCTCAGCCTCTACCTCCCAGCCCGGACCCTCTGCCCTCAGAGGATGTCATGGGATGCAGGGAAGACGCCAGATTTAACCGCAATAGTTCACATGACTGCTTAACAAACGCTGCCATTCAGGAACGAACATCACTGAAGCAAAGCATGTTTCACTGTGCATGTGCTCTCCTTGCACTACTTTCTTACCCCACTGAGGATTTGAATCAATTGTATGCTTAAAAATTGATAAGAATTGATAACTGTGAATTTTACACACAAAATTTCATCTATATCAGGGATAAGCATAATGTTACTCTTTAATTTGGTTGAACTATAAGCTGCGACAGGACACAGTCTATCCACCCACCTAGTGCTTCTGTGCAGCATCCCCATGTTTGAGCGCATGTTGCAGCTTTGGTCTCCATGCAGAGATGACGGTACCAAACATGATAATCCCTCGATGTGACAGTAAGTCTCTTGGTGACTGTGCCCAGTGGTTGCTTGGCAAGAAATAGCTCCGGCACGGAACTCTCCATAAAATCAAAAATTGGTATTTTTACACTTTGGATTTAACGAACAAGGTACAGTGCAAAATTTCCCGAAGCGTTTTATTGTGGAGGTGCTCCATCCCACCTAAAATAAAGAACTCATCATCTAGCTTCAAGAGAAAACTATTCAATTTTCATGAAACGTAAAATTAGGCTTATTAAATTTCAGTGGCACTACATGACTCAGCAAAGGCCACATATTCAATAAATGAGATAATTAATTAAATCTTCATTAAGTAAGAATATTCATAACACGTTGATATGGGTTAGGATCTGCCTGATTCAGTTCTGGAGACACTGACTGACTGATCATGTCATACATTTGCTAAGCAGTTACTTCTCAGATCTGCATGTCACAATGTGAAACTGTTCCTCCTAATAAGAACTTGTCATATGTTTACGTCCGAGTGATGAAGCCCTGTAGTCGCTCTAGTAATTTATCACGGGGCAAAGGTTCACGTCAAGAGATGTTATTATAGACAGTCAAAACTGTTTTTTGTTTTTCTCTTTTAGCATGACGATGAAATCTTAACCCAAACATGCTGAGTACTTATTTTGACCCAAACCATGATCTTTTCCTTAACCTGACCCCGTTGTTATTGTGCCTAAACCTAACCCAACCTTTACCATAGCATTGTCCGATCAGAAAACACATTTTTCTCTTTGGGAAGTCACCAAAGAATGATGATGTTGTTTTAACTGATAGGGACGTGTCCTTTCGAAATGGCAGGAATTTTTTTTTGCAAATTGTTGGGGCAAAAAAAAAAAAAAAAAAATTGACATGAGTTTTTACAAGAAACACAGAGACAAACAATGTCTCTGTGTTTCCCAACTTGAAAAAAAAAATGAAACTTGAAACTCGAAAAAATTATCACTGCACTCCAACTCACGCAACAGACATAAGTAGGTGTGGTACGTCACTGGCTGGACACACGTTTTACTGAAGATAGTCTGCTTCGAATTGAAGTTAATTTGAAGTCGGTATTGGCCTTGTACAGCAAGTTAAACAAAGAATGAAACAATGAATTCATTTGAGTTGTTTTATCTGAACCTCAGTTGACAAAAGGCTGGAAGGAAAGGAGAAAGAACTTTCTTCAAAACGGCTCAGCTCCTCCCCGTCGGCTGGTCACATCGTTGCGTTAAAAACAGTAACAGCAGGTTAAAAAAAAAACAAAAACACAAACAACAAAACAATATTAATTTTTTATCTATAAAAGCCAAACAGATAAACGGCAGAAAAGTCAGTAGTTGGCTGCCAAAGAGCAAACCAAACAGATACAACATAATAATGGGAAAACAAAGTCTGTAAAACCTGTCTGCAGAACTCTGCTGCACAAAGTGCTTTAAAGGACGACATTCTTGCTCCTCATGGGCTGACACGAAGCTTTATTTACTTGACCTCTGAGCCAGGGGTCACATGCCCTCAGCCCCCATTTGAAGTGGGCCACTTGTAGAATTCCCAGCACACCTTTCATGTGGTAGAAATTCCTGTGTGTCCTGGTAAACACTGTGAAGTTTGACCTCATCTAACAGGAAGTTCAAAAGGTCACCGTGGTTTTGGTGGGTGGAACCTCCTCAACCCCACCTGATAAGCAGCAGATTACAGCTTCATCCCTCGGGCCAGGTCTCAGTGACCTTTGTACTCTTCTGAGACTGACCACACAACAGCAGTTGAAGGATGTGTGATAATGATGGCATGATGAAAATGTCAAATAATTCATTTATGTGCAGGGTTAATCATATTAAGTAATTTGAGGGTATAAATGATTAATTCATGCATGCAGACGATCAAGACTTTCACCACCGACAACCAGCGCCAGTACCAACAGTACCAGCGGAGGAAAATGGCCGACACAAGCCATGAAGATGGTCACGAACAGGTTCATATAACAGACTCACTTTTAACACCTGGTGAATGACTCCTCCCTCGCTGGTGGAAAACATTTAATCAGGGCTGTAGTGTTAAACTCTGACTGCCATAAGTCACAAGAGGGACTGAGTTAAGACCATTTCAAACGCAAAGGCGACTAAATCTGAAAACTTACCTTTTCCTCTCTGCAGTATCCGGGCCCTTCGTCTGCACTTAGCTTTCACAGCCTCATATTTTTATCACATAAAGTAAAGAGTAAGAAAAACAGGTCACTTGCAGAACGTTGCCTTGCCTTAAATCTACAGTATTTCTATGCTGCCTTCACTGACCTATTTTAACCCCTCTCCCAGCCCTTGCAAGTATGATCTAAGACTGCTAAAGTCAAACATCTGACTCAACATGGCATCACTGCAGAGCGGAAGCAGAGGCTTGTGAGGAACTAAAATATTGATGCTGTGAAAGGAGGCGTGAGTTCCCAGATTTGCCTCCTGCGCTCTGCTACAAACCAGGGGAATAATGCATTTTCTACAATCCAGCTACATAATGTGTTGGCCTTTCAGTAGAAAGGTTCAAATCTAAAACTTGACGTAGTCTTTTCTTGGAAAAAGTTCAATCTCAATACATACAGAGCTTTGCTGTCATGCAAGCTGTCATTTCGTATATAGTTGTCCATTTTTTAAAATTTCTTATTAGATGAAACTCTTTACTGCAAGAACAGCAAAAATAATCTTATTTCATTTCACAGCCCCAACTCTACAGTGCAAAATCATGTGTTTAGGTCTAAGATGAAGGCAACAGTACCTTTTCCACAATTACACTTTACTACAAGATGATCGAGTAGCAATTGTTGCACACCTTGTAAACTTCTCAGACCATCTGAGCACTGGAAATAAAGGGGAATATTTGGAGACAGAGGAAGGTTGATGGTGTTTGATGACCTACAGGCAAAAACCAAATTGTCTGCTGTGTTTAAAACCCCGACTGAAGCAAGTACCTAGCATCCTGAGTCTGGTTGAGCACGTGTTAATGCCTGACTGGGCATCAGGCTGAAGCTGAGGATTTGGAGACCAACACGTTGGCCACTCAACTCATGACACCATGTGGCTGCAGTATGCAACTGTTTTACAGGTGTCTCTCATTCAGCTGCAGGTCAGAAGCACCACGGATCCGGGGGATCTCCCTGCACTTCTCCAGTTTTCGATGAAAAACGGTTTGCTATTTAAAACATGTTTCTTTGTTGTTGTTGTTGTTGTTGCTGTTCTTCAGGGATATATAAATGGAAACAAATGGATTCATTCGCACAGAGGATTAGGAGTAGGATTATATTCAAGGTTTTCTGGAAGATCATGTGTTTATGGGAAGTTGCGTAATACACTGAATGAGCCAGAGTAGCTTCAGAAAAAAAAAAAAAAGTTAATGGAAACAGTGTGTGTGTGTTATGGTTCTGGAGTTAGATATGTGTATTGTTGGAGTGCGCTGTGGAAGCCGTTGCGTTGGAAAGAGAGCATACAATAATGAGTAATAGTAAAAGTAGTTTTGTGTTTTGTGTGTGTGTGTGTGTGTGTGTGTGTGTGTGTGATGACAGCGGAGGCCTCGGTGCATGTGTGGCGGACCAGTGCGTGGCTGCAGGTCTCATGTTCAGAGTCCCTGCGGGGCTTCTCGCACAGCTTCCACATAGTTACATCGTGACTCATAAGTAATGCAATGCCCCGACTCCCTTCGGCTCCCTCCGACCATGTTCCCCTGCACTGCTGCAGATATCTTCACACTAGGCAACAGGTAGCCGCAGCTAAATGATCTGATTGGTCCGAGAAGCTGTACACCCCCATTCGGTTTTTTGGGGTCTACATCACACGATCAGGCTTTATTGCATGTTATTATGTATTATTATTATTATTATTATTATTATTGTTATATGTATATGTATTTTTGTATTTCAGCTGTTATTGATCAGTTTTCTTTTTTTTTCTCATTGTAGCTAATCCATTAATCCCACTTTTATTCTTTCAATTGGTCTTTTATGTCTTTTTACTTTGTCAGCTCACTATTTTTTCTGTCATTTTTGCTTGTATACTGTTATAATATTTGGAATGTATAAATGAGTCGTGTATCTTTTCTTCTGCTCGATTATCTTTTCTTTATTTTTCTCATTTTTTTCATCCTTTGTCTTTCTCTGTATTCTTCTCTGTCTTACTTGACCTATATATTTTCTTTTGAAAGGTTTTTCTCTTTTCGCTCTCCCTTACCTGCCTCCCGTCATCGGCTAATCAATCCTGACCCTTTTAAACTGTGTAGGCTGGAGACATGTACATAGTTGTGTTGCATTCAATAAAGCTTACAAGAATGAATCATCATACATTTTTAGAAAAAAAAGAAAAAAAATTCACTTTTGGCCTTGAGCGACTGTGGCACTTTTTCTGTCGTATCATTTATCTTTGTACAGTAAGATACGGGTTGTAATGTCTGAATGACAGTAGACTGAAAAATCTCGAGTGAGTAGCAGGGACAAAAATGTCACGTTACAGCAGATGAAGTGTTGCTGTACATGACAACAACAAAACCCACTGTACAGCAGGCTGGTATGGGTGTGAAGAGTCCACCCACTGTACCCAGCAGTCTCCTGCGCTCATCTAATTATAGTCTATGTAAATGCGGATTTGACTGTGATCTTGGGGAGCTTTTAGAACAATGAATCATATTGGATTTTGGAGAGGCACAATGGAAAAAAAACAATTTAACGATGGAAAGACTGAATCACTGCACACACAGTTGTAAACACGTCAGGTGAGTCATTTCCTTAATAACATGCCTGTAATCATCATCATTATAAAGTAATGTTGTGCAAAGACCTTCTGTGACCTCCAGGTTGTAACATTGCTCAACGAGGATGAGTCATAGTGGAGAAGTTACACCCGCCAGCACCTCTAGAAAAACTCGACACTGTTGCTGGTCACTTTTGGAGGCTTTCGAAATACTGGCCCTCAACTCTCAAACAGCAAGAAAGGAAACACACTGTATGGCATTTATTTTTTTCCTAAGCAGCCATATATGTCTAAACTTCTCATTTTAAAAGGAATAGTTGGACATTTTGGAAAATACCTTTATTTGCTTACGTGCCGAGAGTTGGATTTGAAGATCGATACCTCTCCGACGTCTGTACGGTAAATATGAAGCTACCGCCAGAAGCTGGTTGGCGTAGCGTGGCACAAAGACTGGAAATGGGTGAAACGTTCCGATCAGCATGTTCGCTGTTGCAAATGAATAGTCTGTAAAGATCATTTCTAGGAGACAGAGTTGTCATGACAAACTGACGGCGTCAGCGCAGAGCTGGAAACGCCAGCGACGTGGGCCCACCTCCAGAGGACTCTCCTGAATGATGTCATCTCTAGGTGCCCATACATAATTTAGCCTCCTGGCTCACGTTGAGGTCAGGTCTGCAGTGTTCTCCTCCAACAGCCATTTGTAAAAAAGAAAAAAAAAAAAAAATAGCTCATAAGTTTTTAATGATCTGGTGCTTTGGTGAGAGCCAAGGTGCTGGGGTAACATCCCGGGCTGGCTTTTCCTCCCTGTTCTACAGAGAGAGTGTGTGTGTATGTACAACAAGAGTAATTACAGTTTGGCATGGTCCCTCAAAAACCCGTACACACACACACACACACACACACACACACATGCACACGCATACAGTACATTCCTACCTAACCAAGTCATTCTGATTAAAAAAAAAACCCAACTAATTTTTAAACACTTTCAGTTAAGGTCTTTTTCCTATATAAATGCAAAACCGCCTTTGTAATTTTCTTTTAAACATTCAAGATCCAGTGTCTACCTATGAAATAGGAGACCTCCATAGCCTGCAGTGCGGCTGTCTGTGGTGAACACAGACTGGGACATGTAAACATTAAAACATGAATATACACAAAGCTATTTGGCTTTTAACATTTAAACATCCTGCTTTGAGGAAATATTCCGAAAGATGCCCATGTATTTCACTCTGTTGGCCAAAAAGCACAACGATCTAGAGAAACCAGCAGTCAGTATGTACAGAAATCAAATATCTAGGCTATAAAAAATATATACAGTGCTCCAGGTACTGAAAACAGGCAGGAATTGAACCAGCCGCTGCCCCTCTGGCGCTTTACGGTCACAGACATTTTTCAGTCTTCACTGTGGGACTGGACTTCAGAATTCTTCAAACTTCCTGCTACCTTCTTTCTGTATCAGATTATTCGAGCACACACACCTGTAATTCTCCAAAAGTCTCTTCTTTCACATAATCTCTCTTTGCATTAGTCATTCAAGGATTCCGTGAATCTGTGTTTACTTTAATTCAAAGGATTAGTAAGGTATTGCTTTTATTATTTGGTCACTGAAACCGCCCGGCTCCATGCTACCCCTACCTTACACAACCTCGTATTAGGTGAAACTGGGACAACGACAGGTAAAACCACATGACACCCTCGGAGTAGCTCTCACCTGCAGCTGTCAGACCTGTAACTGTTACCTCGCATGACTTCTCAGTCCGAGGTGTGTTATTCTGGCCTGCAGCTCGCACATTGTCACAGCAAGTGAAATTACCTTCTACCGCTGCTAACTGTCAGTGTCACATTTAAATGGTTTACAAATGTACAGGAGATTCAAATGGAAAACAATCAAATTCAAACATTTTTATCTAACCTACGTAGGTAAGTTGAGTCGGGCATTTCAGACATTGTGTTGATGTGCTAAGGCTCAATTATGGGGGAAAAAACTTGAATCAAGGTCCCCTTGCTGGATTTTTTTAGAGCTTTCAATCACATCTAAAGGTCTTCATCAGCAAAAGGAAGTTTGCTCTGTTGGAGCTCTCAACTGCATCTCGTAGTCTTCATCAACGGTTGGACTTTATTCAAGCTATTACTGCCTATTGCCCCCAGTAAGCTCAGTTCACTCAATATCCATCACAAGCAAACTCCATCCACTAACTAATACCCTGAGATATGGTTAAAAGCTTTTGAAAAAAACTAGGCGGTTGACCTCGAGTTAAGATCTCGGGCAAACTACCGTTTCCAAAGTCAAGAATGAACTTTGTTGTTGAGTGAAACGACCCTGTTCACTGTCAGTTGCAGTATCGTCTTCCAGCTATGAACTTTTGGGTTCACAGGCACAAAGACATTTTTCAGTAAAAAAAATCAGTTTAAACCAAAAATAATGCACCTTATACAGTATTTACAGAATTTCATTCATTGCAGTAACAAACTGAGCTTGTTCCCTAGCTCATCGGCGTATCAAGAAAATGTATGATGCAAAACAATGTGATGCATCTGTTACCGAAGACTGATCACAGATGGGCAACTGGATAAAGAGAAAAAAATATGGTATGGAGAAAGGAGGAAGGGACAGATGGGGATAGAAGCAAATGAGATCAAATAGGGTACATGGGGAAGAGGAGACTCAGTGGTATGATGGTGATATGAGTCATTTTTGAGAAAAGAGAGTTGTTTTCAGCACATGACAGAGGCTGGAATGACTGTGCTGTCCAAGAGTCGTGTGACAGCCTTAAAGTATGTAAGGAATGGCCAGGAGGTATGAGGTTTGCAACTCTTTTAGCAGCCTGTTTCCAGCGTCAGAGGTTGAATGCAATTATAACATTATTTCTGCCAAACGAACAAAGTGTCACACTGTTATAGATGCTATATTTTGCTACTATTCTGTAAAAAAAAAAAAAAATGTGTGTTTGATCTTCCTGTCCAATACAGTGTCCCGGCCATCACGACAGTGTATTATAGAGTTTGGAAGGTGTTTGCTGATGGGAAACTGCAGGTCTTTGAGCGCCTCATTACAGAGACAGCAGATGTCTTTGGCCTTTGGTGTGGCATGGGACTGATGTAGAAGAAGCGGGTGGAGGTTTTTTAGGAAAACGCCTTCTCCGTGCCACATCAAAGCCTGTTGCCAAGATGGCGAAGCCTGTGAAACCACATCGTCAAAGACAAACTCCTGCATGTGTCATGATCAGACGGATGTAGGTTCAGAGCGCTCTGGCCGTTATTGTGCGGCCAAAGAGTGGTTCAGGTTCACACGTGAAAATATGACAAATTGTACGAGGAGTGAATATAATAATTGAAAAATCTGTGGAAATGGGCCTATGGCCAAAAAAAACACCAAACTAAAATTTAAGCTTGATGACTGCAATAGAGAAAAGTTCATCCTCAGGGGACCATGAATGTGTGTACCAAATTTCATGGCATTCAATAGTGGTCAAGACATTTTTCTGCTTATAGAATATCAACCTGTTGGTGGAGTCACCAAAGTCAATAGGATTCGCCACCTGGGAACCATGAGTATCAGTACCTAATTTTTATGCCAGTCCATGTAGCAGACGTTAAGATATTTCACTGAATAAATGAAAGCTTTGACCTGCTGGTTGCTAAATAAAAGTCCGGGGATCACTAAAGTAATTTGGATTCATCCTCTCGGGACCTGATATATCTGTACCGAATTTCAGGGCAATCCATCAAAGACTTTCTCAGAAATTTTAGTCTGGAGCAAAGTGGCGGACAGCCCGCCACCGCTGTATCCTCTATGTGTTAATGATAATACTAACAGCACATAAAGCTGAAATCAATTCCATTGGTATCGTATACAGAAAAGCCGTCTACTGTTACTGTAAATGAATTGGGTATTTTTGTGGTTGATGTTTCCAAAATCATCAAAAAATGCAAGAACTACAAGAAAACTTTAGAACCATTGAAACAGTGTCAACATCTGCTTTCAAGAAAGCGATCCTCATTTGTGCTTTTAAAATGTTGAGCAGTGAGCGTCACCTAACATCCGTGCCCAGAATGCTTATGAGGAATTCATATTTTCTGCCCCAAGCTGTGAGTTCGGGATGTATGACTGTGTAATGGCTCTAAATGTGCAGGAATGACTTAAGCATAAGCAAAGTGTGGAATCATAGATGAGCGTGTCTTGGTCTGCTCTTACAGGCTGTGCTTAACTTTTGATTTCTTTTTGCTTCTCTGTGTTTGGGCAAGTGTCTCGTTTTGCATTCTCGTAATTCTCATTAGGATGGCAAGTGGAAAGCTAGTTTATTTATTAGCTGGTACCGTCTCTCTGTTCCAACTGTATGTGCTTGAGATATATATTGCACCAAGAAAGCTGAACATCACAGGTTTGGTACAAGTGTAAATAATGTGATGTTTCTTTAATGTTTCATTGCCCTTCATGAGTTAGTTGGTGGGGGTTTGGTATTTATCCAACCTAAATTTGTCATCAGATTCTTTAGAATGCATATTTAACAGATGAGTAGGAAGGTTTAGAGACATCTCCTGCCTTTTCATCTAAATGCATTTATAGAGCAACACACTTTTGACAGTTACACTGAGAAACCAAATAAATGTTTAATAATAAATGTTTTCTTAAAATTAAGTGTCTTATTATTATTATTTTTTTAATAGAATGATCTGTTCAAGGTCAGCTATGAGGTGTAGCAGAAAAATGCTTCTAATTCCTTGTGTTCTTTGGTTCAAGCGAAAAACTTCCTTTGAAGGCAACGTTTTTCTCCAGCCCCGTGAAAAATCTCATACAGTCTTTTACAAATTTGGTGCACAAGACATTTGGATGACCCTCCTAAAAATTAGTCACTCGGTTTTTAACATTTGACACAATTTTCTAGGAACTGCCAAAATTCTTGTGGGCAAGGAAAACCGTGAATGTGCATAACTGTGTACAACTGTTGAATGCACTGTGTATTTGCGAAAACCTTTGAGCTGACACATATTTTCACATGGATGTTGACACGAATTGCATCAGAGCTCGTAAATCAGTTCATCTTTTTGCAAGGTCCCCAAAAATCATGGGCTGCCATCAGCCAATCAGGATGGATGTCTATCCCTATGTGAAAACACGTAAACTGGCCCTAATATGGATGTAGATTTAAAAAAATTTAAAAAATAATTTTTGGCATTTCCTCTGTAAAATTGCTAATTTTGAAAGCTGTGTGGCTTCGGTGGAGATTTGTTAGGGGTTTTCTATTTTATAGATTCAAGGCTCTGATTTACACATATGGACCCGAACTGACCCCAAGCGGCAACATAATTTCCCAGAAAAAGTGTGACATGACTGTTGAGGAAAAAAACCCTCTTGCTCTATGGTGAGGAACAAGAAATTACAGATGCATTAATGACACTGAGCTCAACTCAGATTTAAAGAATTTATTACAGAGTACTGAATCAAATTAAAATGAACAACCAACAACAGTCAGCAAACAGAGTCAGAGTCTAACTATTCGGCCGAATAGGGTGCAGTCTGTCAGCCTGGAGGCTTCAAGAAACTGACACACAAGAGGTTGAAATCACGGCCCTTAAATGCAGAAAGTTCAGGCAGCTGTCACGTACACAAGTAGGTGGTAGATGCATGTTGTGGCGTAACTCGTACATAAACAGTTCAAACTCCATCCGCTGTTCTCTAATGCAGAGGCTTCAGTTTGTCTAAGACCAGTCATTGAGTACAGTACTATTTACTTAAACAGTTCATTGAAACACACACACATGCACTCTGTCTGGTCAGAGAGAACATCCTACACAATTATCACACAATTAAATACAATTTAATACACCAAAACAAAATAATAGATTAGGAAAACATGATTTCCCTTACAATGACATCCGCAGACAGGTCACAAAGCCCGCTCACACATCTTGTGCGGATCGGATGGTTATCTGATATCAAAAAAGCCAGGTGCACATGCAGCCAAAAAGAATCGGCACATTACAGTCTGGATGCAATCAGATTTGTGACCCGGCAAACGGAGACATGTATGTGTGGCTAAGCGCCAACAAAATGTGTATTAAAGCCCATCTGCGTGTTATCCAGAAATGAGACACTTGGAATGAGACCTCAGTGTTTTGGTGGGGATGGGAGTGACAAAGGGGTCCAGCCATCCTCGGGGAGGCTGACTCTCCTCTGATGCATTGCGCAGTCACTGCTGTTTGGAAAACCGTGTTGTTATTCCGAGGTTTAGACTCATCACCCAGCCCACAAGTTAAATCCTAACCTTCCAAGAACTGTAACGGCAGGATGAGTCTTGTAGTATCTCAGTTACTCGGAACGAGACGCTCTCCTGGTGGAGTTGTGTTTTTTTACATCGAACCCTTGCCTTGGCTTCAGCTACAGCTGTTAGTTTATTTACACCTATGGACACAAAAAGGAAAGAAACTGGGAAAGAAATAATTACGGACGGACTAGGTTGAAGGAAAAACTAATAAACACAAGAGGCTCATGAAAAGTATGGAGGCTAAAATGAGAGAGGCAGACATTAGTCCAGCATGCTGAGTGTACAGTACGTGTGTGGGAGAGGACTGAATACCTCACCCTCTCTCTCTCTCATTTTCTTTCTTCTCTCACAGCTTCGGGGAAGTGCGAGATGGTGGTGGAGGTGTGAGGCGTTATTCTTAGCCTCCCTTGTCAGCGTTCCTGTCGCACTTTTTCTTTTGGCAAGCTTTCTGAAACGGAGATATCGCCCGCCCGCCTGTCACTTCACCCATATTTGTGAATTCTAGTGAGAGGTCATGAATTTGAGGGGGCGGGTAAGGTGTAAGTGCTACCACTTAAGTGTGTGTGTGTGTGTGTATTACTGTGGTCAGCTGTATATATTTGAGATTGTTTGGGTCTGTCAATGGCTGTAAAAAACTGAAAGATGGGAACGTACTCATGGGATTATGGACCGAAGATGGTTATTGTTTTAATTATTGAATTCAATTATTTCTTTGGGATTATGACCAAATGAATACAAAGATACTGACATTCCCATCAGCCTCAGCTGTCCTTTGTGTTAGGTACTAACTAGCAAATGTGAGCCTGCTGACCCACTAGCTTGGCGTGCCACATATTTCAGATTGTTTGATAGCGCCACAGCAACATTAGGAGGATTTATCGTACGTGATATGACCACGTTGGGCTATAATTATATTCCCCCAGCCAGCTGTGTTTACTTTCTTGAACTTAATTCAGGAGACAAGCAACAGTAAAAAAAGGTCCAGCTTGTTTCCATAATGACTATTTAGTCCAGTTGCTGTATTTGGGCCATTCTACCAAACTGCTGTCACACCAAAACCAAAAAACAAATTTTAAGTATGCAAATCTTAGGTGTTTACTAAGATCCTTCTGTCCCCTATTGAAACCCAAAATAATTTTTGAGATTGCAGTAAGCTTAATATATATAAAATAAGAATTTATAGGGCGCTTTCAATTGGGAAGTGGCCGTCCCAAACCCCTAAAATTATGAAAATGATACTGAAAATTTTTTGGGTTATATTTCCATTGTTGCTTTTAAAAAGATCTTTTTAAGTTTTTAAAAAGTGAAATTAGAACAACATTTATTTCATTTTATTTTATTTCATCATGAAGCTTTATGTAAAAAAAAATGTGGTCCTGCATTTTCATGTCTCCACTGAAAAAGTGTAAGTTTCAGTCCATGGGCTGAGACGGATTTTTAGCCACACCCCTATATTTCTGATCAGGAAGTATGACTGCATCCCTCTCTCCCATGGCTGCATGGTGAGTAGGTACAGTAGGCCTCATCATTTTGAGGGAAACGTGTTCTTAAGTCTGAAAATCAGTGTGTAACTTTAAGGAACGACACTACCAGTCGCCTTTGGGTGTTTTCGTTTTTGGGTGTCATTGCAGAAAATTTTGTTTTTTTGTGCGTACAGCTGTTCAGAACTGTGCTAGCCAACCACGTGCTGACTAGCATCTTTGAGACAGGCTCACAATTACCTGAAATTGTCACGACCGAAACGTGCGATGACATTTCGGCTGTGACAGGATCGTTTCGGTCGTGACAAAAGAGAACGCTGGTCGTTTATTTGGGGGAAATAAACCAAATTTTAGCACAGTCATTCAGTATTTTAATGCGAACTCCATGTCATTTAAAATTCCGTGACGTGACTTGGTTTGAATACAAGCTGAAATATAACGCTTACTTAAAGTCGCAGTCTGTGATTCTAGCGAAAGGTCGTTGACTTGAGCTCAACAGCCAATCAAATTACAACCCTCCCTTCCGTGCACCTGAGGAAACGTGTTGGTTGGCCGGAATAGTGTGTGGTTGGTTCTGAGCCCATTTGTCTCCCGTTTTACAGAGCCAGGACCGTGTAGGAGGCTGCATTTAACAACAAGTGTATTGGACTATAATCGCGGACTGCACCTTTAAGTCAGCGTGTTACATTAGAGTGCAGCTAGTAGAGACACGGGTGAATAAAAATACACAGGAAAGACAATCTGGGTGACCCAGTGAATTATGAAGAATAGTCAAGAACTGAAAGAGAAAGAATCAAGAAACAAGGAGAAGGAGGAAAGTGGAAGAGCATCTGCGAATTATCTGTCGGGCAGCAGAGACACGTCAGAAGAAAATGGAGGCAAAAGACAGCAATAGCACAGGACGCCGGTGAAAAGACAGGAAGAGGTGGAGACATTTTGCAAGGCCTCCACACCACCTAGCACTTCCAGCGAGGGTGATCAGACACCAGTGTGCGAATAGCTTTTCTCACTTGCACTCTCCTCAAGACCCAACCTATCCGGTAGCTCCTCGGTGAGGTGCAAGCTGAAATCCAGTTTCTCTTACGTCTTCTTCTCCGATATTTACTGTCAGATGTGCGTCTGCCATACAGTGCGTGCTGGCTGCCTATGTGCCGCATTTATGAGTTATTAGTTCGTTTTATTGACCTAAAAAAGTTGACAGACTGATTCAGCCGTGGCACACAAATGGCGGTGGTCACTGCGGAAGCGTCACTGCCACAACCAAAAATGCGCAGTCACGACCCAAACACGGGATGTTTTGTCAAAAATAAAGCATATTGGGTTTTCAGCTAAGATGTAATGATAGTGTTTGGTTCAGTGTCTATTAAAACTAACCAATCCTTAACTTTGAAGTCAGTGTGATCAACTTTATGCCCTAAAGATTGGAATAAAAATTACAACGAATCCCATAAATGACACTTACAAAATTGTTAAGAGAAAATCATTGTAATGTAAACAAAATCTGAATAGGTCAATACAAACCTTCTTATTGTTGTGTTTCCGTGGTGACAAATTGTGGGAGAGGAAAAATATTCTAACATTTTCTGAAAATACAATACTAGAAATGTATCCCTTGGTTATTATACAATTACATACAAAAAACATGTTTATTTCAAGATGTTTCCAACTCTGACTTTGAACCAGTTCTGTAGAATGGCCCATTTACATTGTTTCATTCTGGGGGGGGGGTCATGGTGAGCAGGATGTTTTCAGCGAATGGTTTTGCTAGATGTGCGTTATTAAAAAAAAAAGAAAAAAGGAATATGGTCAGAATAATTTGTAGAAAAGAGAAGCAGCCAATGCTGACCAATTACGGTTCAACCTATTTGACCAATTAGGTCCCCAAGTGGAATGATAAATCCAGCTCAAGCAGCCGACAGAATACACATTAGGTAAGACTTTATTTGGTTATTTGATGGACAAAAGAGCTCGAGTCATCGAGGGTAAAGGTGGCTTTCATTTGGTTTGTGTGAAAGTTTCATAGCAATCGTTTTAACAGCATTTTAGTGATTGTGTTCCAAATGCGAAGCTAGTTGAAATAAAGTTATGTGACCTGTGATGTGTCCTGCACGTCTACAAATCTTTCCCTCTTTGATCACTCTCAAATCAAATCTGGTGCACATTTAAAGCGTGCATCTTTTGACCTGTCAGCTACAAAAACAACGCTAACAGGGCAGGGAAAGAGTAGAAGACTGCGCTTTTACTGAGCGGCACAAGTACGTACTGTAAACACGAGGGAGGGAGTCGCTCAGATGGGCATCTAAAGCTCCCCCTATCTATCCTGGATATATAGAGGGTGGTTTAGAAAGATGCTGCAGCACTAAGTATGTACTCAGCCAATATAATTCAGTTATACATAGGAAACTAGAGAGACAAGATAGCACACGAAATCACGTTAAAGTCTTAAATCACTTTGAGAGTCGTCTGTGTTCAAATGTTATCTTTCTGGTTATAGGTAAAGCTGATCAAAGCATTAGAGGGGGGGTGCAGATCTTTCCTTTAGATTTACAGGAAAGCCTCCTGTTTATGCCAGAGGCACATGAAGGCCAAAGACAAACACTTCGTCCTTTCAGAACACTATCAAGCCCGGGACCTACCACATCAAAAGCATTCTGCTGCCAGCCCGGCTTCCCCGATGCTGGTAAGCAGGACCGGTCTGGGCCAGGGGCTGCATCATGTGTGTATACCCACACCTGGCTGCCATGTTTACCCGGCAGTCAAAATGTAGACAACTGTGACACTTTGCTAGTCTGGTTCCTCCGTTACGGCCCGACATGGTTAAATGCAATTATGGCGGTTCCCACAACAGGAAAACCTCGGCGTCAAAACTGATCAAAGCTACTGCATTTCTGACCCGGCTAGTTGAAGCCTGATTTTTTTTTTCCTGTAAGTTCATCTGGCTGCATGTTGCCACATGACCGACACAATAATAACGTCTTTATCTTTGTGGCTTTTAAAGAGCAGTGTACCGGATAGTTTTAATCGGTTGTGGGTTTGGACACTTTCAAGTGTCATTTCACAGATTGTTCAGGAAAAGAGAGTAAAGTCCAAAGGAAGCATACACCGTCCTCTCTCGATGATGAATAACGTCACAATAAAATTCATTGCTATAGTTAAACATCAGATTTAAGTGCATAAGTCTTGAGTCTTAGTTCAATGACTCTCCAGAGCTCTAGTGCAGAGATAATATCGCATGTTGTTTTATGAGTTAACTTTTCGACTTGAGAATAAGGCTTTTCAACTTTTGAGGATGAAGTGTTGCAAGATACTGGTTGGTTTCTTGTAGAAATTCTAGTCCGGTGTGGATCATTTCCCAAAACAAGGCCTTAATGTAAGGACCACAATGCGAGAAATCTCATTTATTTCATTGTAAATTTAATTTCTTTAAGGTCGTAAACAAGTCTCTCAACAGTCTGCAGAGACACTTCGAGTATTAATTAATTATTATGGATATTTTATCTAAAGAATGAAGCCCTCAACTTAAAGTGAATTCCAGGGGAAGCAATAAAAATACATACAAAAGTCAACACTGGCTGCGTGATTTTTTTTTTTTAAATGAATGAGTAAATCATGAGTGAAGCTAGTGACAGAGAACAATGGGGGAGGGAGGGGGGAGAAAAGTACAGAATGCATGGGTGGAAGAAGAAAAGCCCTGTATCAAAAGCAGAAAAGGAAACACCCCTCAGAAAGCATCAAAATGCACGAGTGCTGGGGGGTGGGGGACGTGTCTGATTCATCCACTCCCATTGGCTATTTATTTTGGTTTGATGGAACAACAAAATCCATGAGGGAAGTTTGGACAGCTCCGCAGGATGACGTAAAAGAGATGTCTGTGTTTGGGAGGGCGGTGGAGGGGGAGTCGCAATCGCAAGTGGGCCACCGCCTTGAAGTGAGGGAAACTAAAAAGATGCCATGCTGTGCAGAAAAAAAACCCTCCAGGAATTACCCACAGCCCACACAACCTGACAGAACCTCAGATCTGCCTATTCCATATGTCCACTGCATTTAAAGCATTTCCCGCAGCTGATGCTCATTAAAAGTGATTTACTTGCGTTCTTTAGTGAGCGTCGGTGAATTTTATCCGCGTGGCCCTGTATCGAATGTGATGTCGTGGTTATTCACAAGTTTATTGATTCAACCTGCGGAGGTTAATAACAAGAAACAGATTTTGAAAAAAAAAACCCGACAAACAGAAAAATGAGGTCATCTGTTTGCACGCTGGCTTGTATCCACACACAACACACACAAACATATTTCTACATTAACTGGCTTCGTTCCCTGCGAATGTCACTCCCCCGCAGTCATGTGTTCCTGTTTGATGGCCCATTTCTCTACTTCCTGTTCATGTGGAACAGGGACTTAACTCGCTGAACTCAGGGACACAGCTTGTTGCACACACACAGTTTGGACACACGCACACACACACACACACACACACACACACACACACACACACACACACACACACACACACACTTCCTCTATAGTGTTTATTAATTCTGTTTCTTTAAGAAGAACTTTAAATTGCTCTTTAATTAAAATATATTTTAATTAAATGGCATGGAAGAAATTGCTCTCGACTTGCACGCAAAGTATTTTAAAAATGCATTTTTCTTCCTCGTCTAAACCTGGCGTCTAGATTGTTTACAGTGCAAGTCGACCACAGACCGAGTTTCAGGTGTGTTACGCTAGCAGCGGCTAGTAGCAGAGATGAGTAGCTGCAGAGGTGTGGTAAGCTCACTTCTCTCGAACTTTAAATCTTGAGACTCACCCGTTTATCAGGTTTCACAAAAGGCTTTATACTTAATACTAGAGACACAACTCCTTATTTTTAATATGACTTAACCGGTGTTTACTCTTAGATAACTGTCGAGGACCAAAGGTCAACAAGATTTGGCTCTAACCCAGCCCAAACCCTGTCAAATTCCCTGACCGCCGTAGGGCCCAGCGCAAAACTCTATCTCCTGCACCCAACTGAATCCAGCATCGTGTGCCAGTTTGGCTTTAGACCTGCCAGTGTTTGTTACCTACGAGGTAACAAATGGTATTAGTCTGTCTGCAGGACTGGGTTTTGTGGAGGGAGCAGTAGGAGACTTCCAAAACGTTTTTGTGGGTGCTCACTGACAAGCCATAGGAAGGATTCTCAGACTGGGTTGTGCAAGACATTAGTCATCATGGCATGATTCATCTCTCATTTCATTCCCCGTCCCTTGTCTCTCTCCTCTATTCTCTCGCTCCTCTCCCAACTCTTTCTGTTTCATGTCTCTCTTTAGTGGGGGCACTGGAGGTGACACAGAGTGAGATGCTGGCATCTTTTACTTTTAAAAAATTGCATTGGGTCAAGCGAGACACGAGAGGAGTTAATAAGTCACAAGTGTGCTTTGAGGGTGTACCCAAGCTGCACGGGTGCCATTAGCTTATCAAAGTGGAGGGAAAGCCTAAGTCATAGGGCTAGGCAATATGACATTTAAACCAAATGACCAAATGTAATTTGATAATGGTAAAAAAAAGTTAATAATTTTCCTATTACATAATATTCTGTTTTTACATTGCTATGTTCTCGTAACTGCCAGTTGGCTGATTCCAGACCACTGAATAGCCACCCACATCTCTAATTTTGTTAGTGATTCAAAAAGGTGTCACTCTCATGAAACGGCTGTTTTGATTGGTTGGAGAGACGGAGCCAATCAGAGCCATTGTGGGTGGGGGGTAGGTGTGTCAGAAACAAACAAAAAAACAAAAAAAACAACAAAAAAAAACTTGCAGCGACATTTCTGCGGACGGAAACGCCTTGTTGACGAGAGAGGTCAGAGGAGGATGGCCAGGCTGGCCGGAGCTGACAGAAAGGCTGCGGTACCTCAGATAACCGAGAAGCAGGGAAGCAGAGGAATGGACAAGACTGGACAACAACTCCGGACGGACAACACGTCCAACCTTGAGGCGGATGGGCCGCAGCAGCAGAAGACCGCATCTGAAAGTTATGTGATGCGATCATGTCAACGTGGATGAGAATCTCAAAGGACAGTTTCCAACATCTGGTGGACTCCATGCCAAGAAGAACTGAGGCTGTTCTTCAAAGGGAGGCCCCACCCAGTATTAGTGTGGAGTTCCTAATAAAGTGCTTGGTGAGTGTATTTGTGTGTGCTGAACTTACCTGAGTGTGTTCGTTAGACAGCTTAGACTCAAACAGTTATGAAACTTAGCATCAACTCAACTTTCTGTTGTCTTCCGGTTCCTTTTCCCTTTCATAGCTTCTTGATTTAGGGCTCTATTTTCGCGGCGGTGCGGGGCGCGCACGGGCGAGCTGATATTTTCCTGCAGCGCCCTGAGGTGATTTCCTCCACTGCGGCAGTTTGGTATCTCCCCGTGGACCCCAGTGAAAGGACAGGCGCAGTAGAGGGTGTGGCGATACCAATATGGGGCCACGCTGCAATCTTGGTGTCAAGAACGAGTGTGTTTTGCGTGGTCTGCCACTCGCCTGCGAAGAGCTCGTCTGCAGCTAATAATGATGCTTAGCATTGCAATGAATCTATTGTTCCTTTGCACGGTTAAAAAAAATAGTGGAATAATTTTGGACATTTAATCTTTTTCAAGTTTAGAATTACGCAAAGTTTTTGAAACATAATTCAAATCACAGGGCGTAGCGGTTTCCATGCTGCCATCTTAACATTTTCCCGCCTCTGTGCTCCTCAGTCCCTTTTCGGGACACTGGCTTTAATAACTTTGAAAAGCAGAAGACTGCGGAACGATTGCATCTTTGCTGCGTGTACACTGTTCCCTCACTCTCACTGACTCCTCACGCCTCCCACGGTTGGAGCCGGACTTTACGCCACCTCATGTAAATGAGCATGGGCTTCTGCGCCTCTTGCTGTGTTTCCTTTCACCCGAATACGAGGTGCAGTGCCGTGCCTTCGTGCTCTTTAGCTGCCACAGCGGCAGAGCCTTTGCACAAGGTAAATTCCTTTGTGCTTTTTTTTGTCCCAGGGGAAATACAAATTAAAAATGAATCTGTACAGCTCTATAGATGTGGACGGGGCAAACACGTACATCCGATGGCTCCTTGTTTCAGTCAAAATGGATGCAGTTGAGGCTTTTTTTTTTTTTTTTTTTTGATGAAGCGCAATGCACCACCATTACAATGACAGCGTCTGTGCCGTACTCACCCCCCCCCCCATGCAACTCCATAACCACTGTGACATCACCAAAGTACCACCATGTCCTGATAGTGATGCTAAGGTGACTGGTCCAGGAGAAAGAAAACAGTGCAGCCGGCTGTATTGCTCACTCGCCTTTTCTTTTTCCTTTTCGATTTTTCCTCCGTCTGCACCCTCCTTCATCTCACCTCACCTATCGTCACCCTCCTGCCCCTTCCCTTCTTCATCCCCGCTCCCTAAGTTACGTAACAGGGTGATCGCGGCTGTCCGCTGAGCCACCGGGGGATCTGAATGGAGAGGAAATTATGAATGAATATGCAGCCATTCTTAATCTTGTCTCTCCCTCTCTGATGCCTGCACATCCTCTGTCTCTGGGTCTTTCTCTAACGTTTTCAGCTTTTCTGTCTTTGCGCTTTCTCCCCTGGCAATTCCCCCTTCTTTTTCCTTCCTCTCCTGCTTTCTTTTTCCTTTATTTCCTTCTCCGTCCTCTTTCTCTCACCCCTCAGCTCAGCATTACAGCAGCATGGGGGCTGTTGCTGTGCAGATTAAGTGCTGTAATCCTGAAGCGCAGGGATGCAGTGCGCATGCACGTGAGTGCTCGTGTGTGAGCACATGCCGATTTTCTGCGGAGGACCGGATGTTTCTGGTTGCTTTATATCATGGCAACAGCCGTGGTTTATGACCGCCGCTCCATCCCTCTCCGCCTTTCCATCATCATCAGCGCTGCCATCATTATCATCAATGCTCCGTCTTTCGAGTTTTTAGGGGGGATGGGGGCACAGCTGTGCCTGCGATGAGGTCATTGGACGGTTTCAGTGCTCATTCAGGAAAACAGCAGCTGGATCAAAGAGGGGGGAGTGAGAGAGGAGGCGAGAGGGCTCGAACGGGAGGGAGAAACATGCCGTCATCAGAGGGCATATACCCATGTGCTCATTCAGAAAAACTGGCTTCGACACAGAAAAGAAGAGATAAAAGAGAGGGGAAGGGAGGGATATAAAGCTGGGTTTATAGCAGCAGCTCGGTTCCCATCTGTGTAACACCATTGTTTCATGAAGGCAGTGGATGGCAACGGAGGAAGGGTAAAAGAGAAACAGACAGAGAGAACGTCGATAGAGACCATTGAAGGATTTTCAGCTAAAAATGATATAAACAGAGGAAGGATAGGAAATAAAAGGAGATGGTACAAAAGACGAAGCAAAGGATTGTGCAGAAAAAATTCCAGTGTTGTGCTGAATGAATTGATTGCTGGAGAATTTTCTGCTGAAACCCCAGACAGCAATAACCCGAGTCTTTATCAGCATCATGCACAGATGTCTAGACGCCAATGAAAAGGTAACCGCACAGCTAACATATTGACCAGCTGCACAGTGAATTTGTAAACACGGTGCTTTGGAGATATTGTGCCTTCCTTGATGCAGGGAACTGAAGAAGGAGGCAAAAACTGAGCACACGTAGTTCGCCCAGACCGAGCTGCATGTGCTGCGATGAAAGGGACAGGGTGTGAAGACAGGTTCTCGTTCTTGTTGTGAGAAGAAAAAAAAACAAAACTGACAGAACATGAGAAGTGACAGGAAATCACTCCGCCACCTTCCGGCTGCCGGCCCAGAGACTCAGCAACAGCGTAAAAAAGGAAAAGATTTCAAGAAGGCACAGCACTGATATGGCTAATTGATTCAGTTGGAAGTGTTTATTTCCCTGGCTACATGTCGTGCAAATAAAGTTTTTAAAATATCAGTTCTCCATGGTTCAAATAATTTTGTTGCGTTGTGTATGTTGTACGGTTAACTACATATGTCTAAATAAAGGTTGTAAATTAAAACAAAACAATGAAATGTTTCCCACAAGCCCAGGACTGCACCAGGTAGGAGAAGAGAAGAGTTGATTAAGCATTAGAGATTACAGCCAAGAAGTGGGTGGATATCATGGGGGAGGGAGAAAATAGTCACAGCGATGTACTGTATCGCACTCACTGCTGCAAATTTTTGTATGACAATAAAGAAATTGTTGTTAAACTTGGTTAAAATCTTTAAGCGCTTGAATTCTCATTCTAATATCAAGTTCTGCAGATGCTCCTTAGTAAACCGCAGAAGCACATTTTGGTTTTTTTTCTTTTGATTAAAGAAACCCTTTTACCGGGAGGTTGTATTGAGCCTGTTGCTAGCCCTGAGGCTAGCCCCAAGGTCTAGGACGCCACTCTACAGGGAAATGCTTTCTGGACTTTCTTTTGGTACAGTACTGCAGCTGGCCGCCTGGACGGATTTCCAGAAGGACTGACTCACAATGCACAGAGGGAACTCGTGTCCGTCGGCGGCGTACCTGCAGATTTTTCTGTCTCGCAAGACTTCAGCCCATATTAGTTTGATCTATGTAGAAAACGGACAGTAATGGACATAAAGTTACTTTTTAGCTATTTCTCGTAAAACCTGACGTAGGTCATGGGGCTCTACATTGTGGTCTGTAGGTTTTGGGACAAAGATCAGGAGAGGATTTTTGATTTGACGGAATGAATCAATCGATTCTGCTTGTTCAGATGAAATTGCTTCCAAATGCTGATGGTCGAGGAACTGAAGTTTACTCAAACTGCTTCGGTCACAGAGTTCCGAGTAAGATAATGTTTGTTAAACGCTTAAAACATCAAGTGTGAACGGGGTCAAAGTGATTTGTGTTGAAAAGTGGTCTCACACACACACACACACACACACACACACACACAGATACATACACATACACAGTATTGGGGTTAAATTGATTGTTCTCCATGGTCCATGTGTCTGTTTGTGTCAGTGCTGAGTTTGTGTGTTAGGAAGAGATGCAGGGAGGAGATTTTGAATGTGTGCTTATGTAAAGAAATACCACAAATTCTCAAAACAGTGAGAGATAACAGGAAGCAGAGAGACCTGATTTACTCCAGATGGAGGTAAAATGTCAAGAGCACTATCTGTTTTGTGTGTTTGTGTTTGTGACAGTTCACCTTTGTGTGCTGGCTTCCTGGCTTCCCATTAGCACTGAGGATACCACTACACATAATAATAATAATGCAATTGTGTGTTTTCTGGGGTGTGTGTGTGTGTGTGTTTGTGCTTGTGGGAGCGCGCGAGTGTGTGTGAGTGAGAGGGAAAGGGAATAATCTGTGGACCAATGGAAAGCCAGCGACACACACATGCATTCACATCCTCAATGCCAATAGTCACACGCAAACACATAAGTGCAAACACACACGCATGCACGTAAACCCACGGGGCCACTGTCATCTGATTTACCTCCTGTGACAAGGGAAAATGAGAGCACTGTTCACTGATACAAACACAGAAAACACCCGCACACACACACACGCCCATGTACACACACACATCCTTGTTTTACTATATTAGCGCGGACCCATCATTGCCATAATGAATTCTCTAGCCCCTTACCCTAACCGAAAGCCTAACCCCAACCCTTACCTTACCCTTAACCCTTACCTAAACCCGATTCTAACCAGAACCCTAAAACCAAATCTTAAATCTTCAAAAAGCCATTTGAAGGTGTGTCAGAAAGTAAGGACCCGCGTAATTGTCCTCGCTTTCCCAAAATGTCCTCACTCCGTAAGGTCTGTAACTTTGGTCCCCACAATGATAGAAAAACAAGTTAAAAAAAACAAACACACACACACACACACACACACACACACACACACACACACACACACACACACACACACACAAAACACTTAAACCTCTGCTTACACACAAACACACTTACATTCACATGGCTGGCCAACCTCTGTTCGCAGCAAGGCGCTAATTAGCCGCTCCCTCCGGCCTTGGGGCTTCTGCCCATTTCCTGTCAACTTACGTAAATACTGAGCCATTAGAGGACTAGTCTTGCCTGAAATGTTAATTAGCAGTATCTCATCACTGTGTCCCTCCATTTACTTGACTGAGAAGCACGCGAAAGTTATAACACTGCCTCTTTTCTGGCCACACCCAGAGTAGTTTACCCCAGGTGAGATAAATTAAAATTCTAGAAATAAGCAATTGTTAGCCGCAGTTACATGTGATGTGTTGTATTTGGACTCAGTGTTGCTTAAAAGGAATCAATCACAAACTCAAGACACCGCATTGTGGGTGTCAAGTAGCCTCTCATCATTGGACGTGTCGACTAACACCGTAGCACACACTAGACATAGAGACAGAAGAAATAGTTACGGTACGGTGTTGGGGATGTGCTGGTTTTGGGAGAGAATGTAATATAATTGCTGTTTTTTTGCTGACACACGTCTGAGTTTGGAAGTAGGACGGTGGCTTATCCCAATGAGTTGAAACATGTCAACGCTGCACTGCGAGGGTTTAGAAAATAAGGTGCAGTTGTTTTGATGCATGTCAGAGTTCGGTGATGTGTGTTGGCCTGAATGCCATCTAGGTCTTCCTCTCAGCCCGTGCAGAATATCCACAATTTTGGCACCTGTTGTCTGTTAGCTAAACTGCGCTAGTTTGGTTAGCCTGTGGATATGTAGCTCATATAGCGGGCGACATTTGTATCCCGCGTCATCTGTTGCGAGCATTATGGTCTCCCGGTAAGTTCCAATACCGGACATAAAGAGTAGCGGAATGATTCAAAATGTGTGCCGGAAGAAGACGGATTTGTCTCCTGAGACACGAACAATGAGACGTGCTCAGACCATTTGTAACGACACCCCCCAGTTTTGTCTAATACAGGGTCTGAGCCCTGCTATAATGTTCATCCATTTCAGTCAGTCCGCTGTGCCTGCCTGTATAAGGAGAAGCCTGCAGTCGTTCATGGCCCGGTTTCCCTAATAGGGATTAAACAAAATGAAAAAAAGGAATTTATAATATATCTATATATATTTATTTTTATTTATTTATGTTTTTTCTTGGACTAAGGTTAATCTTCAACCATAACTCCTGAGTGTTTAAAACAACAACAACAAAAACTAATAAAACCTGAGTGAAGTTCTAAAAAAAGATAGACAGAAATGAATGTCATTGGCCAGGTGAGGGTGCTGTTAAAAGCTGTTGGTTAATAGGTTGAGAGGAGCTGGAAACTAGTCCCCGTCCAATGTTATTTTCCGGCCTCTGTATGTGTCTCTCCAGCTCTCTACCTGTCTAGTCACACACAGGGACGGAGTGACAGCCCACTTCTGTGAACGGTTCAATTCTTCCAGGATCCGCATGGTGTAAATCCGGGGGTCTCGGTGTAGGATTACTCCAGATAATCTTGCACGGCAGTGAGATGTAATGACCTCGAGGGGTGGTGGCTACAGATTAGGAATTACCACGTTCGTCCAGTGAATGTACCTTTGTAAATCTTGACCTATGCATGAATGGGGATTATGTACTCGATTAAAGGGATTACAAGGGAAAGGGACCTAGACAAACGGGGGAATTTGCTTACACCGGGATATTCAACAATTCCATGTACTACTGGAGAAGTAGGTAAATGGTTTTTGCTGACATGCTGTGGATTTCATTTGGGTGCCTGTGTTGTAGGGAATAAAGGCCCTGTGCACGCACGCAGGTGTTTTCGGTTATTCGGATTAATGAGACCTCTGCTCATGTTGAAGTTGGGAGGACCTTTGCGGGGAATTATTTCACCAAAGTAATAAAACGGATTTTTTTCTCAAACTTTAATTAATACATTCAACATATTGTCATCACAGGACAGGGGCCAGATGTGCCCCACTTGCATACCACCTAATAATTCTAAGTAGATTTAAGTGTAGTGTTTGAGTATGCAGTGTGTTCGGAACAGTCAGTATACATACTGACACACTTTTGAGTGTGCAGTTGATGGAAACTATTGTTCCCTAAAGGAACTAGGAACTAAAAATGTAATCAATTGTAGATGGTGGAGAGAAGACAATCGCAAAAAAACAAAAAAAGTAAAATATCTTTAAAGATATATTTTGACTTTGTGTAGTTTAATTGGCAGTCGAATTAAGTTTTTTACAGAACGTCCTCTGGCACAAAGTAAAGCCGAGAAGTACATTAATTTGTTGTGTACTCATGCCAAATGATTACCAGTTTCCTGCGTGTAAGTAGTGTTCACATCAACACCCTACTTGTAATTATGACTAAGCTTTGCACAAGTGCCCGATACCAGAGAAACATGGATGCCACATGTTAGCCAAAGACTATTCTTCAGTGTTGTTAAAGACAAAATTTAATTGATACTGTTATGTTCTCAAGTATTTTTAACCCTCACACAAAAAAACTTTGTGATCACACAACTGTCTTGAGCTGACGACATGCTGTGAACATGTTGGTCTTTCCCGTATCTGCCATCCGTCCCATGCGGTGTGATTCGGCATAGCTGCAAAAGACAGTACGCCATGAGAGGCAGTTTAGAATGTAGTATGGCACTGGGACGCAGCGCAAGAGAGAAAACTTTCAAAATAAATGAATTCAGCTTAAATAACATTCACATACAACAAACATATTCATTCAGAAATACCAAAAATCAGGCAGAGACCGAATAAAACAGTGAAAAATGAATGAAAAAAAAAAAAAGATTAGAAATGTGAGGTGGTGAGGGTCTGTAAAGCAATGACAATATGAACGGATAAGGTGTAATTTATCCACAGTCCACCTTTATGGACTCACACTATGTCTGAGATGACAAGGGAATGAGAGAAGAGGTTGCAAGTTGTAAAAAAAATATCAAAGAGCTGGCGAGAATACGTTTACATGCACATTGCAGCAAGTACTCTGCCTGGTTTTGTGTTTTATGACGGCTTGATGTGTTGATGACAGGCTACATGCGGAAATGAGAAAAAAAAAGACAAACACAATGTCAGTTCATTTATTTGTCTCCATATGAAGTATGGACATGTTGTTTCCTTCCTCGTGCTTCATTTTAAAAACCCTTGCACTGACGCAGGTCGCACAGGTGGTGCCAGTCTGGGGTTCAGTACTACCTGAGATGAGGCCTAATCAGGCCAGATGAGTGAAAACACCTGTGCGGGTTCACCTCGGCTTTGGTGTGTAGATTTCAGTTTGTGCATGTTTGTATCTCAGCCGCTCCAGTGCTTCCATCGCCTACACGTAGCACTGGGTCGTTCCACTGTGATATGAAATGGTTCTCTCAGCTCTTCTGGTTCCCTGTGTGTTCACCAGCTCGGTCACTGTTCTGCAGAGGATTGTCATATCCTGGCTTAAGATATACTGCCTCCTTGTGGACAAAAATAAGTTTTCAGGCTTGAGCATGCACAGCTTTGTGTGTTGTATGGAAAATGATTCAGTTCAATTCATTTAATATATGTTAGTTCAACACTGCCCATAGGAGCTTTTTTCAAATTAAAAATATGGAAAATGATTCAGTTCAATTAATTATATATATGTTAGTTCAACACTGCCCATAGGAGCTTTTTTCAAATTAAAAAAATGTTCCACTACGTGCTTTAAAAATGATCTAAATGAGCTCAATGAAGGGTCAGAATCCCTTTGTCAGGGCGGGAGATACAGTTTGACTGATCATTTCTTTGTTTCAAAACATTAGTTTGGCCCGAACGAGTTTCTTTGTTCAAACTCACCTGTTGTTGACATCGTACGCTGCTGTTTGGCCTTGTAGTGCTGATGTGATTTTCCTCTCTGTTCTCTTCGGGACAGCTGGGGACGCCCCGTTAAGTATGATGTCGAACAGGATAAAAAAAAAAACAGAAAAGATTGGGCGGAAATGGACAGATGTTGTTTTGGATGAGGTTGAAGCAAGTGCAGTGGTTGGGCGATTATATTGGCACAATGGAATGATATACACTGAATGTTGGGATGATATTGGCCACATTTTTTTTTTTTTTGGTCATTTAATTTGTAATTGTTTTGGATAAAACCTTTTTAAGGCAAAGTGGCCACACCTACAGAGCAAACCATTTCAGTTATGACAACAGACAACAGGTGGTCACTTTGTGAAAAACTAAAAAATATGTTTTGTCTCGGTTTAAAGACAGTTTACTCAGTGTTCACATAGAAAACAGTAGCCAATAGGGGCTTATGAAAAATCCCATATATATCTTTTTAAATAGCTGAGTGTACGATGTTGGATAACGGAACTAACAAATGAACAAAACGCTTCCACCTGATGTCTATCACTGCAATCGTTTGCCCCAGACAGGTGTGGCCTATATAAGGACCTTTCGTTGCCAGGTCTGTAACAGTCTCATCAGGGCATAGACCCGATCAGCCATGTAGTACCTGACGGCACGTCAGAGTTTCTCACACACCTAGTTTCTGCCAGTAAGCTTCCTTTGGGATGCTCCTGTGCCTATGCAAATGCTGCAAACAACTCTGGTCGGACAGTTTAATTTTGAGATAGTTTCAACACAGGGAGAGGTGTATTAAAAAAAAAAAAGTCGCCTCAGAAACCTCGCAGTCATTAGAAGATAATAAGTAATGGTTTTGTATCACAGGGAAATTGTTTGCAGCCTAAAGTGCGTCCATAAAATCGCAAAAGAAGGGAAGAGAACACCGTCTTTCCAACAGAACATCTTTGGCAGCAGAAGTCTATCAGCTGAACTGCCACACGTGCCATGAAATGCAATGAACACTCTGATAGTCATAGTTGGATTAGATATTTACCCAACTGAAATGATGATCAGTAGTGTAATTTAAATTGCACCCCAAATTTCTTACTGTTGTGTATTGTAGTTATGAGCACCTCCATTTCCCGTCCTTTGTGTTGCATAGAATTATTGGGGCTTAGTGCTGGGTACTGTGTGTGCGTTCTTTATGCCACGTAAACACTACGTGACTTTAGAGGTCACAAGAACGCTGTACTGTTCACAGTACACAACTTGTTGTCTTGTAATTGGGAATCTTGAAATTGTTGGGGTTGGCACACTGCATGACTGATCAGCGACGGGGGTGGGACACGAATGGCACGATCTTTCACCAGGAGGAATCCCCAAGGAGTCTGTCTGGTCTCCAAACCGCGTTTTGTCGCGAAAAACGCACGCAGGAAGTGACGTGAGAAATGGCGCGATACCATGCGCGGGACAGGATTTTTTTTTCTTCAAAAATGGATGTCCGCAAGAGACACGAGCAATCCCAGTTGCCCGTGTGCTCATTTGCAGTGAAAAAACAAGGGAGAAAAAGAAAAGAACATGGGAGAGAGGATGGACTTTCTTGTAGCCATGCTTGTCGATGTTGTACAACTCCTCCCCCGTGTCCTGCGCTCCTATCGGCTGTATAGCCCGTCGCTGCGCTCACTGCTGGTCACAATGGGTCACAACGCTTTTCTCAAACTACTGGATTTGGTTCCCCTTGACAGGTCCAGATATTTATGCACTCTGGGTCTCTTGGACGGCGTCTTTGAACAGCGCGCAAATGGTGATCGAGCGCTGAATTACCAGCGCAGAGCGAACGCCAGTTTGCCTCTGGTCTGGGGAAAATCTGGACTAAGTTCATGTAATGTGAACTAAGCATTAAGAAACACTACACTACACTAAAGTAAAGCCAATTAGTTCTGATCTGTCCTTCTCTGATTGACAGTGCCCTCTGGCACTGGCCTCTGCTCCCGACGTTAACCTGGAAAAATCTGGCCCCTGTTCAAGAAATGCTCACAATATTCAACCTATCCACCAACATCGCTTCTTCAATAAATCTGACTTGATATTAGTTTATTTTTGTAACTCCCATTTGAATAGTTGGCGATGACAAATCTGACAAATTTTGAAAAGCAGACATTTACATCCCCTTCTCAACACTCTGGACTATGGGGCCCAACTCATTTTCCATACTGAAATTATGCACTGAAAACTAGACATTGGATTTTGGCTTTGTGAGGCTGGATGAGGTTAATATTACAAACTGTATCTCAGACTAATATTTGAATTCATCCATTATGTAGTTCCCTGACTCTAATTTGAAATGACTCCACATCCCCATAGGGAATTATCTTGAAAAGCTGGAAAGTGTAGCTAGCTGGAAACACCTCACTTCAACTGATTAAGTGGAGGATGGCTAATGCCCCTCTTTCCAACACATGGCTCACCCATCTGCGACTTTTCTACATGAAACCTGATGACTCACATTATCCCTGTGTCAAGCCATTTCCTTAAGACTGGAATCCCCTAGGTCAGCCGACGTGTCACATACAGGAATGGCCATTGTCGTCATTACTACTGTAAGCCATGCATTCTCCCGGGCTTTCTGCCTTTAAATCAAGACAGACGCTGAAACATCTCTACAGCATTAAGTCACACACAAAATGAACAAGCATAAGCGTGTTTATATTCTATAAAAAATGGGGAGCAATTATGGCGCCTCATATGAAGGAGTAAATACATTTTTTTTCCCCGATACGTCCCACTAGGGGAAATACTGTAAATTAGCCAAAATACTGAGAACATGTCAGAGGAGCCTAGAAGATGATCAGTCTGACAGGTTCAAGATTACATGTGATCTGGTCATTTTATTGTATAAGATATTAATTGGTTTCATGTAGTTAGAGGTAGGTTCCACGTAGGAGAGACGTTAGAAATTCAGGTCCTGTTTAGAACAACCCTGGAGAAACAATTGTTTCCAGTGGTGGAAAACTTTAATGGTAATGAACAATGAGGACCATGATATTTGTGTGTCATGTCAAGTTACTTCATTTGCACGTGCTCCATTGACTGTTTTTTGTCGTGGAACGACCCTGTCGCGCACACGTCTTTCCCTGATCTCGAGATGATTTATCTGCCCTGGTTGCTGGACCGGAGCAAACCGCGCTGGAGGTGAATGATGTACGTCGTTGCATCAGAACATGCCACTGTCACAGTGTCAACTCTTCGGAAAAGCAGTAATTTTACCGCGGTGCTCAAGCTGGCACCTCCAAGTTACACATTGACTCATTCTTGTGACACACATCTGGATTGCTAAAGGCGTCAAATAGTATGTGTGTGCATTTTATCCACTGACAGTTGATCTGATCCCAACATGCCAAGTGTCAGCAGATTATCAAGTTTAAGTGATAATGTTATGATCATGGTCAGCAGCTCAACTTCACAGTCACAGGGGGCGGCCCGAGCTATCTGAAGCAGATATTAAGCAGTATGTTTACGTAATTAGACTGGTTCCAAATCAATTCAGTCCAATCAGTCTAATCCATTCTATGTCGTGGGCCCGTGTGTGAACGCAACACGTCTAATATCTGAACGGATCTGAGCAGACACAAGATAAGCTTTGATCATAGATTTTTATTAGGTGAGATGGAGAGTGTTAACTGTCAGTTTCAGGAAAAATGGTGGCTGCCTCTTTGTAATTCATGTCCCACCACACTGTTGTATTTTGGGGTCGACCACATTTTGGATCGGGGTCAAATATCCTCAGGGCTGTTTCGGCACCAGGTCTTGACTGTCTCTTATTTTTTGAAAATTCTTCCATGCATGTTGGGCAACAACCCCTGCGAGCCTTTTAGATGGGGAAAACCATGGTTGTGCATGTAAACCTGCCTAGCAAAGTTTGGAGAAAAGTTGACCCCATTAAAAACCGTCGGGAGGAGACTGTTTTAGTGTCAAAGTCAGATGCTTTGTGTACATGTAATCCACCCTGATTTCCTGCTATGCCTACTTTGGATGATTTAAGCTGTCTTTCCGGAGACAGCACTAACACTTGTGCTAATCACTTGCTTGGCCACGGGTCAGGAGCTACTGTGTAAACTCCTTTTGTTCTGAACTTCACAGCGTCACAAGGGTCCATGGTTCATCAAAGCCTGGAATTGAAGCTCTGATCAATTCTTTTCAATGGGCATCTACTCACATGTTTCATTAGTCAACGTCTACCAGATCTGCCTGAATGTTAGAAATGGTTGGTAACATATTACACTCTTACGTTTCACAGTAAAACATCTGGACACAACTTTTGTCAGCACCTCCTCTAAACTCAGGTGTTTATAAAAAATATAGACAGTATCTGAAAGATATTTTATATCATGTACAGTTACATCTTGACTTAACAAAACGTGTTTTGGAATATTACTTTTTTTGGTATTGGTATTATTTTTGCCACTTTCTTCTGCAAATGAAGCTAAAAGATGGCACTAAGGTTAACTTTTTTCAGGATAGACGTTTTCCCTCCTCTTGGTTCTATCACATGAAACACTCACTACAGTGTTGTGAGCTGTGAGAGGCTGAAGGTACAAAGAATCTTTTCAGTGCAAGTAGAACCATGTCAAATCCTTTCAGAAACCTGCTATACAGAATCTCAACGGCAACCTTGTGAAAAAAATCTCCTAGCTGCACTTGAAGGCAAGCAGGAGCCCGTCATCGAGGAAGAGGGATTTCTGGGGTGTACGGAAAAGTGTAACAAAAGCACGATGTGTAGAACACTATTTACAAGTTTAAAAAGTCCTTGGGAAATACAGACCGTGACCAAGACCTCTTTGTGGTGACGATGTAGGAACATAAAGAAAGAGCTAAATACGAAAATCAAACTGTGGCTGATCAGGGCAGAACATTGAATGTCTTTCATGTTCACTAAGTTGGCTCAGAGATTCATCCTCACACCAGGCAACATTTCTAAAGCGAGCGATCACAAACTGCGTCCTCATTGAGTCAACGCTACATGGTGCAGTCGCACGCGGTAACAGAAGTCTCAGGGGTGAACCGAACCAAACAGAAATGTTTGTTCATTCAGTTTTGCTTCTTTTCAAACAGCTGCACTGCTTCTTTGTCAAGCAAGCACAGACTTTGCTTGGCTCCGTGTAAAACCGCGACAACCTCTGAAGACAAACATTTAAGCATAGAAAACCTACAAAAGGTTGCATCTAAAATCTTATACGACAAGACTGGTTTACAATTTTTGCTCAGATTTTTATATTCTGATATTTATTACTCTTGCAGTGTAGTGATGAATTCACTTTGCAAGTTTATACGTAGCCACACATGAATACTTACGGTGGCCCACGATATAAAAATCATAAAGAAACACGGCAATGAGACCTTTTCAAATTATGAGGCCTCTAACCTTATGAGAGCTAACACAACATTTAACACCAAAGTATGGTCATGTGAAGTGCATTTGAAAATGTAAAATTCTGTTCGGCTGGCAGGTGTACATCAATTGACTAAACACTCCTGACGCAGGTGTTTGCCGTTTTAAAGATAATGTACCCGGGGACAGCAACAGTAATGCAGTTTAGCTAATGAGCTGGGAGTTTGTCTGTTTTAGTGTCTAGCTAATAGAAAATTGGATCAATGAGATCCACACACTTTTAGTTTCAAATTAGTTTTCTTGAATATTTAACAAGTGAACGTCCTTTGAGCAACCTTTACTGCCGTTTTCTGTAGACCTGTTTGTTTAACGCTAACTGTTCGCTAGCTAACGAAACATCAGTGTCAGGTGAAAAATGACGTCTCGGCAGACATGAAGTTTGTTGGGGAGAATTCAAATCCTCCGCTCACAGAAAACTGCCAGAAAGGAATTAAAGTCAGACTGAGTCGGTGGTAATCAAATGGATATGCAATTTGAATATCATGCTCCGTTCGTCTTGGAAAAAGAGTTCACAGCTCTGAATTTGTCACCTTGAGACCTTGCGTGATAAGGGTAGGTATGCTGATATTCACATTTTGAACAATAGCTTTTACAGCTCTCATCCATTTCTATCCAGCACAAACATTAAATAGTACATTTAACATTATTTTCCAACTTTGTGCAGTTTAGTCTATGCAAAGTCTGTTCAAATTCCTCACTTGTGTAGCATGTGACCTTATAATGCCCTACATGAAATTTACTTTTTCCAAATACCAAGCTTAGAAAAGCATCAGCCCTCACTGCTCTTAGCCCAACAGAACCTTTTTCTCAATGACTGCCACTCTCAAGTCTTTCAAACGTGCCATGACATAGGAGTAAACTGATTTCTCATTCCCTTAGCAAGAAAATTGGTTCCCATTTGTCATGCGGGACAGTGATAGTGAACATAGTATTCATGTTTGTTTTCACATATCCAGAGCGTGTCAAATTCCTGAGCATGCATGGTCATAGGACTAAGGAGTATGAATGCTTTTGGGTCAGATGAGGTTTCAATTGTTGGCAAATTTGGATTCAAAAGTTTAGAATAGGTTAACAACCTTTTTGGCAATATGTAAGGGGACAAGACCCCGGGCCCCAGACTGTAACCATTTAATATTTGCATATTACAAATTGAATATAAAACTGATAACCAGGAATATCAGTACTCCTTGCAGAACTGCCTTTATAATTATATATCATATTATACTTCTAAATTTTAATCTAATTGCCTAAAGGGAGAGAGTATATTATATTTTCCTTTTTAATATAAGTTTTTGTTTTTTCATTATTGGGACATTTCAAGACAATGAACTTGAACTTGTGAAGATTTTTTTTTTTTTAATTTTATTGAACAATCAAAAAATAAAACTTTGACTCAAAAAGGTGCAAAACAATTTACAAAATGCCCTTAGTTCGAAGTGGATCCCTTGATCAGAAACTACAGCTCTACAGTGGAGTTTCCATTTGAATTTCATGCAAAATTTTGATGAACATCGGCAAAATAAAAATGGAAGTAATTCCTGTTTGGGAGAAAATGCATGTAATGACACATGGAAAGAGGGTCGCAAAAGAGAATTGTTGGACCACAGACAGAAAACTAGAACGGGATTGGTTATTTCAGATGTCCAGGGTTTAATACAGGAACAATTCATTTCTCCACAGACAGTGTCAGATGACTGGCACTTGGACCCTTTCTGTTGGGTAAGCCAGACATTATCAGTAAAAAAGATGAACCACTGCATTAAGAAGTATTTGGTTCTATGATTAAGAAAAAAAAGTCAGAAGTACAGACCTGTGCACATAAAAACAGGAGAAAACTATGGCTCCTGAAGTGCTTTTTGGAAAGAAACAATGACCACTGACCGAGCTTAAACGTCTGTTGTATGTGCCACTAACTTTAAGCAGAACCTGGGGATTATGCTTTTGTAAAAACCAGATATTGCATTCAGCAGTTCAGTTTCAAATTCTGGGTCAGTTTTTGGGTGACTTCTGCTCCTATGGTGTGGCGTGTTGTTGCCAGGCGCATCAGTGAAGCACTTTGAATTTCAAACAGGCTCGGATTCATGTCTGTGACTGACTTCCTCTCCTTGGCATTGATGGCTGATGCTCCTGGGTGCCATGGTATTTAAAGCCGTCCATGATCACCAAAATAACGAGGAAAAACATGAATTCTCAAAGGCTGAAATACTTCAAACTTTCACAATATAAACCTATAGTATTGATAAATGTGGGAGACATCTGTGCTTCTGTGTCAAGGAACACTGAGGATATCATTGATTAGAAAACTCTGAAATAATACTTTAAAGTACAGAATAATACTTTTTTTAATAAAAAAAACAATTTATGGACTTTTTTACAAGATGATAAATTGAGGATGCCATTAACTTTTCTGTCTTTTTTTTTTTTTTTTGCTGTATTATTGTCTTAGGTCCATCACAAATATTGATAATATTATAATAATACATGGATCAGTTACCTGTTTTTACCTGTTTTTTTTAATCTATATAATATAATATAATATATTCAGCCACAACAGGTAACTGGTAACTGGTTTTAATGTTGTGGCTGATGGGTGTATATACTATATATTATAATTTATTATATAATAATTATATATAATTTATTATACTTATAATTAAGCTGAATAATTTACTTTCTTAACCTTTGGATAAAATAGAAAAAGACAGATTAAGGACAAATACTAAGGTTGTGGCTTAAACCATAGATGATCATTTTGGACTTTTATAAAACTCTTACCTGTAGACGGTTGTCGGACACTTACAACAAGACCTTTCAATAGATTGTTACACTTCAGTATGATCACTGAAACCCAAAGTGGCAGTGAAAGTATCATTTCATCCACAGAACCTGTTAATATATTTATTCATTTGTTCCTTCTTTTCTCTTTTTGTCTTTTTTCTTTCTTTTTTTTTTTATCCCCGAGCAATGAAGCAACTATATTGTTTGACAGTGTTTAACTTCAAATGGCTTAAGGTACATCTTTGGATGGTTATGAAGGAACAACAACAAAGGCCATACTACATGATGATACTCCTCCTCCCATTCATCGAATAATTACTGTATTATACTGTGATAGTTTGGTACCACTTTTTCAGAGGCCACTGTTTATAAAGGGTTGCTAAGCTAACTTTATTAATGGTTGGAATATCATTTACCTGTGCTTTCTTGATCAGTTATAAGCCATCAATAATTAACCAAGGTCTCTCACAGCAAACCATCAAGTCAGAAGCTATAAATGATGATGGGCTGTTTATAAATGTTTTTTTTTCAATCTGGCAACCAAAAACCCGGATAAAACCACACCAGGTTTCACTCATGGTTAATAACAATAAATACTGGCGGTAAGGAAAGATACCAAAAAGATCCTTCGTCAGAGCAAGTTGCAAAAGTTATGTGCTAAGTTTTAAATTGAGTTTTAAAAGTTGTGATGAAAAATGCACATTCTCTAATTTAAAAGAAATTGTTCCAGAGTTCGGAGGTGAATGAAATGAACGCAGTATCACTGCAGGCTTTAGGGACGTGGACGGATTTTAATGGGTGTCATCCTGCCTAATTGTCAAGCATCATACTGTGGTGTCCATTGTCGTACAGGTGAACTACAGTATGTTAAAAAATGGAGGAACAGCCGGGAATCAAATAGGACACCAAAGACTGATCCAGTGAAGCGCTTCACAGTCCGACTTGTTCCCAATGAGTCGTTAACTCCAAACTTATAATGAGAGAGGACCTTCTTAACACGTATGACAAATTAAAGATTCATGTGACAAACATGCTTGTACACTCTCATAGGATCCAGTCGTCATGAACAGCAGGCACATGACTGTAAGTCAGGGTAATTAAAGCCTACATTCACTCCTCTCCTGCTGGAGATTACAAAATAACCGAGCCGGTCTCTCCCTGACTGTGATACTCAGTTTCCCTAGCGACTTGAAGCGGTCGCTCGTACCGTCCTCCTAGGTCCGCAGCCAGTCGGTTTTACTCCCGCCGTGTGTGCCTGTGCATTTGTGTAGGGTCCACTCAGCTCCTCAGAGGCAACTATACACGCCACCTTGCCCTGTTTATCAGAATGCAACTCACTGCGGAGGAGAAAATCGAGCTTGGACTCAAAGAACAGGGAACAGTCAATCCTGCATTTGCGGTAAGTGAAGCATCATTTTAATTCTCTCTTAATTCTTCAGTGTGGCCTCGTGACGCTAACAGAAATTTCAAATACTGACTGAGGTGGCACTGTAAGTAAAACAGTCTCGTGCAATTATTTTTAATATGAATATATTTGATATGGAAGTAGTTTTTTTAACAAACAGACCAAGAGGAGGGGAAGTACAGTGCTTTTCTTCTTACATTACAGCGTTAAGAGCTAAATGTAAGCCAGTGCGGAATGTGAAATGACCAAAGTGTGCATGTGTCCCGCACACAGACGGGATATTTCAGTGAAATCGATTGCATGGTTTCAAAGTATACGGTAAAGCTCAGTCTTCATTGTAGTCGGGACGGATCAGAGATCTCCGAGCTGAAACTAGAAATGGTCATTGATAAAACCTTAAACAAGAAACAGAAACTGAACAGAGGATATTGAAGTGGGGACGTGGTGTGTGTGTGTGTGTGTGTGTGTGTGTGTGCGTGTGTGTGTGTGTGTGAATGGTAAACAGATCTGGCTTCACAGTGTGTGCAAGTGTACAAAGCTGAGCCCAAGGTTGATGTTTCCCCTTTTTTCTCCCCATCCCAATTATCGGAAGAATTTCGGAAAACGGGAAAACAAAACAAACCATGCAGCTTCGAACGCAGATGTGCAAACACGTCAATCTGTCAACACTTGGAAAGAGACTCTGACATGGAGTAAATTCCGAGATGTTGTACTAGGGTTTAATAATAATAAATCAATAAATCAGTCAGGCCTCCCAATGTTTGCATCCAGGTTAAATTTTCATACTTCATCAAAAAAAAAAACCCAACACAAACAGCTTCCAAGACACGACGGGGTTAAAAAGAAGTGAGAGTTAGTTGTTGAGGTTGTTTTAACAAAACTACAGTGACAGAAGAGGGGACAGTAATTCTGTAGCTAAGTTAGCACGGAAGGTCACGGTACTTGGCATAGCATTTCGAATTATGCATCAATCAGAAATGATCCCACTGGGCTAGCAAACGTTTGTTTCAGGTCTTTGTGGCAGTGAAGCCTTTTGCACGTTTCACGCTCAAATCCCATCATATGGAGCAAACGACGAGACAGCGGACTGTCGCCACACTTGCTGCTGCAAATCAGCAACATGCAGAGAGGACGCTTTACCAGAGCCAGCACACAAGCTCCAGATAGCGATGTTCCCAACTGTCCTGCTGCTATAGCTAACATCACCCCCGACACCGCATCTTGGCATTTTGTTTTGATATTATTTCGTTTGATAATTTTATAACTTAAGATTGTAACGACGGATATTTCATATCTGTTCAGTGATGAAACCCACAATGTACCTATCTTTTCCTCATGCTGTTCGGCGTGTGTGTACATGACATGCATACCTGGATTTTGTTATGGAAACAGGACCTTTTTTTTTTTTATGTGGTACACCTGATACAGTGTATGTCTTTGCCACAACAGTCTTTCTTGGAGCTCCCCAGTGCAAGACAATCTAATGGGAAAGTAAATGTGGGTTTTTTTTTTATTTTGCATTTTTTCTTTCCCCCATTTTTCATGCGGTTTAGACAAAAGAGCGTTTGTTTGCCAGTGCAGCTTTGAGTCCAGGGGAAGTCGGTATTGCCGGTCCTTTTAAGGTTTCAGGTATCAACAGAGGACAGAGGCTAAACTCCAAAAACAAAGGCCGGCTTCATGCGAAAATGAACTGTAGATACCTCTGGTCACAGGAACATGTCATGGTACAGTAACTCTGACCCTTGAGTTCCTCACTGGTGGTGTTTTTAAAATGACAATAAGGTTTGAGGCTCATTCTAGTGTTTACTCATTGGAAATGACTCTGGAGGGGACAAATAACTGGCAAAACGTAAAAGCAATAAATATCGCCTTACATTGTTTTGTTACAAACTAAATTAATTAATAGAAAGTTCTGTTTTCATGGCTAGGGAAGGGAACAAAACTGAAAAGCAAAAGCACTTGGCTCCTCGAACAGGACTTGAGGTGTGTCAAGCTTTAAGATCCACAGTTCTGAATGTAAATGCTGTTTATATCAAATGAAAATATTGGCAGATGAAAATGATGAGTATTTTTTGAGTTGTAGGTAAGTACATTACAGTGGGAGTGGGAGAACAAGGTATAAGAGGTGAGGTAGGCTAAAATAAGTTTAATATTTAAGATCGAGATACTGCTTTTGGAAGCGCACGGTGAGGGCAGCGCAGGGGACGTAGCTAAACCAGTGGCAAACACCAAACACATTAGCAAAGTTTAAATGGCGAAAAGCTATAATTGCTGCATTTGATGCTACCTCCTAAGGAGCTGAGAAGCCTTGACCTCAGTGTTGGGTTTAGATGCCGCATCGACAAGTGGAGTGATGGCCGTCCGGGAGGGAGCTCGGTTGCTTGAGGAGGAATTCCAAACAAGCATCGCAAAGGTCCCAGACTCAAGAAAAAAACCTTTCACATTGTACTTTGAGTCGACAGCGACAGGCCGCTAGTTAACTAGTAATCGGCTTGTATACATTTGTAAACATTTACTTTCAAAACTGAAAAAAACAAGATAGTGGGCCGGTGACCTTTTTAGCATCTAGATTAACACGTGTAAGCATAATAAGTAACTTAGTACAGTTCCCCCCTTTCCCCTTCATTTCTACTGCAAACATGCAGGTGATGCTTCTGTATTGCTTTTCGTAGTTCATAGCACGACAACAACGGTCTTCACCTCAGCATCCCACAAGCGAGGGAAGGTTGAGCTGGTTAAGGCTTGAGGTTACTGCTCTGTCTTGCTATCAGACCGAACAATGACGTGGGTTTAAATCAGGACAGCACACACGTTCACAGATGCAGCCCACAGAAAATCTAAAGACTGGCGCACCGCTGGTCTCCCTGCTGCCCCGCAGCATCGTTGAACCAGTTCCCGGGTTCTCCTCAGTCTGCTTTGCAGACGCTGACATGAAGAGCCTCTCGAGGATCATCCATGCAGCCAGCAAATGAATTGGTCCTCCCACGCCCGATTTTCTGTGACTGTCCGCATCATCACAGCTGTGACGTGGAAGGCACATGACGCCGGGCGCTAAATAGCTGCGCCAGCCACCTTCGGTGATGCTTAACCACACTTTCAGCCCCATCGGTTTCCTGCTCTCTCCGATTCACTACATTTTAGGAAGAAACGACGTAGCCTGCTCTGTAATCCATCATGTTTTTCTGATGGCTGTGATTGTCACTGCTTTTCAGATTGAGAAATCAACTGATAAAGACTGTGTTAATCTTCACATTCACTTAGCAGTACAATGAAGTAGTGAGGCCTCCAACTGGACCGACACTGACATTGTCGGTTACTCACAGTAAGAAGATCATTTATGATACTTAACTTAGATTTACTTACTGTTAATGCTTTTATTTGAGTGACATTTTGAATATATGGCTTTTACACATATTTTTTGTGTGTTTTCCATGTTAACAATTCTACTTTTACTTCCGAAATTACTTAAACAAGTTCACCGGAACCGCACGCACAAAAATCCGTGTTTTCTTACCCGACGGTTTGCAGCCATGCAGATAGTTTTACTTTACTTCAGTCCTTTGGGGCATCTTTGCCTTTTTAAATTGGTAGACATGCAACAAACGCCAGCTGTAATCAAACCGGAGAAATTGTAATTACATGCTCAATTTTACCACTTGGCTATTGTGATATCCAATCTCTGACATTTCTGCTGCCACCCATATAAAATGGAGGTGAAAAAAATTATGGTTTTCTACAGAAAGTGTCCTGTTATTCAGGTTAATCCACAGAAAACACAGTCAGGAGTTTTGTTTGCGGAAAGAGCTGTTGAGTGAATCATTTTTTTTTTTTTTTTTAATCATTAAAGTAAGTCACAAACTTGAGGGCAATATCTGCAAACCTAAACAGAAACACCACGCAGCACCCATGTCCTGATACCACAAAAAATAAGTGAGAAAATGTGATTTTTTTTTTTGGAATTTAGTGGCAGGGACAGTATTTTTGTTTTGTTCTGTTGGACTCCTCCATGTTCACTGGAGTGCCGGCAGATAACCAGCAGATGGAAGCAAACGGCCACGCAAGCCCCGGAGCGAATGCCGGCGCACGCTACCTGCCGGAGGACCTCGAAAGCCGGAGGGGAAATGCGCTGCAGCTGGGCCCACAGTTTGCACGGTGTGTCTCTGTCATATGACCCTCGCAGCGGTGGGATGTACACGACCGGCTGCGCTCCTTCTTGTTCGAAGCGCTGACCGGACGCCAGGCCAACCCGCCGAGACCCAGCAGGGCTGCAGCGCGCAGCTTGCGTGCAGTCATGGGACTTTGTCGGGAGTTATCCTTACATTCACGGCAGTCTGGATCTCATCTCGTTTGCTGGCTCTAGTGTGTCATATTTCAGGCATCCACTGAGAAGGGTGGTGCAATTGTACAGGCGCTATAAATAATTGCTGATATTATAGATTACAATGAGAAAGATAGATGGTTTGGAATGAATGAATTATAACATTTTAAACTCTGTGCTGAAAGCATTCACGCACAGCAGGATCACAGCCACGACTTAAAATACAATATGGGCCCTGTTCTATGTCATCATCTGCCCCCCCCCTTCACTCCTGTCTCTCTATTGCCCAATGAACCAGAGTTTCTCAACCAAAACTGCAGACAGGGTCAGGGATTTCTAAAGCTGATATATTATTGCTAATTTCTACACACGTGTTTCAATGCATTTTTAAAAGTAAAATGTTGGTGTGCAATTTTTTTTTTTTTTTTTTAAAGAAAATATGAATAAAAATGAAACGAAATGTGATGTAATACCGTACATCAAAAGTCTATTGCCACAGTGAAAACTCCGCCAACGTTAAGACTGTGGTTTCTGACGTTGCCTGAGTTACACAGTACACAGGACAGAAATGTGACCAGCGTCCTTATGCCATTTCACCCAGGGTACAAACTGAGGGTGGCGCCGAGGGGTCGGGGTTACGGGTTTCTGACCTCCACCAAAAAGAGGGAGAAGTTGAACCTTAGGGGGATCCCATGCTATTTTGCTGTATAATATCCAAAGTTTTGATCAAAATTAAAACCATGGCATGATGTAAATTTTTCTTCTCCTCCCGGTTCCTATATACAGTACATGTGTACATATCTTAAGTAGACAAACCAACAGCTTTACATGACTGACTGTAGGCCACATGACACAGCAGAGCCTCCTTTATCTACTTCCTGACTCGCTAAGTGTTTTAAGCTCCTCATTCTGAATGAAACAATTCCAAGCATTACTGTAGTTTCTCTACGATTTGGGAGGACGTAATCTGAGTTGTTAGTTGTGTACACGTCGAAGCGTTGCTTGGCTCCCTACACACTTTTTTTTTGTACCTCTTCCCCTTTTAAAAAAATCTTTTTCTTTCTTTCCCCACAAGATTACTGCCGAATTTTGCTGCACCCTGTCCTTGCAATCCCATGTCATATGTCACAATCAACAATGCCCCACCTCTCACAACCCTTCAAACAGCCCCTGAATACCTCTCCCACGGTCGAACCCACTGGTGCCATCTACCGACTTACACCTCAAACAAGAACGTCCTCCGGAGCCCCAAGCTTGTACAAACACTCTGGAAATTGATATGTCTCACGGGGCCATGTGGACTGCGTTAAGGGGGAACTGACCTCTTTGCATTTGAAAACAGCTCATGGATCACATGGGACATCCCATAATATATAGTACATGCAAATGTACGATAGAAAAATGCACCGCCCTGAAAACAGAAGTCGGAGAGTTTTTGGTGAATACACTGATCAGCCACAGCATTAACTAATCGGTGTCATAAGGACTGATGTTTTTTCATAGAGAATTATAATTTCTTACTCTTTAATATTACAGTGTTGACACACATGTAACCAGCAAACCAGGCATACTTACACTTGATACTGTCCCATGTGGCCTGTTTTAAGAGGGAGTCGACCTCTTTGCATTTGAAGGCAGCTCATGGTCTCGCATGTCAGGCTGCCCTTAAAGATCGCTCGATCTTCATAGTCATTAATACAAATCACACACCGCCATCAACAGCTATCGCTTTTTTCCCAAAGGATGCCATAGAAACGCCCCTAGAAAAACCTGGACGGGATGGGCTGCCTGTCCGTCACGGGGATGGCACACAAATAAGAGACCCTCCCACCTATGACCTCTAACCTATGGAGAGAAATAAGTAGCGTCAAAATTGTGTTTGATAATATACACATAAAAACAAAATTTACAAACAGATATTTAAAAATTTTATTCATGTGCCTCTGCACATCAACCACATTTTTTTTAAATAAATCATCGTATATATTTGTAAAACTTGCTTTCATCTGTGTATCAGATTTTTTTTTTTTTTTCACTATCATGAAGACTTGTTTCCCTCCGTACCGAACCCACTGACCTTCTCCTCGTCTTTGGATAGTGGGAGGAAAGCCAAAGCCTTCAGCGTTGCACACCCGAAGAAGAGGACCACAATTGATATCCATTTTTCTCACATTCCTGTGATTTGCTTCGTTCTTGATCTCAACAAAACGATATAAATCGCAAAGAAAAATGCGCATTTCCAGGAATAAAACCCTTTCAAGGAAATAGAGGAAATATAAATAAGATCTCTGGTTTCAAGGTTCCTTGGGTATTTGTGAGAGTAAATTGAGGTGACTCCAGCAAACATTTATGACTTTGCCTCAATGAGGGAGTAAACATAACTTGAGTAATTTGGACGACACTTTGATGTAAAGTTCCAACAGAGTTATGTTACCCCCGGAGAGAACTGAACCTCTGGCGCTGTCGGCGTCATACTGCAGACATTAAACAGTAGTTAGAGCCAAAAAATAAGGGAACAAAGGCCCAGACCTCAGTAAAATGTCCCTGCTTGTTAAACCTGAATAATACGGAGTGGGCCCACACACTCACACATACTTTTCATACTACTAGTAGCTGCTGCCATACATGTTTTTTATGGGCAGAAGTTGAAACAACCACCCATTTTCCAGATTTAGAGTCCTATTACTCAAATGGACAGAGCAACACAAATGGACTTGGACAGCAAACACACATGCATAAGTGGTTTTATATATAAAACAGTTGGTCTCTGCAGATGTCTTCCACATATAACAATTCCAATTGCAATGCTGATGCAGTCACCGTGCTTGTGGGCATGTTTGACAGAGGACCTGAGGAGAAAGTATAACTTTGTTTGCCAGGCTTTTCATCAGGACAATCACAAACCAGACCTTGCCCAGTCTGAGGGTCACTTAGCAGGCTGTCCCTGGTTCTCAAAGCGCAAGATTCCTAAAAACAAGATCAATATTAAATATCAACAGACAGCTATCAACGAGCAGAACCTTGGTGAAGAGCTCACTTTAAGTCGCAGCTGCAAAATGACAGGCACAAATATATAAGAAGCTTGTAGCAAAAGGGATTCACTGGATTATTAGACCAGGCAGGAGATATGGGGAGGCCGCGGTGTCAGGAAAGAGGCTGTTTTGTTGAGTGGACCAGTTGGTGAAACAAATCCTGACAGCTTCAGCAGGGATTCATTCAAGGAAATGCAAAGTGAGAGTGAACTGATAAGAGTAAGTACAACAGAAATAATGCTACCCGACGCTGTAACAAGGCGACTGTTGACTCATATTTAACCAGCTTTCCCAGGTGCTATAATCACCTATCAACTATCAACTATTGGGGAGCCTCTTGAAAACGTTTCTAACTTTGGTCACATAGATGTTCCACACGCCATAACGCACCTAAATTAGATTATGTATGCTCAGAATTTATGTCTCTCATCTGAAGTAAACCGAACCAACAGCTCTAGATCACAGCGAAGGTAGAACTCTTTCCCCAAACTACCTTCAGCTTCAAAGACAAAGGAAAAAAAAGCAAAACAATTAAGGAACCTTTGGCTCTGTGAGAGTCTCTGGTATGCTCACAGCAACAGTGAGTGACTGGTTTGAGGTACGACTGTTGACAGAAAATGTCCAGCAGGCTGGAAATGAAACAGAAAACATTGTTTTTTTTAGTTTGATGTTGCTCAGATAAAATACGTCGCTGAATTGATGACTCGTCTGCCTTTGCTGTGTTTCTCCCCAAGGGCAAAGACAATGATGATCAGCCACAGCTGACAGTGGACACTGGGGAGCCACACACAGAGGAGACTGTGGACAAAGGTGTAGATTTGGTATACTCCCTCAATGACAGGCCACCGTGGTACCTCTGCATTCTGCTCGGCTTCCAGGTAAAGTAATCTCATGGCTTGTTTGGTCTTGTTTGATTGCTATCATTGCAGCAAATCTTGTTGTCCTCCATAAACTGGAAAGTACTGTAGAAAACCTTCAATGAATGAAACAGTAAATGTACTGTAAAACTGTAAGACAGAAAGTAGCTAAAACAGAATACAACTCCTTTTTAACCTTACATTAACTAATCTAATTCAGTGCTTATATAAATAATATCTATTACTGGAGTTTTAAACTATATACGTCCCTTTTACTGCCTACAAGTATAGTATATTGAATATACTGAATGGTACAGTACATGGAGCAAAAGTGAAAAAGAAACTATTTGAATTTTTTTTTTTAAAGAATAAACAGCTGCTACTTTATGCTAAAGGGTTCTATATTGCTATCAATATTCCATATTGCATCTTAAGCAATGACTAATGACTTTCAAAACATGAGACTAGGGGCCACGCCAGTTGCATTCCTTAAACTTCAAACCCTACTTTATCAACCAAGCTAGTTCCCATCATAAAGAGGGTGGTCCTTTTTGGAAAAATATCTGCATCTGTAAGAAATTATGATAGATTTTGTTTTGTTTTGTTCATTCCAGAAACTATAGTCTCTTCTTATAGTCTAAAAACTAGAAAGGGGGGGGGCTGTCAAGTCATGTGGTTATTCATATTGAAATGTTAAAACATTAAAGGCTGATATACAGTGCTTATAACAAGTTACAGTACAGTACTTAAAATTCGAAGCACTTGATTTGGAAGATGTTACACCCTTTTCTGAGCAGCTGTCACTTAAATTATGTCAGTAATCCACCGGGATTTGATTCTGACCTTAAACCTGACATCCCTTAATCCATCGCTTCTCAGCATTTCAAAATGTATTATACTCCCAGATCTCATGTTGGAGAAAACTCCTCTCATTTTTTTTGGTTTTTTTTATAGCGAGGGAAGGCGTTCTCCACAGAAAACTAATAAATTAAGACAATATTTCTAATATACAGGTTATATAGGAAAAGGGACATGATAAAAAGTCTTACCCACTGGTACCTGTGCTTACATAAGAAAATCAGAAAAACCAGAAGGTCATGAGTTTGATTTCAGAGCAGCCATGACATTGGAATCATGCAGTAAAATTAGTTACAAGGAAGTCCTGAAAAATGGATAAGCTCTGGAGTGTTGGTCATGAATCAGGAAGTAAGAGTGCAATATTGTTAGTTTTTATTGTGCATTAAAGTCCCTAGGTTGAACCACAGGCGGAGGAAAAATGAGGAACATACTGTGTTTAAAGTGAATAGTACTTTTTAGGATATTTTAAAGCGAAGTTTTTTCCTTCCAGCTGGGAGTGTGAAACAAGACATGTCTCTATCGAAAGACTGCTGTGATAATTATAAGTATTTGGCCGCTTAGTTGCTTGTTTGCTCCAGTGTTTTATTGTTGTTTATGTGCATTTCTTTGAAGAAAACATTCAGTCAGCACACGTTATGGAACACATCAAAGATAAAAACTAAAGTCTTTTACTGTTAAGGGAAGTTATTTGCAGTGAGATAAGACATGTTTTGAATGTTACTCATCATTGCATCAGCCTAGTACAGTTAGCACTTGTTTTTAGGACAATATTTGTTTTGGAGCGTGCTGCGTGACATGGCACCTGGCTGCATGTAAAAAATAAAAGAAGAGTGGGCTTCCCGGAGAAAGACAAGTTTTTCTACCCAAGGAAATTTTTTTCCCTGGGTCTTTTTTTTTTTTTCTTCAAGTTGGATCCTATTACTTTTACAGCTGTGAGTACCTCTTTTTCAAAGGGGTCATTAACTTTCTCCAACCTCACTGTTTTTATTTGAACAACATCCGTTTCTCAGACTTCCTGTAAGAGACCTATGTGGTACCCAGCCACAAAAGTCTGTGTTCTTTTGAGTGACTATGTATTTTTACAAAACATGTTCATTATATTTCGTTTACAATTGAAAGGATCACCCATCATCATCAAAATTCCCAAGATCTTCTGGATCTGGCTTGTCAAATGTGAATCTTCTTTGTTATTAAACTGATAATTTTCTTTAGAAATTTAATGGTACAGTATCCAGAAGTACATTACTGCTACTTTAATAATGAGGTCCAAGTGAAAAATTTTTCTTAGGCTGAAAATGATCTTTTTCAATGGAGGCTACTGACAGCCCGCACATTTGGTATTGGCATTGTTGAAAAGGAAAAACATCCAACTGAAACCCGGATAGGTGACAGCATTTACCAGATTAGGGTCTGTTAATGCTCATTAACGCAGGGGGCGGCAAGTTTCATTGGGGACTTGAGAGGCTGTGTCTCTTAAACAGGAAATACATAAGAGGAGGAGTTGACCGAAATGGAAGAGTTGTAAATTCCCAGGTGGCTGACTGAAACAAATTCAGAAGACCACATGTGTCGACCACATCTTGGACTTTTGTTTTGACACTAATGTTTGCTCACTAAAGTTACACGCTACATCATGTCATTAAATAGCTTGTGAAACGTAAGTATTTGGACAGTGAACCATTTTTCGTAATTCCGCCTCTCTACACCACCACAATGGATTTGAAATGAAGCCATCAATATGTGTAGAATTTCGGCTTTAATTGAAGAGGTTTGACAAAAATGTAGCATTAACCATTAAGGAATTACAGCCATTTTTATAAATAGTCCCTAATTTACAGAGGGTAGAAATTGAATGGACAATTGACTGACAAACAGTTCCATGGCCAGGTGTGGCCTGTAAAAGGTCTGTAGTTGATTCCAAGTGTTGAATTTGCATTTGGTATTTGCTCATGGGAACTCTCAATATGCAGTCCAAAGAGGTGTCGATGCAAATGAAGGAGGCCATCACGGAGTTAAAAAAACAAAGACAAGAACACTCTGGAAGCGTTAGGCGTATCACTTTCAGAGTCTACAATCAAGAGATGCCTTAATGAATGTAAATACAGAGGATTCACCACAAGGTGTAAACCACTGATAACGCTCAATAACAGAAAGACCAGATAAGACTTTGTCAGAAAACCTCTAAAAAAGCCTTCCCACTTCTGGAACAAGATCCTTTGGAAAGATGAAACCAAGATGAACTTGTTCCAGAATGACGGGAAGAGAAGAGTGTGGAGAAGGAAAAGGAACGGCTCATGAGCCAAACCATACCACATCATCTGTCAAACATGGTGGAGGCAGTGTTATGGCATGGGAGTGTACGGCCACCAACGGAACTGGATCACTGGTGTTTATTGACTAAGTGACTGCTGATAAAAGTAGCAGTGTGAATTCTGAAGTGTATTGTTCAATACTGTCTGCTCAGATTCAGCCAAATGCTGCAAAAGTGATGGGACGGTGTTCCGCAGTACAGATGGATAATGACCCAAAACATACTGCGAAAGCAACCCACTGAGCTTCTCAAGGCAAAGAAAAGGAATATTCTTCAATGGCCAAGTCAGTCATCTGACCTCAACCCAGCTGAGCATACTTTTGACTTACTGAAGACAAAACTGAGGGCAAACAAGCAGCAAGCTGTGGTAAGGGTCTAGCAAAGCATCTCAAGGGAGGAAATTCAGCATCTGGTGATATCCATGGGTTCCTGACTTTAGGCGGTCATTGACTGCAAAGGATTTTCATCCAAGTATTAAATATATTCATTATATTTTTAATTATATTGGTTTGTCCAATTTCTTTTGAGCCCCTTAAAATGGAGGGACTATGTATAAAATGGCTGTAATTCAAAAATGGTTACTGCAATATTTTTTATTCATTAAACCCCTTGAAATAAAGCTAAAAGTCTTCAATCATATCATGCTAGCTTTGTTTCAAATCCATTGGGGTGGTGTACAGAGGCAAAATCGTAACCATTTGTTACCACAACTGCATTATCTCAAAGCCTGACCTACTGTAGACTTCTCCCTAGTTTCCAGCATTAGTCAGTCAGTTCTTAAATCTCTTTAAACTTTGACAGGCAGCAATGGGCTAATGTGGCATCTATCTTTAGCTGCGTTTACATTTTATTTTACAGCTAATACAGAAAAAAAACCTGTGTCAATCTTATTTGGAAATAACTTCACTCCACCAAAAAGGTGTGACTTATAACTTCAACCATAATCCAAAAGATCACTCTCTGTGGGCACATGGTTGAGTTAAAGGATGTGGCTGGTCTTAGTTATTGTCAAAAAATGTCATGAAGAGACCTAAATCTTGAACCTATTCATTCCAAATTAAGAGGTAAAACAGGTCCAAAATATACAGTATAGTGTCTTTTTTTTTTTAAAAAGGCCAAATGATAAAATGATAATAAAACAGTTGGGAATTGTAGTTTTGCAGCTTTTGTAACTCAGACTTTGTAAATTGTGTTTTTGTGTCAGACTATTTTGAGTTGTGGATGATTACAAACTAAATTTTTTAAGCGACCATTTCTGGCAGCAGGGTGGTGTATGTAGGAATTACTCAAAATAAACTACGCTGCTCGAGTAGGCACATGGACACCGTTTTTGGACACCAACAGAGGCCTTTGGCATACAGAGAGAGCACATGCTGTATCTCTTTGGCTACATAGGCAACACTTGCTTTAAGGATCAATTCGTTGCAGATGTTGGGCTTTTCATGGAGTTTTTTCAAAAAATTTAAGAAAATTAAATATCAACATCTTTATCCTTGAAGTTGCAACATGTCCTTTTGGGAACTACACAAATCTGCCCTTCATGGATCTGTATAACTTTCCCGACTGGCTTGACCTTCTGTTGCCTCCCTACAAAACAACTGTACTGAATAAACCAGATGGTTAATTTATTGCAGTTTTTTGCACCAAATGCTCAATTCAATGTCAGATTAGATTTGATGTTACACATGTTCAACAGCCACAACAATGTGGCTGGCGTTGTTTTCACCTTGTGAGTCCGTGTGCGTGTGTGTGTGTGTGTGTGTGAGGGGGGGGTCCTACAGAAACCTATTGTAGCTGGAACTACCACAGAGGCGGTTTTGAGTGCTTTGGCAGGTGTTTATATTTCTGTCTGGTTGCCTATCTGTCAGTCTGTCTATGGACAGATTTTGTCAATGCGATAGCGTCACAACCATACAAGATACAGCCACGAAGCTTTACAGATGTGTAGTTGAGATCAAAATGAAAGCCGAGTTATAACATAGGTGTGGTCCAAGCAAGGGCGCCAGAAGTAGGTGGGTTCGAAGTAGGTAAGGGGCCATTGGCCCTCCACTTTACACCCCTAGCCCACATTTGTATTAAGTCACAGATCACTGTATCCCAGTTTCAGTCATTCCTGTCCACTCTAAAACCATTAGGTAAAACTACACCAGCCACGACACCTATCAGTAATGTAGCAATAACTGCTGAGTACTCATGTCTCGCAATGTCAACATGTTGACAGGCCTTGCTTTGGGTGTGATTCCATTGCAAGATTGTCTCTAGTTGAGATAATCTTTGAGAGTATGTAAACAAGATACCATGATTATTTTATGTTTATTTTTGAACAAATTAGTAACACTGAGAGAGAACAGAATTTGGTCCACGATCACAACCACTAAGAGTAGATCATTAGTTGTTTGGTTTTTGGTTTTGGTTAATATACAACAAAGTAAAGTACTTTGGTACGCTATTACGAACTCACATCTGCCATTTTAAAACCTCTTTCTTTCTCCGAATCATGTTTCCCTCCATTAATAGTAGGTTTTAAAGAACCTATACTCAAAACAAGGTTTTACAAACGCTCAGTTTGTAAACACACTGAGGATTTACAGCTGTATAGAACAGCTTCTGTAAGTTTTGGATGAAGATGTATTCACTGGCGATGACAGAAGGCCTTATAAGCAGCCTTCTTCCAGAAGGAATCCTCCCAGTTTCCTCTGTCATGAAACTGACATATGGCATCTCCCTCTGACTTATGGGAGTGGTAGGTTAAAAAATAACCCCATAAATCTGACGAGGCCAATCAACATCTGCCTTCAGTTGTTTTCACCTTTGTTCAAATTCTTTTGGATAAATGGCAACCTCCACCACCAACACCCCCACCAATTCAGCACACACATTTTCACATTAGTAAAGTGTGCAGGAATGTTAAGCCTTCCAGATGAGCTTTATAAGAGCTAAATACTTTAATCTACAAAAATGCTGCTATCGTTAAATTAACAAAAAATGGCAATAGTGTATCTAACTTTAAAAAAGTTACTCATGCACATTAAACTAACAAATATACAGTATATGTGATGCAGTAATGACAAAATATTGCACAAACTACCGTATGTTTTCCATGGCCTGTGCTTTTTAAACAGGACCATGGAAGTGATAGATACCAGTGACTGAAATTGTTCATATGAATCATTTCTGTAATTTCATTTTGAATCATTTTGCAAAGCTTTGACAGACAATGTTTCGGTGATAGGGGCGCCAGATAAGACCACCCCAATACGCATTGAATTAGGTGGCAATGACGAAATACCCGTTCTCTGCTTTGGAAGACTTATTGGTGTGGGACTGAGCCAGAACAAGTCCAGATTTATGTCGGCACATTACTCAGATCAGATTGCAACATAAAACATTGGATGGGATCCGATGTGACAGGCACAGTATCACCACAGCTCCCAGAACTACGGCTGAGCTACACTGGAGGCCTTCTTTCATCTTACTATAAATACAAGGAAGCACCAATATAGGGGTCTCCTGAATGCTTAGTGGTTAACACACAACATGTAATTGCAGCAAGCGCAGTTTTGATTCCTACAGTTTACTTTGTTTGCCAAAATGTCCGATTTCAGGACATACTGTGCTGGATTGTTCAAAACAGGAAATGTGCAAGAACTCAACAACAGTAACTCATGTAGATATTATGAAGTTTATGAAGGACGTTTAGCATCTTATTTTTCAATGCAATTTACAAGGTGTGGTTTTGGAACATCTCATTTTGTTCTTCATTTTATTTTATTTTATTATTTTATTATTTAGTCTTTATTTTGAGGAACACATAAATACATTCACATTTAACATAAAGACTAGCGAAGGTCAGAGGAAAACAAGAATCCAAGTTTCATTTTTTTACTACTTTAAAGTTTCCACAAACTTATTCACCTCCTTCTGCCTCCACAGCATTACATCCTTGCTTTCGGCGGCATCATTGCAATTCCCATTATCCTGGCCGAGCCACTCTGCATAAAGGACAACAACGCTGCCAAAAGCCAGCTCATCTCCACCATATTCTTTGTGTCAGGATTATGTACACTGCTGCAGACGTCTGTTGGTACCAGGTACACTCATTGACTCACAGCACCTGGGAAGTAACAGGCCACAAAGAGACACTGATAAAGTACTTAAGAAGTTTCTACACTGACTTTTTCCCACACACACCCATACACATACGTGAGATTTGAAAGCCTCCGCTTGTGTGTGACTTTACTCTGTCCTTCTGGAATGGTATTTATTTGTGTGTGTGTGTGTGTGTGTTCACATTTTAAGTAGTTTTTTTTTAGGCAGGTTTAAGATTTACTGCAGGTAGAGATAGAGGAGACTACCAGATACAGTGCATGAAGAAAGTCTTCAGACCCCTTCACTTTTATCACATTTTGTTACTTTGCAGCCCTATGTTAAAATCGTTTAAACATTTTTCCCTGATCAGTCTACCCTCAATACCTCGTAATGACAAAGCAAAAACACAAGTGTTCAGACCCTTTACCAACCATGGTAAATTCAACTGGTTGGACATGATTTGGAAAGGAACACACCTGTCTATATAAGGTCTCACAGCTGATAATGCCTATCAGAACATAAACCAAGCCATGAGGTCGAAGGAACTGCCTGCAGATTTCAGAGACAGGATTGTGTCGAGGCACAGATCTGGGGAAGGCTACAAAAAATGTCTGCTGCATTGATGGTTCCCAAGAGCACATTGGTCTCCATAATCTTCAATGAGAGAAGTTTGGAACAACCAGGGCTCTTTGTAGAGCTGGCTGCCCGGCCAACTGAGAAATAGGGGGAGAAGGGCCTTGGTAAGAGAGGTGACTAAGAACCCAATGGCCACTCTGGCTGAGCTCCAGAGATCCTGCGTGGAGATGGGAGAAACTTTACAGCAGAGTTTAGAGACGGAAGCCTCTCCTCGATGAAAAAATACATGAAAGCTGCTTGGAGTTTGCAAAGAAGCACCTAATGGACTTTCTGACTGTGAGAGACAAGATTCTCTGGTCTGATGAAACCATTATTGAACTGTTTGGCATCAATTCTAAGCATCGTGTCTGGAGGAAACCAGGCACTGCTCATCAACTGCCCAGTACCATCTCAGTGGCGAAGCATGGCGGTGGCCGCATCATGCTGCGGGGGGGTTTTCAGCAGCAGGGTCAGGGAGACTGGTCAGATTTGAATGGAGCTGAATGGAGCGAGATACAGAAACATCCTTAATCAAATCCTGGTCCTGACCGTCCTTGAGCGGCCCTGACTTGAACCCAGTCGAACACCTCTGGAGAGAAAAATGGCAGAAAATCCCCAAATCTAGGTGTGCAAAGCTTGTCCCGTCATACCCAAGAAGACTTGAAGCTGTAATCGCTGCCAAAGGTGCTTCAACTAAGTACTGAGTAAAGGGTCTGAATACCTAAATGAATTTAAACGATTTTACCGTAAGTCTACAACACAACAAAATGTGAAAAAAGTGAAGGGGTCAGAATGCTTTCTGAATGCAGTGTATTTCCCGACACCTTGCTCCTCCAACACTTGCCCTACATACACTGCGTCCTTGCACTGGTCACATGATGGTTTCATACGTTTCATGTTCAGACAAAGCAGCACTTAGCTGTACTTGCAACAGCCTGAAGTTACGGCTTAGCTCAGAGACCTGCGGTGGTTCATTTGGAGTTAAACTGTGAGTCAGTTCGCTGCCAGGCTCTACGGGACACTAACAGCGGAAATGAGAATTACCCTTCAGTATAAGTTCTGAAGTAGTTTTTCCTCAAAAGCTGTATGCTCTCCAAGGTTTATGGGGCCCTATTTGCGGTTTTCCTTTTATAACAGAGATGTGAAGTCCTGGGAGCTGTGTGGCACTTGAATAGGAAAATCAGTCTGAAAGTGATGAATTAATCTCTATGTTGTACCACAGTGCAGCTGCCTCCCACACATGCAGTACTGTACAATACAATACAGGGCTCCACACACACTTTCCTGCCCCCTCAGCATGGTTGTAACAGTAAGCCTGAGCAAATAGCTAATCCTTTTGTTTGAGTTCTCCACCTACACAGTTTGGCAAAAGCTTAAAGGGAAAAAAATGGGATCCCAGCAGACACTTTGACATTGAATATTAAGTAAGTTAATCTTTATTTTTATTGCACCTTTCAGAACTGTGGTATGAAGTGGATTGTGAAACAAGAGAATAAAAGGATAAAAAAACACAAAGGTACGCAGACAACTGTGCACAGAAATACGCTGCAACACCACAAAAGCAAAGAAAATAATACACACATGCATGTGCCACATTATTTCATGCAGAGTCACAGTGAAAACATTTCTATTCAAATTTTAAGTAACTTGTCCCAAAGTTTAAGTCAAAATTTTAAAACCAACTCGGAGTCGGTTTAGTCCTTAAAAGCAAGAAGCCGCATTTTGTGAAAGTACTACATGGAACCTAGAATCTCTGCATAATTTTGCTCTAAGACAGTTTCTAAAACTATTATATTCTAAAAATTTCCCCTCTGTGTAACACCATAATGTGAAAATTCTGAGCTGATTTGAAATTAAATGCCTCCTGTACCACCGGTTATCAAAGCCTTGTGGTATACATTTTTAAAATCAATAAGTCATGGGATTACTTTTAACCTAAAAAGCACTCGCACCACTATTGCTTTGCTTCCTGTCTAAGCCACAGGAGAAAAAGCTCATTAAAATTCTCAGCTCTCCTTTCAGGCTTGCGTTGAGCAGATCCAGGTCATCGTAGTCTGCAGAGACCTGATATCATTTGGTCCAGAGACCTCTGACCTTTAACCCCTTGTCCTTATTGAATCGAAGGTTACCGATCCTCCAGGGTGGGACCTTCAGTTTCGTCACGCCAACCCTAGCCATTCTTGCTCTGCCCAAGTGGCAGTGTCCGGCCCCACAAGCAGCAGCGATGGTGTCCTTGCAGCTGCAGAATGAAACCAGCCCACTGCAAACGGAAAATTCTGATGAGATCTGGATGTCAAGAATGCGTGAGGTATGTAACATAAACACTTGTGCCAGAAGATGAATCTCAGTACAAAATGTGCCTAAGCAGTGCTAACGGATTTGAAGGAAAAGATGATGACCCTGTATCACCTTGTAACACATTCATGGATGAATGCCAATGGAAACATTCATAGGGTTCATAACACTCTGTACATGTGTGCATCCAGAAAGATCACAAAAAATGTACTGACAGAAGAGATTTTAATGTCAAACTCGGCGAGTATTGAACTTAAATCTTGATGTGTATTAGGTTCCACATTGTGCTCTTTATACAGATACAGGTCAAGACAAGCATACGCTTTACGTTTTATTGCAAATTAAAGTATATGTTTTGATTGAAGAGCTCAAAAATGATGTTGAAATGTCAAAATTTGGGGTAAAAACGTGGAGTAAATCTCATGAATTCTATTGGAATTTTGAAAGTTTGGGCAAAAACCTGAAAATGTGAATAAGAACCTGAAAGAAAAGGTAAAACAACAGTGTTAAAATGCAGAGATTTGGGGTGAAACCCCCTCATGGTTGTGTTCAAATGCTAAGATTTTGTGTAAACAGAAATTCGGCTGGAAGCATGAACATTTAGGTCAAACAAGACCCAGCAACTGTGTAAACAACTCCACATTTTTAAAGAGAATACGAAAAAAGATCAAATATGACCTAAAAATTGTGCTGAATGCAAAAACCTGGAAATGCAAGTAAAAACTACAACACGAGTAAAACAAGATCCAACAAGTGTGTGAAAATTTGGGGGTAAACCCATTACATTCAGGTAAAAGCACAAAATTGCAAGTGAAAGAAAATCTCAATATTCTGTTCAACATTTGAGCAAACACACAGAGAGTTGGGTAAACGCACAAAAAATAAGTAAAACTCAATCTGAAAGTGCTTAAATGCAGAAATTTGAGGTAGTAAAACTATCCCCAAACCCAGGATTTTTGGTTTAAACCCTGTAAGTCTTTCCACAAATTTGGGGATCTTATCTAAACAAAAAGGATATCCAAAGACTCTTTTAGTGAGCCAGAATTGATCATTTCTATTATAATAATGCAATATAAACTTAATTTCTCTCATATAAGGTGTTGTATTCCTATGATAGATAGGGTTCAGCAGGTTTTATTTGAGCTTCTGGAATCAAACCAAATGACTCAACGTTTGGAATTTAATCTAGAGTAATTTCATTTTAGGGTGTCCAGCATTTCGTAGTACCTTATACAGTTTCTCCTCCTTATCAGCAGGGTTTTGCGCAAGATTATCTTTCCCTATCGCAACACATACTGTGTGCCAGTCACAGATGTATGTTTCAAAGGGGAGACATCTCAATGGGCTGATCATACGGTTACTGCACCTTTACATATTTCTCAGTAGGAGAGATTAATGACATGCAATAGATCTGTCAGTTTCTGTGGTGGGGTTATAATTTTACAGGTGCTCATCTGTTTGACAACACTCACAACTATATGATTTAAAACGAAAGTATAGGGGGAGATTTTTGACAGAATAAAAGCAGCAGGTTGAGAATCCTAAATTCGTCTATACAGGTGGATTTATGAAGCTACCTGTGCAGGTCGCACATTTCTAGCACTCAAGCTGAAGTTTCTTTTTCTTTTTCTTTTAACTTGATTGTCAACACGTATGCATCTTAGTCAGTGATGTCTTGCCTCTCTCAGACAGCCACAAAAAGTCAAACTGGGTGGGGAGCGGTTCGACCTTTTAACTGCTCAGTTTCCGACAGCAGAACAAAGTTGGAGTCTTGGTTTAAATAGCTCAAAGAAAATGTGGATATAAGGCTGCCACAATGAAATGCCATAATTAAATGCTCGATGAATGCCAAAGTCCAAATGAAGCATTAGAATGGCAAAGAACATACAGTATGTTTAACTGTAGACTGATATGAAACACTTTTCTCTCCTTTGCAGAGTACTGAAACCTGGAAGTAAACCTCCAGCAACACCATTGGCAGGATATATGATGCTCCGTTGAGTATCAAAAACCTAGCATATGTATCGATATCATGTCCCTCTTGTCTTGCCATCCACAGATCCAGGGCGCCATACTGGTGTCCTCTCTGCTCCAGGTCGTTCTGGGCTTTTCCGGGCTGGTGGGCTTTGTGCTCAAATATATCGGCCCTCTGGCTATTGCTCCCACCATCAACCTCATCGGCCTGTCGCTGTTCATCGAGGCGGGAAAGAAGTCAGGAGGACACTGGGGAATAGCTGCTCTGTAAGTGGACGATGTTTTACGCTGATGCATTGCACACCAGAAAGGAACATGTTCTTATAGTGGAGGATTTCTTGTATGCAGTGCGTGGGATTTTTTGATGGTTCACTGGCCCACCGATGTGGCAGCCCACCAGGATTCCCGCCCGATGGCTATTCCAAGCCTGGCAAAAGCCCTGCAGTAAATCCTACTTCCATGATGTTGGAATTTTTTTAGAGAGGTGTTGATTCAACTTTTTGGTCATTTTGAAGACTTTAGTTAGTGGTGCTGCTGAATGGTATCACATTTTACTGAGAGGTGTCTCTCATATTTAGTTTATCCTCAGTGACATGAATAGGCTGGAAAGAATAGTATGGGTCTATGTACTGTACTGTACGTCTATCCTATAGCTTCGTGAGATTTGGAGAGATGATAGAATTGCAAGACTTGATTAATTTAATAAGATTAATGTTGATACATCTGGACATAGCAACTTAGCAACTACAGACTTGAAAATTGCAAATACACTAATGTAAGAGGAACACATGAGAAATGAATAACATTCCTTCACTGTTCTGGACTTGCTTGAAGTTCTTGAAGACGTTTCGCCTCTCATCCGACAGGCTTCTTCAGAACTGAAGAGGCCTTTCCATGACCTGGATGACTGAGACTTTTCACAGAAATTCCTATACTGTCCATCCATCTGGTTGATGCACTCCAAGAATTCTGTTTCCAAGAATTACATTTAATTTTCATGTTTCATGCCAAAAGTGTTCACTCGTTCAGTATTTATTTTCCTTTTTTCCACCGTTGTCCACCATCTAAATCCACCTAATCTCTTCAACTACTGCTACTTCAACTCATTGTTCCACAGTTGTTCTTTTTTCCGATACCTTTGTGAGATTGTTGAACAGGGGATGAGATTGTGAGATTGTTGAGCAAATTTTTCTTCATTTCCCACTGTCATCTCCAGATAATGCAGACTAAAGCCATTACACAGAGTGATCCTTGTGGGTTTTAAAAGGTTCAGCACATCCACCCCCTAGTGCCATATATGGATGGTAATCAGTCATATCCTTATTAGCCCGGGTGCCCTACTCCCCCCGCAGGATATCCAGCAGCTTACAGGAGCAGACACGTGGACATCTCACGGTTGTAATTCAACTCTCTCAGTGCAGCAAAATTACTAGAGAGTGGGTCAGTCTGTCGTATGACACAGTGCAGGGGAAATGAAGAAGTCCACTTCCAAAATATGATCAATTTGAATGGCAAAAAATAATTTGGTGTGATCCTTTATTTAACACTCTTGAGATCAAGGAATAAATGCTAAATATTTAATTTATGAAGGCAAATTTTTATTCTACAGTAGATATCATCATATCGTAGTATAAATAACAGAGGGGGTTTTATGTTGATAACAGTGCGGGAGAGCCCAGAGGACTGGGAGTTCCAGACTCTCACAGCTGAGGAGGTCGTGAAATCGATAAGTCCTGTCACGTGCTCCTCTCCATGATATCACAACATCCTCTCCTGCATCTCTCTCCCCCCAAAAAAAGCTTTGTGTCTGTGTCTCTCACACAAAATTGATTAAGATTTCTTAGAATTTGATTTTCAGTTTTTTTTTTTTCCAGCACATATTTGTCATTCCATACGTCCAACTGGACGTTTATACTGATTTTGCTGTTGCGGTCAAAAGTTAAATCTGGATCAGTAGTTTCAGCTACAATGTAAATGTTTAAATCAGATTTGAGTGACTTGCTCATTATGTGGAAGCCCAGAGATACAGAAAGGAACATATTCCCCTCTCTCTTTTTATTACCAACTTTGCCTGGTAGAACTTTTTAAGTGTTCACCAGGCCGCAGACTTTCCCAATGAAATAACATGCACCAAGACACAGGATTGCATTTCATGCACAGTGTGCAGTGTTTTCACACACAGCATGAAAACAAAGTATTCTATAGTAATGGCCACTTTTCGCCACACTGGTTACTTACCCTCATTACACTAAGAGCTGTGAGCGACGGCTAGGCCTTGGGAGAAATGACTGTAAGTAACACATTTTGTCCTGTCTTCTGTTTTCCCACAGCACGGTCTGTCTGATCCTCCTGTTCTCCCAATATCTCAGCAAAGTTGATGTTCCAATGATTGCTTACAAGGATAAGAGGTGGAAGGTTTTCCAGTATCCGCTCTTCAAGCTCTTCTCTGTGAGTTGCCAACATTATCCGGGTCTCATACATAAAAAAAAAAAACGTAAAATTTTCCTTTGAGGACCCTTTGACCCATAACACCTGTTTATGACAACCTTGCTTTGTTTCAAAACTATTTTAATGAAATATACACGGCAAAAAAATCATCCAATTCAAAATTAACCAATCACAAAATTTCTAAACAAGACAAGGCAATTGGTAGTTACTTAAATTAAATCACGAAATCTGGTACGGTGTGCTAGATGATCTTTATATATTCAGAACAAGTGCAAATACATTTTCAATTTAAATATAAGTGTATCCCACTTACCTACATATTGGTTTTCTACAGTGGAAGTGTTTCTTATCTCGGTTCCTGAAAACTCAGAAACTGCAGAAATGCAGAACATGTTGCTTTCATCTTAAATACCAGTAAAAAGCATTTTTACAGGAACTGACTAGTCATACTCGATCCACAGGCTCAGCATAGACCGAACAACTTCTTTTAAAGAAAACAATTTGTCAGAGAAAACAGGTTTCTTTGACCTTTCATAGTAGGTAATATCCCCATGTTAGAAAAGGAACAGGAAAATGTATAGAACTGACATCAAGGAATTTTTAAGAAGATATATATATATAATTTAAAATGCACACACTTTTTATTGCCGTCACTGTGACTGGGGAAAATGAATACAAATATTTGAAAAAATGAAAGGATTGTGTCTTTTTTTTCCCCTTTTCAGGGCTGAGGGTCTTTTCTGGGTTTGCGTTTGACTTGAGCAAACATAACCTCAGTCAAAGTCTTTTTTTTGGGATAATGTGAGCCCCCTTTCTAAAGCCTTCAGCTACAATGGTCTTGTGATTACAGCTACCACCTGTCAGGCAGAGATCGCCTGTGGTGAAGGCGCGACGCAGGGAATGTCTTTCTTTAAACGTATTCAACTAAGGATCGGTTTTGGTTAAGCACACATGCTCCTTTAAACATCCGCCCTGCTTCATAGTCCTGCAGTAACATACCCTGTCAGTGTGAGAGCTGACAAGTATAACCACAGTCCTCTACTGGTTGCTGTCAATTAGATCAGAATTGAGCAGACACATGCTGATTTTCATGCAAAAGTTATACATATTTTGCACTTTGACAAGAGATCTGCATATTTTGAAGTGAGGATCAATGCGGTTGAACCTTCTTCCCTTAATAAGTAGGACATATTTCTTTCTCATAAAAAACAGCCAAAATAAATAATGTGGGTTGTCTTGAATCTCCTGTGTGTGAATTTGTATACCTCCCCGAATGTTGACTCTTTGCGTATGGTGGGGGAAAGAGAACATTCGTGCCAATGAAATGTTTAAAAGGAATGAGAAGCTTAAAAAGAATGAAAAAAAACATCTAACTGAAGACAGAAACCCTTCCAGAGAGCTAAAGGCGTCTCAGTCACTTTGGCTGGTTCAGTGGTTCAGTCTCTGGAAGGCTTTATGTACGGCAGGTCTACGCATCCTGGCAGAAGGATTCACATCTTGTGAAAGCCGGCAAACCTAAAAAAAAGTTTTTACAGCTATTCCTCGGTTTTCATTGTCAATCATCAAATTAGCTTTTCAGTGTAAAGGAATGAAGCTGGGATTATACAGCAGCACAGAGAGAGCTCACCTACTGTGTGAGCTTAGCCAACACCCAGTAGTATACACAGTCTCTTCCCAAGTCCTATTCATCATTTAGTGGCCCTAGAATGCATGACATACTGTGGCACTTAAATCACATTAGCTGTATAATTTGTAGTTAGGATATGACTCTATTATGGATATCACTTCATGTAGCCTCTGCTATAGGTGAAGGTGTCAAGATGACATCAAATCGGAAATCAAAGAAATTATAGAGGACACAGTTTGCTGGCACGCTCTGCCGTCCTCGAACTACTGCGTGACTCTCCTCGAAGAGGCCTGCGTATGATAAATGCATTCATCTGCACGGCTCTTTGTTCCCGTGTAATCCCTGTAGGAATGCAAACTCGAAGCGCACCCCGAAGCATGTTGTATGGCACATGCAGGCTCAAACTTAGTGCAAGGTCTTAACAGTGCAGTGCTGAAATTCACTATTAAGTTAGACTACAGCACCAGACAGGGTTGTGGAGGCATTAGCATGTTCATACTAACATTTACATGCTTTGCAGAAACCTGTGCTCCAGAAGATATTTACCCAACAGCTGTGATTCCTGTTGGGCGTGAACCGATTTATTGGTTTTGAGATTGATTGGCCTGTCATTGTTTTTTGATAAAAAGCAGGCTACTGGCAGGTTATGTTGACCATGTGGGCTATATGAAGCTCGGTATTTAGATGAGTATAATATTTTACTTGGTTTTTGGTCTTCAAAAACATGCTACCTCACAAGGCCTTGAAGAGCTGCTCAAAAGAAGTAGGTCTTGTCCAAACTGCCAGCCCAAATCAGTTTTTTTGAATGTCCAAATTGTATCCAGGTTTATTCTTAGAAAGTCTGGATGGCAAAAACCATGAAATGTGATTTTTTTTTTGCAAATCAGAACCAAACCACATTGGAGGTGCTTTTGAAATGCGATTCCGATCAGATTTCTGCAGATGATTCTCTGATTGCCCACATTGGGTTTCAAAGGGTTTTTTGTGTCACTCACAAAGGCACAGATGATGACGACGTCAAAACAAGAGTGATGGAGTGAGCAGAATCCGTGCTGCTACTAGCAGAGCACTATCAGAGAGTATAGTTTTTTTGGTGCTATGGGTGACAACGACAGAGCCGTGTCAACGGCGTAGCCATGCCTGCGTCATTACCACGGCAACCCATGCAGATAGGCTGGTGACGCCTGGACACACGAAACCGATATGATCACTTGCAGATAACAGTCTGTCCTGAAGGTCCAAGTTGCGAATAAAAATCAGATTTGCCCGCAGTCTGAAGAAAGCCTTAAAGTAGTGTGTGTTTTATGTTGGTTGAACTCCACTTTAATGTATTTTAATGTGTATCTTTTAACAACGTCTAGGCCTTGTTTGGGATGTGTGGCGGATGGCTGGTCTGCTTCTTACTGACCATCTTTGACGTCCTGCCTTCAAAGTCCAACGAGTACGGCTTCTCAGCTAGGACAGACATAAGCCTGGACGCTGTCACAAACTCTCCATGGTTCCATGTGCCTTACCCAGGTAAGTGCATAAATCAATAAATCCTACTTTTAACGTATACTTTATACATGGTTTTAGTAGTTGCAACACATAATAATAAGGGAGGCTCAGTTACTTCTTTGCTAACTTGTGTGTGTGTGTGTGTGTGTGTGTGTGTGTGTGTGTGTGTGTAGTTTACAATAACTATAGGTACATCAGTGCTGCCTAAGGTCCTGAAGTAGTTTTAATGCAAAAGAACATTCTGTCAATTTTTGCTTTAAGAAATGTCAAAGCGTTCGGTCAAAAGTCATTTGAAACTGCTGAGTGCTGTGGTTCCTACAATTTATTGAGTTTGTCTGATAGGCACTCCTAATTTCATCTTCGACAAACATCCAAGCCAAATTAAAACAAAGGACATTCTGAACTTTAGCTGAGGGTTGCATAACTGCCCTTTAATGATCCGCCAAAATGTTACAAAATCTCTTGGACCAAATGAAAATGATCCGCCTTTGATTTAATTGCTTAAAGTATATCTCCTGATATCGTAAAATCTGAAATGGGATGATGACAGCAGAGAGATCCATTGAAAAATTTTTCTGATCGCCCAGGGACAAGAAATTTCCCTGAGAAAAGTTAGCTGGCTATGACTTAAAGTTAAACTGGAAACACGTCGTGCAGGATTACATGTGCTGCTATGAGAAAATTGTAAAAAACTTTGGACTGATTTTAAAAACTAATCATAAATTTTAGTATTTCAACGTTTGCATCTTTTAACAGTGATATAGATATATCTCGGTACTTTTTCTTTGTTCTGCCAAATCTTTTACGTATATGTCTGTCAAAAAGCATCTACGGTTTTGTGGAGTTCGGAAAACTAATTCGGAAAGTTGGTTTGATGTCAGTATTCTTATTCATAAATGTGAATGGCAAAGTCAGTTTTAGGACTTTTTAATTATTTGCAAATGGCACCCTCTGTTTGCAGATGGTACATTCACTCTGACCTTGTAATCCACATTTGAGCCAGAAAACAGTCTACAATGATACCAGGAACAACAGTGCCGATAAAAAAAAAAAAAAAAAATAGAGCTTTTTACAGGTTAGCAGGCCCAACACGGTTCCTATTAACAAGTGAGAAAATAACTATGCAATGTCTTTGACAGGACTTTGTGTTATTCACTGCCCATAAATGGTTACGAAATAAGGATATTTACAGCAACAAAATAAAATGGTTCCACTTTGCTTCCCTGTGGGACAGATTTTTAATGCTGAAGAATGAAATCTTCATCTGATTTGACAGTGATCACACAGACATTTATAACGAAGGCGGCTGTTAATTAAGCTTATTTAGGATGTCTAGGGCTAATGAACTGCCATTCGGGGATAAGGCAAAGCTGATGCATCTCCATCACAGTTATCAAATTTACAAATAAATCTAATTACTACTCTGCAAGTCTAGCTTAATACAAATCTGGCATTTTAGGAGGGGTTATCTTGAATGTTTGACACCTTTACATGTGCATGCCTGCCCTCAAGTACACACTGGTCCTGTGTTTAGTAACTTAAACGTCAAATATACTTACATTTAGGTTAAAATAACTATATATTTTACACAATACGCATCTTTCAACAGATCGTAAACATACCAAAGATAAACCGACAAACGCTGTGGCTGATCAGTGTATATCATCAGGACAATACAGAAAATGTACACAAAGGACCGCAGCAATGTACACAACATACACAGTAAAGTGCCTAGGGATAGAAATAACACACGCCAGCGGGGTTTTCAGTAGTACTTTCCAATCTGTCATCTATAGGTAATCAAATGCTTGTATGTATTAGTACAAGTATTTACCTGTACATAAGGGTGGATCAAGAGTCACATTAGGGTATTTAAGACCGCAATCACAGTTGCAACAGCTTCTTTCCCTGAGGGCAATTTCTTCCTTGGAAAAGGCCCAGATGTTGTAAATTTCATTTAGAAGCATAAAGGGGCCACACCATTACAACTTTTTTCCATCATTTTTTTCCCTGGGAGACAGTGCTTTTCAGTTTGGGCATAGAAATTCTTGAGTGGAAATTTAAGTATTTTGCAAGTTTTTTGTTGAGGTGGAAAGGTTTGCATTTCAAAAAAGAGAGGATGCAAATTAAAGGCTGAATGAAGACAGATTTATCTAATGCATCCCGACGCTGCAGTACCTGCTTCTGCTTACTCTACTTTAGATGAAGCATTCATGTCAAATTGCCAGTCATTGTTACAGGCCTCCACTCTACCAGAGAGACCAAAAATTAAGGTATAAACAGAGAAGGGGTGTTTGATGTGTTTGTAAGCAATGCCATCGGTTACTGATCCTCAATCAATTATATTATCATGTTGTCAATCATGAAAACATTTACATGAAATTGAAAAAATTTAACTGGAATCTAGCTAAAAAATATTGTTAAACTCTGATGAGTAATCCTTGACTAATTTTTACCATGGGGCATCCATAATCCAAAACATGTGTCTGAGACAACAAGCTTGAATCATTAGTTCAGCAACAAGCATATGATCCCTCCCCCTTCCAACCCTTGTACAGTTGGTTCTATTGAAGCCATTTCAACTTTTCTCTGAAGAACACCAAGATATATTTAGATTCTTCAACTAGCCCAACAGGTTATCACACAGGTTATTCATGTCTTCCAAAATGAAAGTCTGTTTCTTTAGTTTGTGCGGTGGGTCATATGTGAGTCTTACAGACATTTTATCAAGAATATATCACATTTTTAATCAGACACTGGTGTGCATAGTTGTTGGGTTGTAAAAGAAAATAGACACAGGCACGTGTTGGGCCAGTGTTAAATACAACAGAATCAGAGAGCCCGTATCCTACAAACATCTGTTGAGTTATTTGTATGAGGAAATCTATAATCGAGAAAATTACGTTTCTGTTGGGACTACTGGATCGAATTCATTGTATTAAAATCGCGCATAATGTTAGGAAATAAACTCTTAGCATGAAATTTGAGTCTGTCCAGATGTTTATATAACAGACTGAATAAGGTCAGCATTGCATCCTGTAAAACTTTGGTCTGGCAGATGTTGCGTACTGCTATTTGTCTATCAACCCCTCAGTGCTTTAGGAACCAAATACATCCCCCTTGACCTCATCTCGTAGCAGTCTGCTAGCCTTTCTCTCAGTCAAAACAAAATATGGAACATTCAGTTATTGTGCTACACAGAGCTAGAACAAACCTCTAAAAGATTTAAATTGTTCCAGAATTTTTGGCAGAAATCCGTTCAGTCTTTAAGTGTAAAGTTGTGTCTCTGCAGCTGTATGTATGGAAACTAAATTATGCCAACTCTGTACCTATAGGTCAATGGGGTTTGCCCACAGTGAGTGTGTCCTCAGTGTTGGGTATGATGGCAGGCGTCTTGGCATCTACCATGGAATCAATTGGTGACTACTACGCTTGTGCTCGCTTGTCCGGTGCCCCTCCACCACCGACTCACGCCATTAACCGAGGTATTGCTGTCGAGGGCATTGGCTGCATCTTGGCTGCATTGTGGGGAACTGGAAACGGCACCACCTCCTATAGCCAGAACATCGCTGCACTTGGCGTAACCAAGGTACACCTCATATTACTCTCCTCTAGGTCTGTATAAAGCTGCATTAATTGATCTTTTTTACCACTTGGGGGCAGAAGAATTACGTGAAAAGCTGATACACTGTCCTGACATCAAGTTTCTAGGGAACATTTTAGCAAACAGTTGAATCTTTATACATCGTGAAGATAAGCGATATTAGCATTTATTTGGAGTCATATTTGTGCTGAGTTGACGAATAAAAGTCCAATATTTACCCTCCTTTTTGCTTTGTTTTGACAATACATGACAATTTAGCTGCTAGATGGTCACTTTCTTCACCAGCTGGGTGCTAAATTTGTCTGCCATTTAGTGTTCGCAGGTAGCATACTGCGGGTTTATCAGTTCTTAGCTTATGACAATGGAATATTTTGAAAGTTTCTGTGATTACATACAGGTCTACACAGTGTAACTGTGTAAGCCAGCTAATAGGGTCATTCTTCTCACAACCTTTTTTGTTGTCTGTTTGCTTTTGGCTCTTTCAAGAGCAGAACTAGTCCATTGAATCTTGACTAATGCTTGTCTCTTCATGCCTTGTTCAGTGAAGCGCTTTGAGGTCTAGCAGAGTGTTCTCATGTTTAACTGCCCCTCAGCACTTCCCCTCTGAAGAATCCCCTCTGCTGTCTTTAGTGCCGGTACATTACAATGAAAACTCAAGTGTTTTTTATGAGCTCAGCCCTTCAAGGGCTTATTGAGATGCATGCACGGGTCAAATCCTACCCAGAATGCATCGTACCAACCAAGGGGAGATAACGAGCAGGGCAAGAGGGGTGAGATATAATATAGCTTAATCTTTTGATTATGGTCTTGTGATATAATGAAAAGGGAAGCTCATAATTTTGGATGATTTATTGATTGGCTATTGCGGTTTTCTGTGAGTCTCACTGTCTGAGCTGCCAACCAGACTGCTGAAATAAATGAGGGTCATATAAAACTGAAGGAGGAGTCACTGTTTCACCTTCAATTTCTTGACTTGCCTAATATGTGACAGTGAGCAATTCATTGACTCTGTAGCAGCTATAGCACCTATACATGGGGTTGCATCAAATGTAGAGCATCCAATCAAGGACTTGGCTGACACGCTCCCCTGGATGTATTCTAACACCGCTGTGGAGGCTCCCAAACCAGCCTTCCCTTATGACGCTTCTTGTTTGCACCAAAAGTATCAACTCCAGCCAGGACTTGGTCTGACGTCGTCGGATGCAGAGGCAGATCCAGCAAGTAGTCAAATAAGAGAGCACCAATGCTCACTTCACCACCTGAACTCTAATTGCAAAACAGGTACGATCCACTGACTCTGAAAAAAACGTGTAATAATACTGATCAAGTTGAACCCAGGGGAGGTAATCACACCACTAGCATTAAGGCTAACCAAAACCAAAGAGATAGCCCCAAAACCACTGCTAGTCCGAGGGTCTATAGTACTTAAGAAAGGAGGTGGAGTAACCACTTTACTTAATAATGTCTACCAGTGCAAACAGTTGTTATATGAAAAGTTTGGCTCTTTTGAAAATGTCGCACTTCGGTTGACATCCTCCTGTCGAGCAATATGAGTAACCATCTACGGGCCCCCAAAATATAGAGCAAACTTTTTAATAACTTTGCTAATCTACTTTCTGCCATGTGTATTGATTTAAACCGTGTTGTTATAGTTGGTGATTTTAAAATGCATATACGATAATCCCAAAGACGGCAGTGCCAAAGAACGTTGGCACATTCTGGATAACTTTTGACTTTCCCAGCATGTACATATTTTACATAATTTTAGACCCAATTATTTCCAAAGGTCTGCACATTTCTGAGGCTGTGGTAACTGATGTTGCACTTTCTGATCATGACTGTGTTATTTTTAAAATTACCATCTCTGCTGAAAGCAGCAGAATTAAAACAGAGGTAATTAGAAAGCCCTACATCAACAAAAAACACCTGTACATTATTCACCCAGGCTTTTACACCCACGCCAGCTCTGCATTCAGTTCCTGTAAATGATCTCGTAGACAGTTTCATTTCTAAAGTTATGCACGTTGTTGAGTGTGGACAGGCAAAAACATTGGTGGGGAAAAAAACAAATTCCTGGTTCATCATGACGTCTATAAAGAGAAACTTCACATCTATAGCGTGGAACTAAAAAGGGCAAGGCAGTCCTTTTTCTCTGAGATTATTCATATAAATAAACTGTCGTTGAGAGAGTGACAAGCCCCTCAGCAAGAGTCCCTCTTGAACTGTTATCCAATAAGTCATTCAATGACTTTGCATCTTTTATCAGATTCAAAATTCTGTGGAGAAGACAAACAGTCTGTAATTCCATCTCGGGCAAAAAAATGGCTGTCGCCTGTGGCTTCGCGTAAGACTGCTCTAGTTAATTTGACACATTTTCACCCCATAGATTATGTAGCCTTGACAGAAAATGTTCAACACCTTAAGCCTACTAACCGCTGCCTGGATAATCTGCCTACAAGCCTCTTTGAAGATGTTTTTAATTGCATAGCATCCGATGTGCTACAGATAGTCAATAGCTCTCTTCAGTCAGGAATTTTTTCGAGGTCCCTGAGGGGCCGCAGTTAATCAACCTCTTTTAAAAAAGTCTAACCTGGATGCCTTAGAAATAAATAACTATAGGCCCATATCAAACCTACCTTTTTTTGGAAATATCATTGAAAAGGTTGTTTTTTAGGCAACTTAATGCTTTCTTGGCGCAAAACAATTTCTTTAACCCTTTTCAGTCTGGATTTCGACCCCGCCATAGCACTGAGACTACACTTGTTAAAGTTTAAATCTGACGAATGATGCATCAAAAACGTCGGTTATGGTATTACTGGATCTCAGTGCTGCATTTTAACACGGCTGATCATAAGATACTCCTTGACAGGCTTGAAAAGTGGTTGGGACTTTCTGGCACTGTGCTAAATTGGTTCAACTCATATTTACAAGATAAGGACTACTTTGTGTCAATTGGTAATTAGGAATCTGAGCTAAAAAAAAAAAAAATCCCATGTGGAGCTCAAGGGTCTGTACTCAAGTCTCTTCTATCCAACATCTACATACTCCCCCTTGATCCGATTATGGAATATTATAACATCTCGTATCATAATTATGTAGATAACACACAACTCTCCAGAACAGTGTCACCACATGACTATAGTCCCGTGATGACACACGACTCTACATAACAGTGTCACCACATGACTATAGGCCCTTGCATTCGCTGAACAAATCAATGAGTGGATGTGCCAGAATTTTCAACAAGTGAAATACAGCAAAACTGAAATAATTGTTATCATCACAGAAGAAAAGACTGAAAGTCAGTGCTCACCTTTAATCCATGACAAGAAAACCTACCAGCTTAGTAGTTATGGACTCTGACCTAAATTTCGACCGCCACATAAAGACAATTAAAAAAAAAATCAGCCTACTACCAACTTAAAAACTTAGCAAGAATGAAAGAATTTCGGTCTGAACAAGATAAGAAAAAGCTGTTCATGTGATTATTTTCAGCAGGCTACACTATTGTAATGGTGTCTGCACAGGTCTTAGTAATATCAACCACACAGCTGCAGCTAATCTAGAATGCTGCTGCCTAAGTCTTCACTAACACCAAGTAAGTGGAGCACAATACACCAAGTCTTTAAATCACTGCACTTGCTCCCTGGGCGTCAAAGGATAAGATTTTAAAATCCTATTATTTGTCTGTGACGCATTAAATACTAAATACATCTCCGATTTACTTGTATGTTACAAAGCATCCAGACCCCTCAGGTTGTCTGGGACAGGTTTTCTCAGTGTTGCCAGAGTCAAATCCAAACAAAGTGAAGCCTTTTTTGCTCCCCACCTCTGGAACAAGCTTCCTGAATACCTGAGGTCTGCTAAAACTGTCAGCTCATTTAAATCAGGGCTTAAAACATTATTGTTTGCTGTTGCATTCCAATAAATTAAAAACGTAATTTCTTTTTAATCTTAAAGTATTTATTTGCTTGCTTTCGCCTTTGTTTCAGTTTTTATTGTCTTTTAAATGCAATTTGAATATCTTCTTAATGTCTTTTTTAGTATTTCAATGCCTCTGTAAAACACTTTTGATTTAACAGTCAAAGCAATAAATGTGATTGAGTTTGTGACTGTAAGGAGTCGTCTTGAGATCTTAACTGTAAATCCGCATACCTATTTCACTATATTTTTGCAAAACAGTGGACCATATTCTGAGAGGTTTCACCTTGTGGAAACTGACAAACAGCACGCACGCATCTGCTTTGTTCCTTGGATTGGAGAATAAAAACAAATTGCCTTTGTGAATACTGAGGTATAGAGTATGCTACATAATGGAGATGTATACGGCTTGAATTTGAACAACCTGGTTTTGGACTGCCTTTATCCAAACTGGAAGACACTCTTCATTGGCCTGCTATCATTAGCCCTTGCTTTGACTGTAAAAGATCAGGATAATTAGTATAGAGGCTGAAGTGGCAAACAGCCACAATTTACATGTCAGAATTCCACTATATCTTTTGAAATTATTGCCTGCTTTCAAAAATAATTGGAAAAAAACTGTCTCAACAGAACAGTCAACAATGTTCCACTGTCTGAAACTACAAACTTTGATAAACTGCACCAGTAACATCATCACTCAGATGAGAACGTCCATAAAGATGCCTTGTTGTATTCTCCAGGCAAATGTCGACAGTGTTTACTTTGAAGAGACGTTGTATGTATTTATTAGCATGTCAGTAGAATGTTTCACTGGAATGGTATGTCAAATGTATATGGCACTGAGCCAGGGTGTGTCAGTTTGATTTAGTCGAGCCCAACTAAAATAACAGCCTGTCTTTGAGCAGCACAACTCCCACCATTACCACCCGAAAGCCTATGCTACCGCTGAACGTTCTATGGACTCTGCAGGCCTGACCTCAGCGTTCTTTTTCTCAGGTCACTTTCTCGGTTGTCTCGTGTCTATGTCCAACTCAAAATCTTCGCAGATGAGATTGATCGTGTCCTTATTAAAACCCCTGCGTGCTTCTCAGAGGTTCTTCCCATGCACCGCCAAAGCTGGCATTGGCAACTGGCAAGGCAAGAATTATAGATGAACCCATCTTGCATATGTCTCTGTGCTCATTTTATGCCAGGTTGGCAGCAGACTGGTCCTCCAGACAACTGGCATTCTCATGATCGTCCTGGGAATCTTTGGGAAGTTTGGAGCAGTTTTCATCACCATCCCAGACCCGGTCATTGGAGGCATGTTCCTCGTTATGTTTGGAATGATCGCAGCAGTGGGGATATCCAACCTTCAGGTAAACACATTTCAATATGTAACATTTTAATAGTATCATATTTTATTTTATTTTATCCAAAGCAACTGCTGTATAGAGTATTGAGACACCCCATCCTTGTAAAATCAAGAACCTGACACACAAAAAAAACTTCCTTCTAAAAGGTCCTTAAACTAAACACTATTTTACATTATTAAAATTAGAAGAGCGTCTTACTTTGGGTACATTTTCCTAGTGAAAAAACATTAGAATCAGAATGTTGAATTTTTAACAAACCGAGAGGTAATAAGGGATTTATTGACCTTTAACAGCAAGCGCTAAAAGAGTCAACAAAATCTATCTCCTCCTTTATTATTCTCACAACATCACCCTTCCATCCTTTCCCACAGCAGACACACTGGTACGTTACTTAAAGTGGAAATCTGACGGGAGAATGTGATGAAAACACAAAGCTTTGCAACGATGAATCCTGTACACTAAATTCGTTTTTTGGCTTCAGAATGTAACTGTGTAGCTGTGGTGGAAATGTTTAAACTCCTCTTTTAATGAGCAGTAAAAACTATAAGTATTTTTGGCCAGGGATTCCTCAGATTCCTAGCAAAAGGGAGTTTGAGGGAGTGTATGCCAGAAAATGTAACTTGAAATGTAGACATACTGTCAACATTGTACTCGCAGTGCAGAGGGCCAAAGTCCATCCCAGACAAAGCATTCTTCCTTCGAAGGCTTTCTTTTATCTGTATTGGTAAACAGATGAAACATGATACTGTGCTTTTTGTCCACGTTCAGATGACCATTTAGTTTGTACCGAACAACCAGAGCCACACTGAGTCTTAGCCATAGGTGTCAAAATCTCATGGCAGCTACGATATTTACAACGTAACCGTCATTTTATCTCGGTTGCAATGACGAGTTGCTCAGACTTAGCTCAGAATGTGGACAGAAAACCCCAGTATCACATTTCAGTTTTCCAGAAAGACTAATGAAAGAAACCTTCAAAATACATTTAGGACTAATACTAATGGAACAGAAGCAAGCTCAGCAGAGGGGCATGTCAGCTCTTTATTGATCAATAACTGTGCCCCCCCCCCCCCGATATACACGTTAATGGTTTTTAGTGTAATGGGCCAGGAAAAATCTTCTGTCTTTCCAGCTGACTTAACCTCTCAAAACTCATTCGTAGACATTCGGCTGCAACCGGTCCGGCCTGCGTTGACCTGTCATGACCAAATACATGTGAATTCTCTCAAAATAGAATTCAGGTCTTTTTTGGAGTCCCAGATTTTTTTCTAATCACATTTCAGTCAGTTTGCAAAACAGCGATTGCAGCCAGCTGAGACAAAACAACAAAATAATGGTTTACATGTGAGAACCAATAATCCAATTTAAATAAATTTGTATCACATAATCTCCCTCTCTTTCTCGCTCTCCCTCTCTCTCCAGTATGTGGACCTGAACTCATCACGTAACCTCCTCATCCTCGGCTTCTCTACCTTCAGCGGTCTTGTCTTACCTACCTGGTTTCACTCCAATCCTGGCATTATTGACACAGGTGATTTTCACAAAGACACACAGACACACACACATAAAGTGCCTGTGTGCTATCAGAGGCACTTTAGCGGAACACCCCTTAATATTATTAGAAAACATACACACGTAATGACACACATTTTTCTAGTCTTGAGAGTCAGGGAGGTGCACACATTGAATGGCTCAGGAAAACACACCGAAGAACAACAATCTTGTGAGAACACAAAATATAGCATGTTCTAGTACCAAACTAATCAACAACAGTTTGTCTTGCTACTTTATGCTGCATTTTGCATGAGAGAGTCACAAGACACGGAGGAAAAAGGCTGAACTTTGATGAGATGGTAGATGGAGAGAACTGCTGTAAACGCTGGGAGAGCTGGAGGAGAAAGAACTTTGCAAGAGAGATGAAACTTCAGGTGGGCCGTGGCTATGACCTGAAACTCACTTACAGAAGACCGTAATGTTTTATCTATTTGACCCAGGCTTTTGAATCATTATTTCTTTTTCTACATTATTTCACCAGACCCAGTCAAAAGGCAAATGGATAAGGGCAACACACACCAGTAGGAAATGGCGTGCGTCAAAACACCCACAACTAGCTTACACTTTGTGTATATAAGCCCACACACGGCATTGACGTTGGTCCTCTGACAGTGAGTTGGAGGCTGTGTGCTCCCACTGCTCCACTTACAGATTACCCTTGAAAAGATGGCAGCGGTTCTGCCAGCCTAAGCTCCTGAGTTCAAGGTGTTCCCAAATCCCAAAGGCCCAGATGGCAAACACATTGGTTACCTTTGGTCTTTAGCCTAGATTTTAAAGTGGCAAGGAGAGCCTTCCAAATTGTCTTACCTGATCATGAACCATGAATATTTTTTTTGTGTTTTTTTTGTTTGTTTCACCCCATATAGGCAGTTTGAGGATAGAAATGTCAGTCGGTTTGTAGCTCAGTTGGTCAGGCAGTTGGCCGTGGCCAACAGCAGCTCAGCCTGCAGTGGTTACTTGGGGCTTTTACACTCTTAAACTTGATTCTATTCACAGTAACACATGACTTTTTACTTGTTTTCAATGTGGGTATTAGGGTGGGGGAGACATATTTATTTAAAGTTTAATCATGTGGGTGTTGTCAATCCCTTTGAGAGTGTATAGTCAATTCAAACAGGCTTTTCTTGATTATACACGACATTAGCTGCCTGGGGAAGCTAGAGTTACAGAACTAGCACTGTTGGTGACTGAAAAAAAGGAAGGTTCATTTGTGAAAAAACCACCATGGACACACTAAAAACTCACAAGCAGCATCACATGTCACAGTTTTTATCATATAAGCAATTCACACTCATTTTTAGACTAGGTTTTATTTTTTATGTTAAAGTTTTTCTTTAAATTTGAGTATATTACTGATTACAGATGTTAATGACAGACTTTCATTAATTCTTTAATCAGGCGTTGGTCTATTTTGCAAATAAATTTTCATTTTTAAGTGCAGAAAAATGGTGATGTTCATGAAAAACTATTTGAAAAAAGGATTCTGTTTTTGACTGACAACTGCCCTGCTACTGGCTAAATAGTGGTAAACCCATCTGCTAAGTAACATAAGTTGTAAAAAGGTCTAATAATTATTTGTGAACTCCATCTGTATTGTGGCAGCTCTTGATAAGATTCAAGTGAGAAAACAAGGGTGCTTCAGCTGACAGAGGGCAAAATTCACACATTAACACCCGGGTTTAATCTGGGTTGGTTTTGTGTTCCAGTGAACACAAATGGCAGTGGCTGCCATTGTCTTTAAAGATGGTGGATTATGTCTTTTTCACTTTATGAGCCTCACTACTGGCTGGTCAGGTAGGAAGGAGGAAGCCACTGTGAAAGCAAAAAAGTGGAAAAAAAAAAAAAAAATATAGACAGAAAAAAGTGATATATTATTTTGCAAGACTGGAAATTATCCACTTTACATTACATAAAGATAATAAACACATGTACTCACATATACATGCAAAAGATATGTATACATGTAACAGATAGAACCTAATTACGCTAATGAAACATTAATCCAACAGATGAAATAAAACCATGTGGAGCTTTTACAAACAGGTCTGATCAATCAGAGATCTTAGAAACAATCAGAGATCAATCACAGGGTATCAGATAATGATTCCCCGCTTTTGAGGACACATTGATCAGCCACAGAGCATCGTCATGGCCACCTCCTATGAAGCGCCATCAAAAGAGCAATCCTCAAGATTAAACAGCTCTCCCCTGCAGACATAAGACCTTGATCCCATGAGTCATGTGATGTGAGTGTCTCCCAGGAAAAGTGCTAATCCAGAGTTCAACACTGGGCATGAGGGCTTGTCTGGTTTTCTCAGGTCTAGGCTGATTACCTCCCAATCCTCTTGGCTAGCCCCCATGTCACTGGCTGTAATCTGCTGGGCTCAGATAAAGCACTCTTGCCCCCGAATCTTTCCCCAGCTTCCCCACTCAGCTGATAGCTACACACAAGAAGAGGCCTGTCAGTGCTCTTTGTAAACAAACTGCCACTCCAGACGTCTTTGGATGTACAGGCTGTTGGTTCTTAAAATCAACTCAGCGGGTTCCTTGAACTCTTGACACTGCCTGTATGGGCAAGGAAATGTGTGTGTGTGTGTGTGTGTGTGTGTGTGTGTGTGTGTGTGTGTTCCTGTCATAAGCTACTTTTGGGGACAAATTTCAGACTAAAGACCAGTTAATTGGGAACGGCTTGTCCAATTGGGGACAAAAGCCTTGTATCCAATTGGTTAGGCAAGTAGTGGTTTCTTGTTCGGGTTAGTTTCCAGGAAATAAATGCAAGTCTATGTAATATCCCCAAAGGTAACAGACACCAACGTGAATGCGTGCATGTGTGTGTGTGTGTGTGTGTGTGTGTGTGTGTGTGTGTGTGTGTGTTGGGATGGGTTCCTTAAACAAAAGTGTGTTCAGAGTCAAACTACATCAGGACTATTTGCAATTCTTGTTTCAGTTTGATCCAAGTTCATTATGCACTTTATTACCTAAGGGTAATAAACTAAGGGTAATTGTACATGCAGTGACGCTCTGCATTCACCCATGTGCTGGCGGTAACACATGCCACATGAAAGGCCAGCTCTGAATCAGGGAATTGGAGATGCCATGGTGGTGGCACTCCTAGTGATTACCGAGCCCTGTGGTATTTAGCCATGCAAATAGTTTTGGTTTTACATGGCCAGGCTTGAGATATTCATCTATGAGATTACTTCCTACACCAATACAATAAAGGCAAAAAGAAATTTTGTTTACTGTGCTCACAGAATAAAAATAGGACCTCATAAATATTCTTTTTGTCACTTAGCATTTAACTGTTTCTGTCTGTCAATTAAAACTGCTCAGTCATGTCTGCAGATTGTCCAAAGTACCTTAGACACCGTTTCAGGAAAGACACAACACCGTTGAAGTTTTTTAATGTAATTTTTAATGCTTTGAGCACCCATTCCATGTGTCACAAGGCCTTAAGTGATATAACTTGAGTCAGCATCGGTGGGGGCTGAAGGCTAAAAGTTTGAAAATGAAAAAAAATCTGGAGGCTTGGAGTTGAAAAGAAGTGAGGTTACCAGACCTCTGCACCCCACTCCTCATCTCTGCTTGAGGATAGCAGCTCAAGGCTACAATAGCCACTACTAGCATAACTTATCCGAATCTCTGACCAAACTGTTGGTGGTCAAGTTGCATTGCGGGTGATGTACTGTAGGCATCAGGTTTTGACGAGGACGAAGTATGGGTGAAATAAAAAAAGATGATATTGCTGGTCCGCCTGAACCGATTTTGATCCTTTTGGGGTTTTTTTTTTTTTTTTGAGTTTGACTTTGTTATAGCTGGGCAACACTTAATAAGTGGAGTACTCTTCTAAGCATACTTCAGTTTCCAAGTGCAAATAAGGCAACTTAAGTATGTGAAAACAAGGTCAGCATTGGATGTAAAAAAAAAAAACAAACATTTTCATTGAACATAATGTAGGGTTTTGCAGAATTGTCCAACATAAGTGTTCTTGTCTTCCAATATTGTTGGAGCACCACGACCAAAATCCATTCATCTATGTTTAGGGGGGGTTGGCAAGAATGTCAGAGGCAGATTATATGAAGTCTCAGTACCTAAACTCAAAATTATCTAAATGGAAAGATACCAATAGAGATGTGGAAATATGTCTTTTTGTGAACTGATAACTTTCTCAACAGTTCTAAACACCGTAATCTTTGCTTCATGAATATGCCATCATTGTTAAGAAATACTGCGTACATTTTGATTGGTGAAGTTATGTTTAACATCTTGTGCCTATACGACAATTTTCTTTTTGGACATGTGTCATTTGATTTACTGTCAGGCACCAGTTTGCTGTTGGTTTTGGTCTAAGGGAGCTTGTATTTCTTTCAGTTTTAGTAGGCTGCACGCAAACCTGACCTCTCACCTCCGTGTGGAGGAGGCATTAGCAAAGAGAATCTCCCTATGAGATTTATAATTGTCGAATTATTTCACAAGCTACTTAAGTGTAAAAAATGACTTTTATTAGTGTTTGTTGTCTTTTTTGTTTCAAGGAGTAAAAGAGCTGGACCAGGTGATTGTAGTGCTCTTCACCACACACATGTTCATTGGAGGATTCTTTGGGTTCATCCTGGATAACACCATTCCAGGTATGACAACATTGTTGGCTAATAATAATAAATTATCAAAAAAACCCTAACAGCACTATCAGCTAACCAAGTCTTTTCTTCTTCAGGTACTGACAAAGAACGAGGCATCAAGAACTGGCAGGACAAGGTGCAAGAGGAAAGCAAAAACATGTGTGACCAGTCGTGTTACGATATCCCTTTCTGCAATGGTGTTTTGAAACACTTTAGATGTTTCCAGTACCTGCCCTTCCTCCCGTCTTACAAGACCACCCAACACGGGTCATCCAAATAATGTAGCACTAACTTACAGGGGAGCATTGATGCTGGCCTTTTAGCCTTGTAAAGCCAAACAGTAGGTACTGAGCTTTGAAAAACAGAATAAGTGAAACTGGGAAATTGCATTAAAAAATGGGCTTCTATCCTCACTTACACATTGTTGGCACAAAGGTTGTTTCATTGCTTTTATGTTATTTTTTTGTGATACATAACGTCGCTGTGGGATGATACTGTGACTCTTGCCTGCAAGTTCAAAAACATGCAGGTTTGTTGACTGTCTAAAACAAAATCTAAATCCTATTTCTTTATTTAAAAACTATTCAAACAGAGACAACTGGTTACTGTTTGCCTATATAGGGTATTGAACATGGCATCTTTATACAGCCTGGGGACAACCAGCTGTGGCGTTAATCTTCTGGCGTACGTCTGAAACCACTGCCAGCCTTGCCTGCCACTGCAGACAAGGGTACCGATGCCCGGCCCTCTTAACTACAATATGAATACTGCAGGGAATAAGAAATAATCCACAGTGAATGAGGTTCTGTTAATCAAATGCTATATAATCTAAACCTTATATTTTCTTTAGCACTCCAAGTGAAATTATTTTGTCCTTATATACAGTGAGACACTGATTTAAACTTTTTGATTGAATTTATAGAAAAAAGTCGAGTTGCTGTGACTCCTTACAGTTTGAGTTCAAGAAAATAAACCTTCGCATCATTTCTAGGTTAGTAAAACATTTGTAGCGCCTGAACAAGCAAAGAGCAGCGTGATACACTTAAGAAGGCCTCGCGAAGAGCTTGCAAAGATATTAAGTAGGCATTCCTTTAATTTGTAAAAGGGAGTCAATTTAAAGTGTATAATTATATATTTTTTTAAACATCTCTTCGGTGTGCGTAGCTTTTTGACTCTCTCAGCATGCACCACATCTTTGCGTTATTCATGTTCAAGGTTTCGGACCATCTTTTTTACGGACCACAGCCAAGTGACTTTCACATAGACATAAAATGGATGATTCTTTCATGAACTGATGCACTGTTCCATCACAAGGTCAGAAATGACTTCAAAGCTGGCAGAGTAATTGTCTACGTGTCATGAGGCTGCTTTGAAGCTGCTGTTCAGGCATTACGAATGTGTTGTAACCCATACATTTTCAGTGGGATCATTACTACCTCATCAAGAACCGTTACTTACAAAAAAAGATAATAAATGGAAGGGTTTTTCATTAAAAATAAAGTATTATGTGATGTCTTTAAAATAGCTGTTTCCATTAACGTTATTAAGGTTACTGCTTTATACATTTTATTTTGTCCTTTTTCACTGTAAGTAAATTTTTAATATTTAAATATTATGCTTTTACATTAAAGAATATATGTAATTTTACTCATTTTTGTACTATAATTTTAGATCAGTCCTAAACCATGACAATGAAAGGTTGCTGATAAATAAATTATGAACTTAATAAAGACTTTCAGCATTTTTCTCAGTCATTTCATTTTGAGATATTAAATTAAATGTATTCCTTTATTCTTTATTTCTTTATTCGCATGTCCTTCTCTAATTACATCTACAAGATTATGTTTGTGTGTGAATTCTCTCTTTCAAATGAGAATGAAAACCAACAGCAAGTCACACAAAGCCCCTCATCCATTGGGTTAATCAGTCCGTGGAATTTAAAGGAACGGGTTTTAATCTTAATTATGAACCTTTTAAAGAGTTCTTTGGGTATGAAACTGAAGAAGTTATTCCTTTGTGACTAGAAAGCATAACTGAAACACTTGGTATTACTCCATATGGTTTTGATCAATGTTAAAAAAAAAAAAAAAAAAAAAAGGCTGAGCCTACGGCCATGCTGACAGCTCTGTCAGGCTGTATTTAGGCACAGCCATGCTTTGAGTTAAATGTTAATTTAACATCCAATATACAGTAGAAATCTGAAATAACTGATTTCTTTGGACGCTTTGAGTCGGCAGAAACAAGGAGTGAACACAACACTGACATATTATCTCCTTTAAGTCGATGTAGCGGTCTTGCCAGCAAACAGTTGTTCAATTACACATCCAGCAGTTTCAGAGTAACATTACCATTCATTTGGAGTTTTTCTGGCCACCTGATGAATGTAGGTCCAATATTCACTCTCTTTTAGCTCTTCTTTTTTCGGTCTCTAACAACTCCTGGGGAAAATATCTGTCTCCCAAGCTGCTAAACGCTTTTTTGGTGCTGAGTCGGTAGTTTCCAGTTGGTTTTCAGAACTTTTTCGCTGGAAAGAGCTGCAGCCAAAAACAAAAGTAGCGCAGTTAGAATAAAGTTGTGGGCCGGATTGGCAAACCATGCCCTGAAACCTGCTATAAAGCTCCACACCCAGCGAAATCTTTCATCTGCTTATCTGTGGGTTACACAGACAAATTGTTTTAATTATGTTATTATCGTTTTAAGATTGTGATTGTCCTTCCTTAGTGGCATAATGACAATAATTAACCACCACAAATTGAAATGCTGAGGAATAAAAGTGAATGGATGGGAATGTATAAACAGAAATATCTGTTTTGTCGTCGGTCTGTGTTAGAGATACATCCAACCCCAGTCCAAGAATAGAAATGTTAGCATAACGCCAGACTGCAATGTTCTCTCTCATTCTTCTGTGTTCAGCTCTTTAAGCACAAACAGCTGATATCTATCAGACATCAGCATCTTGACACCCTTTAAAGTTTGTGACCATTTTCTATAGTTGGAAAAATTTCACAAGCTGCACGCTAGTTCTTTTGGAGGAGGACCAATAGCCCGGAGACTAAGGAATCTTGGTGTGGTTACTTCGTACCACCCTATTTCCAATGACATTGTTCTGATTGCAATTTAACTCCAGTTTCACCCCAATTGACGTGAAGAGAATTGATTTTTTAAATACCTACATTAAGACAAGACCCAGCACTGGCGGGGGAACAAACTGTTCATCTGAGGGGTCTGAGGGCTCATCCTGCCATCAGTCACTGTGACTGTGAGTGTGAATCAGGGTGAGGTTTTGTAAGTTTTTATTAAGGACTGGAACAATTTAGAATAGTTTATAACAAATGTGGATTGTTTTAAGTTTATATTACATTGGAAGATACTTTGTGCTACGTCTACTCATTTGTCTGCTTTCCCTCCTTTGGGCTGCTAACTTCTGGTGAATGCTGGGGACTTGTGATAGCGTGTGCAAGAGCTAACAACAATAATGCAAGGCTCTTTCTATTTGAAGATAGGCTCTAGATAATTCTTTTTGTCGCTGAACAAGAATAGCTGGATATTGACTCAGTAAGAAAATGTGTTAAGTACTGAACGTGTATGTGTTGAGGCACTTCAACCAATGTAATGTGACACACATTAGAAATTTACTTATGAGCAGCCTCTTGTTGCCACAGAGCATCTTATCCTGTTCAGATAATGGCTGAGGAGAAGGTTAATTGGGTTAACGTAATGCTAAGATAAGGCTTCTAACAGTAAGGGGTAAAGTAAGGTTTAGGCAATGCAGCTAAGAGACTCCTAGACCCAAGTGTAGTAACAAGCGGGTGTGAAAATGTGGTTTGCATATGGATAAGAGAGAACATATGTGACTGCAAGTTTTTGGCATTTCAAACTAATACTTTACAAACAGGCTTTGAAGTTTATGTTTCCTTTGTTGATGTCTTGCTGTTCATCTCTCACTGATATTGAAAATCTTGAAAATATCATCCTCCCTTGTAATTACGATCCATTCAATATCTGACAGTACAGATTAGCCTCACAGCCTTTATCCAGATAAGAAATGTTGGGTGATCAAAAGGTCTCTGCTCCCAATCAGGCATGTCATCTTGCAACAAAGATGAGAGGTTTAATCCCCTGTGGTATTTGCTATCTGTGAGTACCGTGTACCTTTTGTAGTGTGAAGACGAACTTTGGAAGGAACAACTATGCAAAAACACTGATATATCTAGACCAAAACGCCAATAGCACCTTCCAAATAATGTACATACTGAAGTTAAACTGATGTTCCCACGAATTAAGAAAAAATAATGAATCCTAAATTTCACAAAGTAATCTAACCTCTGATGTTGTGACCCAAAAGTGATACTCCACCCAAATCTTTCTTTTTAGTGGCAAATGCTCACCTCCCATAGGACCCCTCCACAATTAGGCAATCCGTAGAGAGGCGGCTCACTTATTTGATCCACACTTGGGGTGTGACTTTTTATTCGAGGTGCCTAAAAGGTTTGAATTTACACCTAAGGATCATACACTGGAATGGTACTTCTCCCAACGGCAGCTGTTTGCATAGATAACAATAAATATACTTATAAATAATTTCAATCGCAGCACAGAACTGATAATAACACTGATAATAATAATAATGATGATGATAATCTTTATTTGTGGAGCACTTCTCTTAACCCATGTTACAAAGTGCTTCATACAGAGCAGCAAATTAAAACAAGCAGATCATACAACTAGCCAAGACTGCTCTTGCAATTCAGACAGCCATAGCAATTCTTAGTGATCTGTATATAAAACGAATAATGGAAAGTGGTACAAAGCACGTGTTTTTACTATACATGGTTGATTTCCTTATTTGTGTTTCAGAACCTAAATCTTATCTGCCAGAGGTAAAGGCCTTATGTTAAGGAGTATCACATGTAGCTTCATTGTGTTCTCAATTGCATATATTTGAGTTTGCTACCAACCATGCACACCACCTGGCTATTACTTACAACTGATATATACATGGAAGCATTTAGTGTTAGGTAAGTTACACAGTGAGTACCATATGTGAAAGCCATGTGGCTGGGACAAGTGCCAAGTTTGACACCAAGACCGTCACCCGATCTAGGAACAGGCCAGTTGCACAGATATAAATTTAAGATGGTTGTCTAGCCTTGCAACTCAGTTGGCACAAATCTAACAGGATTACTAAAGCCTAATCAGGATTGACTTGTATCGACAGATGCGAGTGTACATTAAGTGAAGAGGCACCTTCGGCCACAATGTTCCAAACCTGAGGTACTGTATTTGAGAAAGTCTGTCAATGCATTACCTGCTGTGGGTTTTATTATCCACTGCAAACATGACTCATCTTGGATGCATTCCACCTCTGAGCTGAACATCCGATGTTTTGGATTTCTGGGTGGAGAAGGTGGCACACATCATAATTTCACCACTTTATTCCAGCCATGTGAACAAACTAAAGTTGGAGGAAAATCAACATTGCAGTTATATGACTTTGGTTTGGCACCGCAAGCAAATGTACTGGGAAGGCACATCCTTTAAAAGATCTAACTTAACTAAGTCTGAGAATCTAACCAATACTGAATGAGAAAATCAGCTTCAGTTTTTTCATTCAATGTAATTTATACTAGCCTTGCCAAAAACACATTTTAATTTTAGGAATATCCCCTACTCGTTAAAAGAATAAAAATAGAAATATCACTTCTGTACCAACCTTTTCTTTTAACCTAAAGATAGAATTGCCCCAAAGCAACCCAAATTCAAAATCTCTCTGCTTATAGATGTTTTGAAACTTAACAAAGTTCAAAGTTGACATTCAAAACTATTACAGTGAGCTGGTTGGCAATTTTAAAGTTTGGATGCTTTATCTGAAGTTCCAGGAAAATCAGAGAGAGTAAAAGACATTCATTGCCAAACTCAACAAAGCCAACAGATCAGGGATTAGAGCAAAAGATGGAGCAGGTTTGTTTCCTCTTGCTTAAGCTACTTTATGCAGCTTTACTCTAAGGTACACCATATTGAATTAGTCCACAGGGCCCAGAAGGCTGGAACCTGTTATTTATCAGTCTTAATTAGGTCATGATAATTCTGGAAAGTCTCCAACTTGGTCAGGATCCAAAATGGTTACGGGTATTTTGGGAAAAATGTGTTCACCCACCCGATTTACACTTGAAATGCTTCAGAGATCACTGTCTTACATCTTCCATGTACGTTGCCTCACTACCTCGATTAATTAGAGCGGGCTGGTTTCTCCCCCACCAAAATAAAAGAACAGTCAAGGGTATTTTCATGTATGGAGTATACAAAATAGCATTCTACATTTGTGTTAGATTTAAACATACTAACTTGTATTTAGAATACTTTTTTCTACACACCAAAACCATCAGTGCAGCACCATGGACAGGGCCTCATTGGGCTTTGAGTCAATCAGGAGTATCCTCCATGTTATATTTATTCTACATGTACGTACATTTTCAAGTAACTATACTTTCAATTACTGTATATACTTGTTTATATTAAAAAGAGGAATAAGAAATGTGTCTAAGCCACGTATCTCTAGGATATGTTTGTGGTTTTGCTTACGTTTTGAACAGAAATCGTAATTTCAGTCCTTCTGTTGAAAAAAAATCTCAATATACTGTTAACAGTATTTTATCGTTCACAGTGTAACAAACCCTGACTTCTACAAATTAGATCTATATGGAATGTCATGGAGGAAATGCCGTTTGTGGCAACATCTTGTTCAAGTGCAGGAAAGCATTGTGATATTCTTATAACTCAGTACATAGGGAGGGATCAGGGTCGCGGCCTCACACTTAAGAAAGTGCTGACCTTTAAAATACTTACCAAACCAGAGCTTAAAGGAGACCGAATATTGTACTTATATTCATCAAATGTCTTCGACTGTTGGTTAACACGTTAGCCTTAAACTTTATGGGGCTATATCTGTTAGCTGGCATGTGGAGTCCCTTCGCACCTTAAAATGCAAAAATACATTTTAAAAAAATGCAGATTTAACAAAATCCTTTGTGACATTAACATAACCATAAACACCTCAATCATTCTTTAGTTGCTCGGAGTGGATAATTGATGGAAAACAAATGAAAGTTAATAATGTTTTATATGGACATTTTGCCTTTGCAGACACAGTACTTACAGTAATAGGCGATTCTGGGGGCGACCAAGTGGGGAGTGAGTGAGTGAGAGTGTGTATGTGTGTGTCTGTGTGTGTGTGCGCGTAGAGGGCTGGGGGTGAGGATACTGCATCGTGTTGTGTATGGATGGTTTGCTGCTAGCGAAAGTTCTTCAAACTTTTTTTCAGACAAACTCTAAAATAATGACCTTCAATACAACAGGCCACATGCTTTAAACAATATTGTTATGCGAGTGTTGTTTGAGTAATATAGTGTCTTTGTGCAAAAAAAGACAGAGAAAGTGTGCACGCACATATACACGTACGTGCGCATGGAGTATCTTCTTATTTTTTTCTTTTTTGGTATGCCATTACAGTAGTACAATGAATGCTCCTACACCCAACCAAGTGTACTAATTAAAAACAGAAAAGTATGAGTTTGAACATGACCCGATGGATGACAATTTTGGGGGTTTTCAGATTACTCTCGTTCATACATCTGGGGGACAACACGCCCTAGCCAATGCTATTTAGTTGTAGATTAACATGATGATGATTTTAACATTGCCTGCTCTGGCCAATGGTTATAATTCCATCCGGATGCGAAGGTTATGTGGGTCACTTTTCATCTCAAGCCCGGTAATTACAGCTGCATTTACCTACTGTTTTTCAACAAACTCGCTGGTCTTCCTGTGATTTAAATTTTGTATGGAGATATGTCCAGGTATTTTAAAGTGTTTCTGGTGTGGTTTCTGCCACAGAAAGAGCCAAGCAACAAGGACAAGAGACTCACTTACCGTGCGCTTGCGTGCTGGTTGGTAACCGAACCTCTCGGGAAATTGGCATGTTACGTAGTCATGTACTTTGCACCTCTACACAATCGCCATATTTGACACGTTCAAAATGATAAACTAATGCCTGAATATATGACCCACCTATCTTGATGTTATCGCTTCCAAAATTCTTGTACCATTGGCAGCATACCAGAAAGGGGCACATTACTATGAGAAGTAGGTAGAGTTTAACACTGTGCAGCACTTGATTTGCTCATTAACCAATACTCATTAACATATATTACAGTTGTAATAGACTTTAAATCAACACGGGCAATTAAAATATTATTAAGAAATGCTTGGGTTCATAAACACAGCCTAAAAAGAGTAGCTTGTGGTAAAAGTTACCAAGGTCCAGACCTTGGGGACCTCAACGGTAGCTACAGTGGTGAGTACTGGTATCGTCTTTTGTCTTATCCTTCAGAATGTCCATGTCTATTACAACCACATCCTATAATTTCGCAATGGCGTCCGAAACGATGAGTTAAATTACCGAGAAGTATAGAGAATGTTTTGTTCCCCGCCTTCCACCTGTAATGTTAATCCTGTCCCATTGGGGCTAAAGATACTGTAACTCACACTGGCTCACACTGTTCCTTTTTTGTTTTGTTCTTTTTTTTGTTGTTTTCATTTGTTGATTGTTTTTTCTGCAGTGTGATACTGTGTTAATTAAGTGTTTCTTAGCCTCTTTTCAAAACCACTAACATTGATTTTTAAAAGTTAATCACCACAGGCATGGCAGTCATCAAACAATCGCTCACAATCTGCTCTTGTTCCCTTCATCCCTGTCTCCAGCCTCTGTGTCTCCTCTTATTTCCTCAGACCAGCCTTCCTCTAGTCACCCAAGAGATGTCCTCAGACTTTCCTGTGTATGTTCCTGAGTGTATTCCTGGTGTATCTGCTGCCCGTTCCCTGTGTTTCCTTACGAACCAGCTACCTGCTTCTTGTATCCCGTTCTCTGTTCTTGCCAAGTTGCCTGTCTACCCGTCTGCCTGGTTGTCCGTCTGTTCTTCCTGTTTATCTTCAATCAACGTATCTCTGCTGCATCAGCCTGCCATTGTGTGTCCGTGTCTGGGTCCGCTGCCTCTGCTGCTGGTTAGCAATTGAGGCACAACCTGTCATCATTGGTTTCATTAGCATTATAAAATAGATAGATGGAGCTGTACACTGTGGTAAAAGAGACTCCTGGGAGATAAGCCATGTGGGATCAAAAACTCTCACTTGATGCCAATTTGTGGGTAGTACAGGAAAGAGGACTGACAAATCTATTCTCAACAGCAGGATCTCTTTGGTAGTAAATTACAAAATATTTAGCAAGTTGTTGTGGCATGTCTAATTTGTGAAGGGTGATACTGGGCTTAACTGCACCCTTGAGTACATGAAAACATAAATATGCCTCTTCCCTTGGCTCTGTTTTAAATTAAATTCGGTGCAATCTGACAAGCTGACTAACAAAAAATTTCACAATAATAGTTCCATTCATAGGTGTGCCGGGGTGTGCATTTTGTTACTTCACGATAACAGATTCCAGCTTTGATGTAAATGATCAACCGTTTATTGTAAATTGTCAAATTTTATTCTTATTTTTTTATATTATTTTACTTAATGTGGAGCATTTGGCATAGTGAACGGTCTGCAGAAATAAATTACACAATATATACATGCACGAATGACTAAATGAGCCAAACTGAGATTTATAAAAGTAAAGAAATTTGTTCTCACATTTTATACGTAAAACCATCCTGTATTCACTGATAATCTTTCACTGCACAGTGGCAGCAAACAGTAATCCATTGATGTGTAGCCCATGTAACTTATAAACATTTGAGAAATTGTGGCTGCATGATCACAGTAACTGTACAAATCATTCAGTGGTGCAACTTTGACAAAAACATATTGTGTCCAGACCCCATATATGTGTTACCAATACAAAAAAAAAAAAAAACATATTGTGTCTCAGAACTCTGTTTTAACTGCGAATCCAGCCATTTAACATTTTGTTTAATGAGACATAAACATTGATTTTTTTTTCCATAATTGGTACACATAAAACCTTTATAACTAGGTGTTTAGACATACAACTGTTCATCCTATTTGTCATGTCAAATGGATTGGTTTATTGGTATTTTACAAAGCTTTGAAGTGTTTTTCAAGCCAGAGTTGAAGAGTTCATGTTGACTTCTGAAGTAAAGAACTGTTAGTCAATCAAACAAGTCCTTTAGAATGTCATGAAAAGAAAACCTCTGCAACTTAAGCACTGGGTGGATCAATCTTGCCTTGGCTTGTGTGTCAGCCAGTGGCCGGAGGAAAATTTCACTGGTAGAGGGAAAAATGGATTCAATTAAATACCAGCAAATTCTGAAAGCAACCAACACTTCGTCTGTAAATAAATAAATGAATAAATAAATTTTTTTAAAAAAAAAAGCTGAGGATGAAAAGAGGATGGCTTCTACAACAGGATAATGATCCTAAACACACCTCGAAATCCACAATGGACTACTTCAAGAGGTGCAGGCTGACCTAAACATTATTGAAAATCTGTGGAAAGACCTGTGGAAAGAGCAGTGCATGCAAGATGGTCCAAGAATCTCACAGAACTGGAAGCCTCTTGCAAGGAAGAAGGGGCAAAAATCCCGCAAACAAGCTGTTACAAAAAGTGTGTACAAGCTGTGATACTTTTCAAAGGGGGTGTTACCTAAGTACTAACCATGCAGGATGCCCAGACTTTTCTTTCAAGCCTTTTTCCTTTTTTGTTATTTTGTAAACTGTAAAAGATGGAAATAAACAAAATAATCTTGCTTAAAATATTAAAGAAATGTGTCATCTTTAGCTTTATGCCTTTCGGAAATCTGGTCCTCTTTTACTCGCTTAACTATTCACAGTAACAGAACTTTTGACCTTTTTCATGCCACTGTAACTTAAGATCCGCTCTTAATCTACTCTACACAAAAAACACTGAAGACTTGCCCCTTAAAACTTGTGGTCTTTCCTATGAACATGGCGATACATGTAGCCACCTGCCAGCTAATCAATTAAAGCCTCAAGAAGCCTATAGACTGATCCCTCAGATCAAAGGCAGCTCCGATAATCTTGTCTCAGATCCTAGGGACATTAATGAAGTCTTTAGAACCTCTTAGTCTTCTTTGTATCAGTGGCGATCAGTGACTTTTACCTATAGACAAGCAGAGCCAAACAACCATTGCTTGAAAAGTGAACGGGACTATTTATGGTACTTGCTAAGTTTGGATTTGGGGAAACTTTGATCTCTTGTACTAAACCTTTATACTCATCCCCTTAGGCATCCTTTTGTTCAAACTCTTATATACTCCTCTTACTCTCCCTTGTCCAGTGGAACATGCCAAAGGTGTCATTTATCAGCCTTGCTCTTCAACCTAGCAATAGAATTACTGTTGATTGAACTTATGTCAACCCCAGTTTTAAAGAGCATTGTCCATTTTGGTGTTGAACATAGGGTCTCATTATAAACTGATGACCTTTTACTCAGTCGTCCAGGATCCTCTGCCCATAAAGTGGTGTCCATCCTGGAAGAAACTGGCTCGTTCTTGGACTACAAACTGAAATTCCATAAAAGCAAATTTCTCCCTATTAACAAGCAAGTCTCTTAGATAAAAAAATCAGACATCCCCTTTCAGTTAAACTCCTATGGCATTAAATGTCTCAGTATTGTTGTCATTTGCTCAGTGGCCTCTATGTACAAAGCCAAACTACCTCCACTAGTTTCAGACATGAAAGCTGATTTTCTACAATGGCGTAACCTCCAAAAGTTCATTGTGTGAAAGTGAATGTATATATTTCAGTGTCTACTGATCTTCATTCCAAAGTCCTTTTTCCAGAAGATAGACAAAACAATTTCATCTTTTTTGTGGGCTGGTAAAAAAGAATCCCTGAATTAGTAAATCCATGCTCCAAAGACCAAGATCTGGTGGTTTAGCTGTACCCAACCGCATGTCATAATATTGGTCAACTAACATTCAGAAAATTCTGTTCTGGCTGCATTCCCCTGACTGGTGTATTTTGGAAATCCTGATTCTGCTGCTCCTCCTCACTGTCTGCTCTAGTTTATACCTCTGTACCTCTATCCCCCTCTAAATATTACTTTAATGTCCTGGTGAGATCCACTCTAGAGATCTGGCTTCATTTTCAGCGTCATGTCAATCTCCGTTAAGCCTCCGTACTAGGGCCTATAAGCAACAACCATATGTTTTCACGTTCCTTACTAGACTCAACTTCTGGTAAGTTGGACAGGCTATGAATCAACATCTTTAAATATCTTTTTGAAGATGGAGTACTCTGTAGTTTCTCCCAGCTAAGTTCTAAATATTGCCTATAATGCTCGAACCGTTTACACAACTTTCAGATTTGTCACTTTTTACAGTCACAGTTTGCTTCCTTTCCATGATGTCCCCTTGAATCGGTATGGGAAGACATCCTTAGACTGTCGCATACCTCTCCTTGATCTGCAATATATACAGTATTGTTATATCCATGGGTAGTGTTTCTGTTTCCAAGACTGAGACCAAATGGGAGTCAGAACTCGGAGACGAGTTAAATTACGATTGGTGGGCCAACACTCTGCATAGGATCGATTACTCTTCCTCCTGCGAACCTCTGCGTGTGATCTAGCGCAACCTGACACATAAGGCTTATCTGTGTAATGCTTATTTGGCAGAATTCCACCATAACATTAGTCCAATGTGTGCCCACTGCCCGAAACCCGTTGACATATGTTGTGGTCTTGCTCAAAGCTTAGAGGGTTTTAGTCAGCTATTTTTAGAGCTATCTTGGAGGGGTCGAATGATAGAATTGATGGTTTCCCTTTGCTAGAATTTTTTCTGTGTGCCTAGAGTCCCACTTCCCTGTGGCACTGCTGTGTTTGTTGTGATTGCTTTCCTAATGATCCGGGCCAGAAGTAGGATACTCTTATCCTGAAAATCTCCCTCTCCACCTCTAAACTCTACATGGTTTAGTGACACCATGTTCTTTCTCCAGCTGGAAAAGTTTTTTGCCCTCGTTCTACAAGAGGTTTAAACCATTTTTGACATATTTTCAGAACTTGATAGCTGTTGTAGATATGTCTTGGTGACTTTCGAAGTATATCCCTTTTTTTTTTTCGGGGGTTGGTGACAGACAGGTGGGGGTAGAGGTGTTCTATGGATTTAGAGTGTTTTATGTTTATCATTCTTAAAATTGAATGAAACATTGAAACATTGAAACAAACAAAAAAAGAACTCATGACTGGAAAAACTGAGACAGAAATTCACTGGGTAAAAACTTAAAAATGAAATATTCATGCACGAAACTGGAAAAAGTATGCGTTGATCACTGAACGAAACCGCATCTATGTTACAGTTGAGTTTATCAAACTAGTCCGCTGGTATCTCAGCTGAACGTGTATACTTTATTTATGGAACCATTTTTAGTCTAGTATGATCTTGAAAAAAAATCATTCTGAAAAAAATTGTGAAATTGTCTCTTAAAGTCCCTGGTAGATTTAAATGGGAGTCCTTTGTGCATGTGCAGGCTGTATGAACCCAGTGTAGGAATGGCGGACCACTGACAATACAAACTAATACATAAAGAGGTAACAAATTAGTGTATATATATTAAACGGCTATAGCAGCATGAATGATTGATTGATGGTGGTTAGTGATCACCACTGGATATATCATTTCATAGCTTTTTATTATTAGACATGTACCACACAGTATTACTGTGAATAATAAATAATTAAATCATATAGAATAATTAATTTCATTCTAAACTTTTTAAATAAAATATAAGAAACTAAGAGACCCAAACTCAAGGTCTACCATTTTTGTTTTCTCATTAAAATCTATACAAGGTAACTCAACACAAGGTAAACAGGGAGGGACAGAATTAGACAAAACTCTGGCTGCATTTCATTTCCTTAAAAAAATTTCCTGGAACAGGATCCATATCTGATGTCTTGTAGTCAGTTGGCCACATATATCAGCATGTGATTCAGAGGCAGGTAAAACATTAAACTATGAACAAAGGCATTATAGGCATTGGAGCTCTCTGGACCTGGAAGTGATTACATAAAGTGACTTACTAGTATTTCTTTGGTAGCACACTTAATTAGGGGCCATAATACAGGAATTTGGTTATAATGATTAGGTTATTAAGCCAATTTTTGGTCAGAGTTCATTGCCAAATGTATGAGACTGGTCTTGATCAAACAGTTGTGGATAAACAAATCTTAAGATATTAAGAGTTAAAGAGAAGGATTTGTCAGCAGGATTATTCAAAAATTACGGAACCGATTTGCACCAAACGTGGCGGAGGGATCAGGCAAGGGCAGAACGCATTAAATTTTGGTACAGATCCGGGTAAAGGGGCGGATCCAGGAATTTCTTCTTCACTTTTCTTAATATTGCGAGATTTTTCGTCAATATTTGGCCTGCTCAGTTTGGTCAGGCGGCCAGCTCTAGGAAAAGTCCCGCTGGTTTCAAACTTCTTCCATTTAAGAATTATGGAGGCCAGTTGGGAACCTTCAGTGCCTTCCCCAGATCTGTGAGACGCCGGGAACAGCTGTATATACTGTTGTATTCAAGCACTATAAGACTGGTCGTTATAAAGGTAATAGTAATAGTGATACTTATAGGTGTAATAGTGTTATTAATAATAATAGCAGCAATTATAGCAGCCCCAATAATAATAGTAATAATAATGATAATAATAATAACATTAACATAAAATTAATAACAATAGTGTACTATTGGGTGGCAGATACATATATACCTCAAAACTTATTTTCAATTTCAATACATGAAATCTGAAAAATTATTTTTTTGTTACCTACGTTGAATTTGCCTGGAATTATATTGGATGAAATCTGGATGAATCCCATGATTTATGGCTTTATCTGTGATTGGTTTCAGCACTGGCTCAAGAGGTGACAAAGCTGTTGTCTGGCAGTGTTAGTTGCCGAGTCTGGTCAAACACACACATTTAGTGTAAATCTTAGGTGGAATAATTGATGGACAGTTGATGTTATGCAATTCTTTCCAAGGACTGTGGATGGTTTGGGAGCACCACATTAACTGAAGTATTACTCTCCTACTGTATGATCTGTCTGATCAGCACCCGGTCAGGGATCAAGCCCTGGGACAGGCGGCTGGGAACAGATGATCCCTTGTTGGAAGACATCCAACTCTCGGGCAATGAGTTCATGTCTTGTAGAAAATAGAAAGTGACCTAATCCCAGCATCGACCATGCCACTCGTACAGTCTCTGATTCAAAGCATCAGTGTTCGCCAACCAGTCACATGCTGTGAAACAAAAAGACACGGGCATGTACATACATGCACAAAGAGACAAACACACACACAAGTCCCAATAAGGTATAATGCCACTGCAACCATTTTTCACTTTTAAGCAGTGTTTTTCAAAATTTAGAAAACCGTGTTCACTTGAATGTGACAAGCAGGTGCGCAAATGCATCAAATCACACCTTTGAAAGTTTTTTTTTTTCTATCACGACAAATGCGAGGTCTTCCATCGTGGTGTTCGGCGCCTGATTAAAAGTCCTCCCTCTGTTCTGTTACTTTAACTCGAGAGATTTTCTCTTGTATTAAAACAGAACAGCAGGATGTGAATAGAAGAGTCACATTTATGCAAACAAAGAGCCCCATGTGGCTAACAAGCTGCCAGTTGGCCACACCCATTCTAAAAAGTATTGTAGACAATGGCCCAGTGTTCGCATTTTGAAATACCTTTTTTTCAGAGGATAGAAACATGGATTTGAAATGACCTGTGTGACAGGTAAAAAATGTTCTGGTAAAAAATGCTCCTATCTATTGCAGTGATGCAGCGTTTGACTGTCGAGTCGGTAGAATTGTCCCTGAACTATTTGAGACTTAATAGTATGAATTCTGCTTTTCATTCTGAATCATGAAATCGACCCGTATTCGCCATTTTAGGCAGAAATTCCCAGTCAGGGTAAACTGGAGGACACTTAGATAAAGAAGCCAACAATCACCTGTCAGTCAAACACACCAGCAGACAGCTAAGACACACATCAGACTTCACTGTGGTACTTGTGGAAATAACATTGAGCTTCGTAGTTTGAGAAACAAGTTCTGCATTTCTGAATAGATTTCACTGTTTTGTTTTTTTTTTGTAGTCACAAGTTTTTCTCGATCTTTGCTCCCTGGTAGAACTATACTGCCGTTTCATCAGAGCAATGTATTGGGCACTGTCCAACACTCGAGCTTTTCTGTCTTCCCTGTGTGTAACTTAGCTAGTGTTTGTTTGGGGGTTTTTTTTTGCTTGCAGTTTCTGTCAGTCTTACTTAAATGAAATGTGAAAACTTAACTCTTCCCTCTTTAGCCACTGTATGAACTATAACAGCAGTGACTATTGTAGTTATAGGGAATATAACAGCGTTGTTGTCTTTTAGATTTGACAACCGCCACTGTAAAAGTGTCTAGTGCTTCTAAAGCCTTGCTCATCCATGCAAACTACTTTGATCAGTACAAAGAAACATGGGAAATGTATGAAAATGAGCACATCTTGATTTTAAACTAAAAAATGAGCTGCTCCAGTTCATTACTTGATTAATAGCCATGTAAAACCATGTGAATTGAGCATAACTCTGAATTATGCATTATCGAGCACAGTATCGGCCAAAAAGGAAGTTTGATTATAATATGTGATTGTATCTAATGGCGCTATCTTTGCAAGTCATGACAACTAAAATAAAAATAAACACAAAGAGACTCTATTGGATTCACACGCATACAATATCAAACAGAACCCCTTCTGTTCGTTCAGTTAGTTATCAGTGTATTTTTTCTTTTTTTTCATGCTAGAAAGTATGTGCTCAAAAGGCTGATAATGGCAAATGTCAGGATATCAGGAATGGTGGATCTGAGATGCAGATGAGGTCATTCGCACAGGCGACAAGGTCAGTGAGAAAACTAAGAAAAGATGGTATTCACCTGTAATGTGTCATGAGCCTGTTGTAAGTTAAGTTAACAGGCTTAATCTTCAAATCACTGTCCTCAGTGAATGTTCGATTCAACGGCGTTGAATGTGGGAGTTCACTTCAGGTTTGTTATTTACTGTGGTCGGTTGAAGTGTGCATGTGTGCTGTGCAACAGGTTTTTAGAAAACATCTGTGTACTATTATACTCCTGTTAGGCATGAAAATAGAAAATGCATCCGTGTTCCGGTCTGTACATGAAAAGTAAGCTCATTCGGAGTTAACCTCACACCCTTATTTATTATTACTAGTCCAACTGTGAACTGTGTCAAAAGTAAAGGAGGGTAAAACTTCCCCTCATGAGATTACACAGAAGGCAGGGACCGTCTACTTCACGATTTTAGCCAGTACTGTAGATAATGAGGTTGCCTGTCGTTTCTCCCTTTTCATCCTTCCAGTGTCACAGTTACCTTTTTTAAATCCACTTGCAGCCAAAAACTTAATATTTTAGCGACACTCTGAGAAGTAATGTGTGTAGGTACCTGGGTAACTACTAACTTTTTCCTGTAAACATCAGTGACCAGGTATGTATAGTGACAGTAGAACTCCATGTACAGTATCTGTGATTAACTCGCTCCCTGGTTACCACACAATTACAAGGACAAATAGTGTGGTTGGCTGCAATCTCGCAACACACACAAAAATCAATCGACTTGCTGTATGGCTATTCATTAGCCAATCATTGAACCACCGCGTGATGTTTACAGTGATTATGTGTGAGGCCCTGATAATTGCACACCAATCACACTAGTTCAAGTTGAATGGCATGGCTTTCTCCCCCAGCTGGCAGACATACAGGCCACTGTTTGCATAAGCTACGGCACCCACACACACACACACACACACCTAAAAACATTACACCCATATGACAGCATAATACTGATTGACAGACGAGAAGGCAGAAAATTGCAATTGCAAAAACCAGTGATGTTGGCATATATTAATTTGGAAGCACTATGCCTTGAATAATGTTACTCAAACAAATCGGACTAAGATGTTCTGTAGTAATGAAATATTTTTTTTTTAAATGAACAGATTTTCATGCCCTTGAGTAACGAGGTTTACAGTTTACAAATTCATTCGTAAGTATCTTGAGTTTTTAAAAAAAACGGATAATAATATGTTCCCACTGCAACAGTTTTGATTTTATCAAACAGTGAATCGGCTCTTTAGATGCCTTTAATGCAACATTGCAAGGTACTGCTTATCACTCATCAGCGGAGTTAAACAGTTAAAGATGTAGCCATGAGTTTTCGACCATGGGGGGCTGGGGAACTGACAGATATACAGAGCTAAGATATTATCACTCTATAGAGTTGTTGTCGTAGCAAGTGTTTGCTGACGTGTTGGTTAATAAGAGCCCTGAGACTGAACCATACAGTAAATGTACCGTAAAACCAAAACAGTAAGTTTTCATGCTTAAACATGCCAGAGGTGCAGAAGTGGTGATATTTCTGTGAAGGTTCAGCAGTCCCTTTTTGCTTTACATGTAGCAATTTGATAAATTGTCAACATAAAATACTGATTAACTGAACTCTGTTGCAAAAAATAAGTGTTTAACCAATACGAATGGTTTCCCTTGGTTTCATTTATAAGGTTTGTATCAGTTTTATGTGTCAGAGATAACCTTTCAGCAAGTCTTTCTCCAACACTCATGTGCACTTAACTTTGAGTAAAAACATACAGAATGTAAATTAGCTTTAGGGACACGCTTTAGTTTATATAGAATAGATTTGGCAGCACTGCGTAACAGCACTAGGGTGCACAAAGGAGTCATGAGTTGAGCAATATACGGGGCATTTGAGTTGAGATTTTCCAGCACAGAGTGAGCAGAATGAACAACAAGGAACTTCATGAGAAAACAAGCTTTGATGCAGACGGCTTTTATTGTAGTGAATAGCATATGGGCAAATCAAATCAATCAAACGGGGAATTTTTGGAAAAATGTAACCAGTTAGACACAACACTGGTTTATGTGAGAAAACACTAAAACTAACAAGATCCAACCCAGAGAATCAAACTATAAATCAAGGCCAAATGTTACTGTTGGGAAGTTGTAATACATGCTGGATCAAACACAACTGCTCAGCTCAGCCTTTAACAGCAAATGCCTAAAACCTATAAGAAGGGGTTGAAGTTAACTTACATGGCCTCTGCATTTAAACGGATCTGCATTGAAAGGGTCATGACCTCCAGAAGGTAGCGTCTGCAGTCGACACATATCCCACCCCACCTCCAACAACAAAGCCCACAGTAGCTTTAATGTTAATCCGTGTCAGCTCGGTGAAATCCTACTGCTGAACTGGTCCCAAAGGTCAAGGTGCCAGTAACGTGGAAGTTAGAGCATCTTTAGCTCTCGTGATGTGAGGCATTTCAGTGTGAAACAATGTACGAGTGGGGTATCATTTTGAACGACCTTTCCGGGTTTTGATTTGATCGCCCAGGTTTGATTTGGGCACGAACCTCTGTCTGCCCCCACCTACATCTCCCTCAATGACTCTATTAGACCACGAGGCGGAGGATGAGGTAGAAATGAATTAAACAGTATTTGCCAGCTGATGTCGAAACACACACCTCCAGTCTATGCTATTGTCCCGCAGCTAAAACCTGCAAGCTAACAAGGTCCAGTGCCTTTTCTGAGCCTCTGAATGGGTGATTCCCCCCATGAGCTAGGCTGACCGGCATCTGAGAGCCGGCGCTGCCAGGAGACATGTTGTCAACTTTCACAGTGTGCTAATGGCTGGAGAACGATATGCGGCTGATAAAAGCCGTTTATCCTGTTGTTCACCAAGCTGTGAACCATTAGAGATTTAAGCTGTTTGTCCCGATATAACATTCAACAGTTCAGAGGACCCATTGGGCCATTAAATTTGTATTCCACTCAGAAAATTGAAGCTAGTAAACTTAGCTGGCTGACAGTAGCACTGATTCCCACTGGACGTTACTATTCGTTCATGTTTTTTCAACATCTGCTGAGTCATTGGCAGCTGCTGCTCATAAAGATGTCGGTCTAGCCAACTTTAGCCCTCAGTATTTCATACAGTATGTCCAGATGGGCCATGGCAAATGACCCGACTGCCAGATAGGCAGCAGCCCGTAGTCCTGTGACCTCAGTGGTGTCACAGAGGAACGTGATATTGCGGATGGAGAAGCGACAGGTAATAATGTTCACCAGTCAGTTGGTTAACAGCCTGTGCAGCTGTTGGAATTGCAGTAAAAGAATAAAAGAAACTATTGCAGTGCCACCCCACACTGCTATTCCACCAGTACCATCTTTGTCATTAGTGTGAAAAATGATTTGTCCGTTGCTGCAGAAAAATAAAGAAAATTTAAATATGTTTGTTTTGGTAATTACAATTTTATCCATAGTCGTAAAAACAAGCAACAAGGTTATATATATACATATATATATATATATATATATATATGTATATATATAAATACTGATTTCTTTTCAAAAATAAATAAATAAAATAATTAAAAAATAATTATATTTCACTTTCATTCATTTAGAGAAAGAGAAAACAGAGGGAATTCAATGTATAAATAAAAAAGTAATACTTTTTTGACATGTACTAAGAGTAGAACAATTAATGAGGGATAATAGGATAAGAACTTGGAAGATGAGTGTTTTGTTTAAGTGTGGCTTTTAACAATGCGTGTTTCTACTTGCTTTAAATTAAAAACCTTCCCTTGTTTCTTTGTTCAGTCAGTTACTGGAAATCACCACTGTCCATATAGTACACTGGGAAGAAAAAGTGTGTGAACCCTTGGGATTACCTAGTTTTCTGTGTTAATTGTTCATGAAATGTGATCTAATCTTCATCTAAGTCACAAGTATGGACAAGGACAATGCTCTTAAGTTAATAATACACAAGCGGTTATAACCTTTCGTGTCTGTCTTACTGAACACACCCATTAAACACTCACAGTGCTGTTGAAAAAGTAAGTGAATCCTTGGATTTAACAACAGGTCGAACCCTCTTTGGCAGCAATAACCTGAAACAAGAGCTTGTGCTGGCTTCTTCCCCACAGAACTGCTTCACTTCAGCCATATTTGTAGGATGTCTGATGTGAGCGGTTCTCTGAGGTCATTCCACAGAGATGGTTTTTTTTTTTTTTGGAGAGCTTCAGCTTAATCCATGATGTCCTGCCACGGAGGCCATGCTCCACGCAACCATGCACCATGATTTGTATGTCATAGACTAATGAACAGAAATGTTAACCAGGTCCAATGATTCCCTTAAGACTTTAAGGTGTTAGTCTGGGGCTTCTCTTTTTACCTCACTGAGTATTCCGTGTTGTGCCTTTGGAGTCATTTTAGTGTGGTGCCACCTTCTAGTGGGAGTAGCCACAGAACTAAATAATCTCCATTTGTAGACAGTTTGCCTAACTTTGGACTGATGAATATCTGAACTCTGAGTTTACTTTGTTACCCTTTCCAGCTTTATGCAAATTCAAAGATTCTTGAACCTAAGTCTTCTGAGATCTTTTTATGTGAGGCATGGTTTACATCAGCAGATGACTCTGGTGAGTAGCAAACTCAAAATGTTGAATGAATGTTTTTTATAAGTCAAAGTAGCTCTTACCCACATCTCAAATCTGGTTTCATTGACTGGACTCCAGTTTTACTTACTCCTGACTCCAATTTGTCCTTGTTGAGGTCATTGGCCTCGGGGTTCACATACTTGTTCCAGCCCACACTGTGAATGTTTGAATGATGTATTCAATATGCACAAGAACAATACAATGATTTGTGTGTTATGAGTTAAAATAGATTGTGTTTGTTCCTAATTGTAACTTATATTAAGATCTGACCATATTTTAAGACAATTTTAAACATAAATGCAGGTAATTCCAAAGGGTTCCCTTGCTTTTTCTTGCCACTGTACACTATGTGTGTATCTATTTGGGCCTTGAGAAGTTAGCATGAACCGCCTCCTGTGTCACTGTGTGAAACTCTTCACACTCGGGTGAACAGACGTGGCTGAAGAACCGTGGTGGAAAGTTACCAAAAACATTTACTCAAGTACAGGGCCTAAGTAGAAATGGAGGTACTTGTACTTAACTTCAGTATTTCCATTTTATGCTGCTTTATATTTCCACTCCACTACGTTTCAGATGGAAAGAATGTACTTTCTCCTCCACTACATTTTCTGTATTTGACAGCTTTAGTTACTAGTTACTTTTAAGATGAAGATTTTACACAATGGACAATATAACAAGCTTTTATAACACACTGATAATGATTAAACCAGTGGCTTCCAACCTTCCAACCCTCTAAACTTTTCACATGGTTTCATTTAAAATAAATGTTCAAATGATTCAATTCTCATTAAAAATGAAAGAGAAGTCCAAAAACTGAAAACAGATTTGTTAAATAAGAACCTTTTTCTTCTCTCCTCTCCCATGAATCATCTCACGACCCCAAATTGATCTGATAGCCTTGTATATAAAACAAGTGTGTGTAAGGTAGTTCAAACCAGCCGCCCCCAGCAGCTACAACAGTAAGTGCGGTTGACACACCAATATTCAGTTTTAATAATCTAATCATGTCAGTATAATCATATATCAGTCAGAGGGACTGAACCAGTACTTTTAATGTAATACTTTAAATGCATTTTGCAGGACTTGTAATGGAGTATTTTTCAATTGCTGTTTTGGTACTTTTACTTAAGTAAAGGATCTGAATACTTCTTCCACCGCTGCTGAAGACTCATGGTTTGGCAGTGAAATGGGATTATGGCACAGAGTGGGGAGTGGCAACAAGTAAACCCGGAAGGAAATTTGGAAAATACAAAAATAAATACAATTTGGTGGAATTAAAAAAATTAATTACTTAATTAAAACATGTCCAGAGATGATACCCTTTTTTTGTGTGTCCGTCCGACCCTCCACTCAATTGCTTTGTATATTAGAATGAGTGACAAGATATGAATCACATTTGTAAGTATCACAATTATACCATCATCTTTGCATTCTGCAAAGTTTACATTTAACGGGGTTGGGATACTGACATCTTACATCCAGACGTTTCGTATACATGGAAATGTAAACATGAACCAGAAACTGAAGTTTGGACTGCTGCCAATGTATTCAGCTCTTATCTTTATGATTTCTCAACTGTCATGAAAGTCAGATCAATTTCGGCGATTTATCTGAGTGAGAGCAGACAAAGGGAAGTAGATGTTGTGGTTCCACCCAAAGACATCTGGGTTTGTTTATTGGCTCTGGGTTTGTTTATACATATCAGAGAGAAGAAATCTGAACAAATGATATATGAAATGCACAAAAAAACAAAAACAAGAAAAACTTTGTAGTGCTTCTCTCTCAGTAGCAGGTGGATGGATGTCAAAGTTTTCCTTCTGTGAATGTTTTTTCATCAGACTGAAAACCAACCAAAACCAACAAAGAAATGAGTTAGGTCCAGTCAACACTGACAACCACAAGGAAACAAAAACCCTTTTGCTCAACAGTAGAAGTACATGGTGCTCAACAAACGCTATAGTGCATTAACAGTCGACAATTTCCACTTTTAAGGTCATAAATACAATCAATTAGAGAGTGAAGAAATAAAAATGGAACAGAAGAAGAAATGAAAATAAAGAACAACAAACCACAATAACAACAGATGTTGAGACATTGTCATTAAGACCTGTCAACTGGACGGCTCTTACTTATGTAGCTAAAAACTGTAAATTTGTCAGACGGCTTTACGATCTGTTCAACAAACGGTACCCTCTATCCCTCAGTCAGCTTCATACCATCTGCAATGGGGTCCTATACATGAATACATACATTTTTTTAGTTTTTATCTTTGCTTTTCTCACTGGTGTAAACGGGGTGGTGTTGAGTTAAAAAAAAAATGTGTTCCCTCATGTTGGCGGCCACCATACCCCAACGGTCCTGATGAAGCATTTTAGCCACGTTTCGAGTCTTAAACTATAAAAAAAATACTTTAACTTTTATTGATGCTTATTTAGTCAGGAATATTTAAGATTATAAAGAAATGCTTACAATATGAAGCCACACTTTCGGAGGCTTTGAGGCTTCAGTGACTTCAAACAAAATGCCAGTCGGACAGCCAAACAGAGACCCACAGCCTTTCGTGTGTATAGCTGAGTGCAGCATGAATGTCATCAAGGAGAGACTTTCCGAAAGCGAGCGCCGTTGTCTCAATTTGCGCAATTCATCGCATCTCACCTCTCCCTATCACGGCAGGCTTCTCACCCTACATTCAAGTGGTGCCCTTTGGAAGCACTGTATACACTTCTGGCTTTGGGCGTGGACTGAACGACACTTTGCACGAGCTAGTTTGTGTTGGGCATAGTGAGACCTTTAGACTTTTGATTCTGAGGGAATTTTGGAAAAATGTGCTCACGCCCTGATTTACACTGGAAATGTGTTGCACCGCCTTACATCTCCCATGCACTTTGCCTCACTACTTCGATTAATTAGAGCTGGCTGGTTTCTCCCCCACCAAAATAAAAGGACAGTCAAGGGTATTTTCATGTATGGACTATACAAAATACCATTCTACATTTGTGTTAGATTTAAACATACTAACTAGTATTTCAAATACTTTTTTATCCACACACCAAAACCGTCAGTGCAGCACCATGGACAGGGCCTCATTGGGCTTTGAATAAATCAGGAGCATTCTCCATGTTATATTTATTCTACATGTACGTACATTTTCAAGTAACTATACTTTCACTTACTGTATATACTTGTTTATATTAAAAAGAGGAATAAGAAATGTGTCTAAACCAGGTATCTCTAGGATATGTTTGTGGTTTTGCTTACTTTTTGAACAGGAATCAAAATTTCAGCCCTGCTGTTGAAGAAAAGGTATCAATATACTGTTAACAGTATTTTATCGTTCTACAGCACAGTGTAACAAACCCTGATTTCTACAAATTAGATCCAGATGGAATGTTCAGGGAGAAAATGTAATGCAGCTTGGTTTGTGCTCCCTGGCAACAATTTGCAATTGCAGGAAAGCAGTGATTTTCTTATAACTCAGTACATAGGGAGAGGTCAGCGTCGACATCTTACACTTAATACAAGAATGAATTAAAAACCATTCCAGATATCCATGATGCAATTTTAAATATCCAAACTACATGGTGACTAGTAAAAATGTCATTACGTATACACACAATTGTCATTATAACTGGTAAAAATGAGATCCTGGCCTCTCTCCACAATCTAGACTGTGGGTGTTGAAAAGTGAGCAATGAGGAGCGGAGACGTCAGCCAGTGTCCCTGCCTCCAAAGTCTCAAGAGGCAACTTGACGAGCGAGAGAGTGTTGAGCAGTTGCGAGCCTATGTGGAGGCTCGAGCCTCTGCTCATCACAGCCCTGCGCTCATGGGACCGCATTTGTGCTTGCAGAGCAGAAATGCTCCCTCGTGAGAATGGTTTTCTGCTCACGGATACTGTTCTGTGGGCGTGTATCACATGCATGCGCCTGTTTTTTATGTTCACGGGCTTTGACACTACTTAAACACCATAACTCTGCTTTTAATAAAACAATAGCAGGGATAAGGCTCACACTGTTCCTTTTTTGTGTTGTCCTTTTTTTGTTTTCGTTGTGATCAATCATCAAACAGTCGCTCACAATCTGCTCTTGTTCCCTTCAGCCCTTTCTCCAGCCTCTGTGTCTCCTCTTATTTCCTCAGACCAGCCTTCCTCTAGTCACCCAAGAGAAGTCCTCAGACTTTCCTGTGTATGTTCCTGAGTGTATTCCTGGTGTATCTGCTGCCCGTTCCCTGTGTTTCCTTGTGAACCAGCTACCTGCTTCTTGTATCCCGTTCTCTGTTCTTGCCAAGTTGCCTGTCTACCCGTCTGCCTGGTTGTCCGTCTGTTCCTGCCTGTTTATCTTCAATCAACGTATCTCCGCTGCATCAGCCTGCCATTGTGTGTCCGTGTCTGGGTCCGTTGCCTCTGCTACTGGTTAGCAATTGAGGCACAACCTGTCATCATTGGTTTCATTAGCATTATAAAATAGACAGATGGAGCTGTACGCTGTGGTAAAAGAGACTCCTGGGAGATAAGCCATTTGGGGACCCAACACACTGAACTGATGCCAATGTGTAGGGACTATGGGAAAGAAGAAGAAAGGCTTATCTATTCTCAACAGCAGTCTCTCCTTGGTAGTAAATTACAAAATATTTAGCAAGTTGTTGTGGCATGTCTAATTTGTGAAGGGTGATACTGGGCTTAACTGCACCCTTGAGTACATGAAAACATAAATATGCCTCTTTCCTTGGCTCTGTTTTAAATTAAATTCGGTGCAATCTGACAAGCTGACTAACAAAAAATTTCACAACAGTAGTTCCATTCATAGGTGTGCCGGGGTGTGCATTTTGTTACTTCACGATAACAGATTCCAGCTTTGATGTAAATGATCAACCGTTTATCGTAAATTGTCAAATTTTATTCTTGTTTTTTTATATTATTTTACTTAATGTGGAGCATTTGGCATAGTGAACGGTCTGCAGAAATAAATTACACAACAACATGTATAAATGTCTAATTACACAATATATACATGCATGAATGACTAAATGAGCAAAAATGATATTTAGAAAAAGTAAATATATTGTAAAGAAATTTGTTCTCACACTTTATACGTAGAACCATCCTGCATTCACTGATAATCTTTCACTGCACAGTGGCAGCAAACGGTAATCCAACGATGTGTAGCCCGATACTCAAAGGCATTAGGGAGTATCTTTTTTAAATTGTTGATAATGGCTGACACACATCTTCAGCATCAGGGCAGGTCAGGTCAGTGCTTGTGGGCAGAAGAAAAAGAAGAAGATAACGATGAAGCTAGAAGAAAAGCAAAACTCTATCAGAGAGATCTCAAAGGTAGTTTGTTTGCCAGTTGTGCCATTCGGAAGAACTATGAACACGTTGGATGACCGCAGATGGGGGGGGGGGCATCAAAAAAAAAAAAAAGAATCTTGCATCACATCAAGTGAACATCCTATAACAGACAGCTCAAACGTATTTATCAACTACAAGTACATTTGATTTGCAATTGTGCTGTACCAGTCAAAAATCCGGACATGCTTGATGATGAGTTTTTGATTTATAAATTCTTCATCAAAATGAGTATAATGTATATAAATAAGATCATTTGAGCTGTTTTGTCTGTTCTCTTCTCGTTAGCGCAATGCCATGTATTTTACCTACCAGTCGGAATTTAACAGATCTGCAGAAGTGCAAACAAGTCTGAAGACAGTTGTCGGTTTGGCAGGCAGAGTCAAGCAATTAAACTGAGTAGATCGCGTGGCAAGCAGGGCACGTGCAACAATTCGTGAAATCAGGGAACCTTAAAGGCAGGTAACAGAGAGCAGGCAGAAATGACCGGGGAACTACGAAACAGCTTGCCGCCATCCACAAGTATCACAAACGACTATGGTCATTTACATCTAAGTGCAAACACAGCATGAGAATAATTTTATAAAAAACTAAGAATACGTCTAACTTGACGGAGCATTTTATCCAAGAATGCTGTAGTCATAAAACCTCAAAATCAGGTAATGGCTAAAGATGAAGTACAAAAAAATGTAAAACTGAACATTCAAATAGTGTATGGCGAGCTTATGTCATTTATCTCAAAATACCTCTAAATTTTTGACAAATAGCTGTCTACACCTGCCGAAAAAAAGGCGTTTCTTGCTTTCAAAATACCCGTGCTGCTTCTCTTACTCAAATGATATGAAATACTCGGAACCAGGACCCACGAGCAACAAAATGCGTGCAGTGTCATTCAAATATGAATCGATGGAATTGATATTACTCAACCCTATTCAACACCTCTCTGGCACAGAACTGGTTATATTTGTTGCAAGAGCTATTATTAATATAATTACGCACAAATTAGAAGTTAATTGCATTTTGTTGCGCTGAGGTTGCTGTAATTGTTTCCACCCCCTGTAGTCCAGTCGGTCTTGTTTCACAGCTGCTTAAATACACTGACAGGCAGCTGCTGTAGCACTGGACGGGATTATTCATTCACCTGTCCAAGCCATCTTATTCCAATACCATTTCAGGTATTCAAGCATCCAACCTTTCAGCCTCTCTAACCCCCTTCGAGGTAGGGAGGGCAAACGAGCTTTGATTGCAACCCTGAGCCAGCAGTATTTCACAGCCCCTGTGGCTTCTCAATACATAGACAATTCCCAAACAAACTTTTGAGTATTAATGACTATTTTAGTTTAAGTCGCTGTATTTCAAGATAATCCAGTCGCACCAACAAAAGTAGAGTATTGATTCTAGCACATTAGCACCAAACTGTTTCATCTGACCACATATTAATCCATTCTCAGAGCGGGGGAGTCGGTCATTCATCTAAATGCTCAACCCAACCCTCTGGGGAGCAATTATAGGTTTGGACACTGATGCTGAGCTGGAATTTAAGGACCTGCTGCTACCATGAGAGTAGTGTGGTTTATTTTTGTGAAGCTAATCCTGATGCTTGTCTTGTATTGGCCACACTGACGGTTTCAGGTCCTGTTGAAAAGAGAGAAAAGTAGGTTATAACCCGGCTTATTATACACGTTTAATTGCATGGCTTCAATCCATCTTTTCTTTATCTAACTTTATTTTCACAGGCACAATGTCAGAATGTAAGTAATGCACGAATTAATGTCTCATTTGGAGAAAAAATAATGAATCAGCTGTAGGGTGATATTTTAGCTTGATGGGAGGCACAGGACCTGCAAGACTTGAACTACTGTTGGTGGCTGCTTCTTCAGTAAGAGCCTTAATTTGCTTATGCCTACAACCGGTCACGATGCTTTAAGAGCTAAGTATTTGTGTAATCGGTTAAAATTAGACATTCAGTGTATGCAAACAAGGTACACAGTAAATACTCACAATACTGAATCTATTTGGCTATGTAAACATGTAGGTATAGTCCCCCAGCGATCATTAAATGATGACTGAAGATCAGAAAAATAATTTGGGTTATCGTCGTCCACCTGAGTCGGTGGCTGCTTATGGTATAGCCCACGTCTGGCCTGTGCATCTCTTCTTGGCATTCATCCTAAGTCTGAGAAAAAACAGCACGGCTTTGAGTGAACTTAAAACAGGAACCCATGAGGACAAATATTGCTAAATACCAACGTGTTTTTAGTCCGTTAGGTTTACACACCGCCTCCCAAACCTAGGCGGTCATGAAAGATTACATTCCTGTGTCAATTTTCTGGATTGTTCTGATCCGCTACAAGGCTCAAAAGAAGTAAACTCTGCATGTAGAGCTGTGAGGGCACTTAAAGACTTTGTTACCCTGAGGCCGCGTACAGTGTAACTGTCTATCATATTGCCAGTTGCTGTCGAGGATTACCTGGATAGCTGGGTTGATTCAGTTTGACATGAGTCTGTGGCTGTAGTACGAAACACGTCATGCAACACAGCTTGAGAGCTGCACCTCATTTATTAGTGCAGGTTTTCGTTGGCGATTAAAAAAATCTTGTATCTGCAAAACATTTCAGATGAAAGATTATATAAAACACATAGGAAAAAATTTTGGACCTGGTGTGCCTACTCCTTAAGTCAGAAATCAACTCTGCTGAGTATTAGGTTTGGCTCTGACGCTGGGTATAGAACCTAACACCAAGATGGATCATCTGTTTCACTGGACAAACAGTGTCGGCAGATATCATCCCTGCCAAACTGACCCTGAAGAAGACAGGACCGACAGTGGCTGTTCTGTAGCTGAGGTGATCAGTATTTATATGGGCATCACCCGGTGGTGTGGCACATCAAAACAGGATTCACTTTAGCATCATTATGTTCCAAAAACTTGTGGTAAATAAGGGCAAATGAATACGGCAGGTAATATATTAGTTCACCACCGTTGCTGTCATGGCAACATGCCACTATCGCGGCCAACTCTTTTGCAACCTTCTGGCCCTGTTGTTGGCCAGTCTCATATCTTCTGTCATTTCGGAGTCAGCCTCCCTCCCTGTCCTGTATTAGTCTGCAGTGTGTTCTGCCATTTACCGTCACCTGATCTCCTTATCGAACACAATACACCAGGAAAAGAGACAGAGAGGCAAACTCGTCGACTGGCAACGGGAAAGGAGTCAATCGCCTTTTTTTAGTGGGTTTACCTGTTTTTAAAAAAAACCTGCATACATGTGCTAATTTTGGTGTAAAAAGTATATCAGTGTGTAACTGACTATAACAAGTTCTGTGAGGAGAGTGTTGTCACCACCATGAAAGTCCACTGCTTACCCAACAATAAACCTTGGTTTAACAGGGACATCAATGCCCCCTTGAACAGGAAGAAGAGGGTTTTCGTGGCAGGGGACACTGAAGATGCCAAGAAAGAAATCCAGAAGGAGCTGAGGAGGGAGCTTAGGAGGATGAAAGACTTTTACAAGAACAGGATTGAGAGGAAGCTGTGGCAGAACAATCTATGAGAGTTTGGGGGCATTTCTTTGCATGAAAAAGTAAGAAGGAGCAATGGAGGGGGCAAAGGGACGTGCTAATGATTTAAACCGGGTTTTCAACCGGTTTGATTCAACAACGCAGGCCAAACTTCACTCACCTCTTCTGATGGCCCCATTCACACCTCGACTACCCCCTCCTCCTCACGCCTCCCTCTGCGGCACCACAAGACTGGGGCATCGCAGCCACTGCCCGTCACAATACCACAACCTCCTGCAACCCTTCCTACCCTTCACACCCTTGCCTCTCGTCCCCATTCCCTCCATCTCCTCCTTCCTTCTTCTCTGTAAGACATCCTGCATAGCCCCCCATGCCCAAGAGGGAACGTGCCAGCACTCTCAAAGACTTCAGGCCTGTAGCTTCAATATCACATGTCATGAAGACCCTTGAGAGGCTGGTTCTACATCACCTCAGGACCCTGGTACCCACTTGTCTGGACTGCATTTTGCGTAGCAGGCTGAAATCGGTGTGCCATCGTCTACCTGCCTCACCGAGCTTACACACACTTGGCGAAGCGACAAAACACTGTGAGGATCATGTTCTTTGACTTTTCCGGTGCTTTCACCACCGTCCAGCCAGTCCGGCTGGCTGAGAAGCTCTCTGTAATGCAGGTGGACCAGGACCTTGTGGCCTGGATTGCAGACTACCTCACCGACAGGCCACAGTACAGGCTGCAAGGCTACTTGTCAGATGAGGTGAGGAGCAACACTGACGCACCCCAAGGAACTGTACTGTCACTGTTGTTTTTATTCATCCTCTACACCTCTGACTTCCGCTTCGACATTTTCAGCTATATCACAGATGACAAGGAAGAGGAGTACAGAGACCTAGTCGAAAAACTTCACAGGATGGTGCGACAACAACCACCTTCAAATCAACACTGGGAAAAACCAAGGACATTGCGGTGGACTTCTGGCGCAGCAAGAGGCCCCACACGTAGCGCTATGATGGGGGAGGGAGTGGAGATGGTGGACACCTAAAAGTTTCTAGGGGTGCAATGCAACAACAAACTCGACTGGTCAGTCAACACCGAGGCACTAGGACTTGTGGTGCCAACAAACTGGGCAAAGTGGTGAGAAAAGGCCAGCGCTGTAGTGGGGATGGAACTAGCCAGTGTGGAGGCAGTGACAGAGAGGAGGGTGAGAGGGAAGCTGAATTCTATCATGGACAACCCCTCTCGTCCTCTCTGTGCTGAGCTGAGGCGACTCAGAAGCACACTGAACGACAGACTCATCCAGCCATGTGCCTCACAGCACGTAGGGGGCTCTTTTGTGCCATCAGCCATCAGACTCCACGATGCAACATTACCCAGTACCTCTGAGACTCACAACCACACACCACCCTCGGTTAAACTGTCACCACCACATTTATTTCACAACACAGGGACATTGTGCTTGACCCGGATGACTGAGAATCTTGTGGCAGAGTTGTACTGGATTGAAATATACTAAATAATTATACATTGTGTATTTTGCCTGTATGGAGCAGCAGAAATATGTTTACAATATACAGCATTGTACTACAATAATAGTTCAATCAAAACTGCTCTTAACACACCGACAACTGGTATGTGAGGTTTCCATTATGCACTGGTTTGAGTTACTGTGATAGACAGTCACAAAGATGGTACCGTGAAGACAGAGCACCCTGGAGACAGTCACTGTAATGTGCTTTTAGCCCCAAGAAGCTGCACCAGGTCTTGTGCAGACACAGGCACCGCCACAGTAACTTTGTCTAAATTCTACACATATGACTGAGCTGCTAGAGCTCAAAGATCAAAGGCTGTTTGTGCTTCTGCAACCCCCGCAAATCACTCTGTTGAAGGGATGGGCAAATCTTATTTCCAATGAATCTTATTTCCAATAATTACATTTGCTCTGTTGCCTGACAACTGCTGTGCCAAGAAACGTAGGCTCTTTACTGGGCCCGTTACTTCATGTTCGGACAAAATGTGAGTAAAAGTGTGCATGTAAGTCCACTTTGTGACCCCTTGACACCAATGTTTGAAGAAAATCTAATCTCAAAGGGTCCACTGATTAATGATGTGTAGCTGTCAACCACCTCTCACTGTGTTGATTCAGCGAAAGGAGCAGGTCGAGGTGTCCTGACGAGGCCTAAAGTGATTCAGTATGTTTCAGTATGTTAGTTGTCTAAGTGTGAATGACTGCACATGAAGGTTGGGCCAAAGGTCTGTTCCTCCTGGCTGCATCACACTGCTTCCCCAAATTCTCTCCAAGAACTATATGTCTTATGCATGTCTTTACAGTTATGAAAAATTATGACTTGAACAAATGGGGATAATGGTGCACATTCTTTTTTTTTTTTTGTACCTCAAAGGCATTCGTGATGTTGCAATTGGTTCTACACAGAAAAAGTAAAGGAAATAGCAGTATGAAAAAAGAGCTTGAGAGATATGTTAAAACTGTCAGTCACTGTGTAAAACAACTGTTTGTTGTCAAAGGAAGGTTGTAAAACTTGTCAAATTCAGATCCTGCCTCTCTGACATTTAATGTCAGGATGGCTTCCAGCCCCAAACAACAAGCCTAAACAGGACTTGCTTAGAAAACATATGGACAGATGTTTTGCAAGATTACAGACTGTGTCTTCATGTCTTCACGGTTTATTTTTTCGACTTCAGAAGAACATAATAGATCAGCCTCACCCTCTTTGGTAAAGGGGTTTTATGGTTACACCTGTAATGCGAGACATTTTCATTATTATATTTGGACATTTCTCATTTATCTTACCAGATCTAATATAAAGGGTAGTTTTCCCACCACCGGCACAAAATATGATGCTAGTCATCTAAGACAGTATAAACACTAACAACTGCTAAAACTCAAGTTATGAATTTGATATAATTTCTGCCTGTTCAAACTCTTAGCAGTACATAAATGCTAAACATATTCCCACACGTAAAATTATGCAATTCATCACTGACTATAAGGACACTTTGGTGGTAAATGTCATGTAGTGAACATTTACATTCGCAAGCCAGTAAGCTGACAGGCCGGGGAGACAGGAACGCATTCAATGGAACCCTCTGATGAATGGGGATGCGGACTTCCAACGGCTCCTACTTAATCCGGCGGATGTGTCTTATTAGGGACTTTTCATGGCTGTGACCATGCACATTTACATGGTGTGCCCGGTTCTCTCAATGCACTGATGCAGAAGTGGGTGAGGTGGGAAGGCTGGGTGCAGGAGCCAGAAGCTGGGAAAGACTTAGAAAGATTTTTATGGAAAAAGACAGCATTTGGTTTGTAACAGAGACGAGCCGGCAGTGATTAGTCTCTCATCTGCCTAATAAAGTAATAAATTGAAGTTGGAAAGTCAAAAACGCCACAGTCTTCTGAACAGTTCTGAACAGAAATCTCAAGCATTATTTCAATGCGTTGGTGTCATCCAATGTGCTGAGACATTCAAGGGTGACAGTTGAAAGTTATTTAGCGCAGGCACAGAAGGCAACTGTATTTGGGGCCACTAAAAATAACACTGACATCTGAAATGTTGTGTTTTAAAGCATTTAATCTGAAGGAATGTGCACACCTTGGGATCCATATATTAGCCAAAACTCTAGACACTGACGTTGCCTAAATTGTGTATCGATTGCGGTCACCCAGATTGATGGAGGTAATGGTGATGAAAGTGGGCGAGGTGTGTAGTAGTGGAAGTAGTACTCAACATCTTTACTCAAGTAAAAGTAATTAACACTATCTAACAACATGGGAAAAATGGATCTTTACAAATAAGTTTGGCAGTCAAAATCCAAAGACACTTGAACTTTAAATATCAAAGGTAAAAGTATTCTGCAGAATGGCCCCTTTCAGAATGGATATTAATGGATGTTGAATGGTACCATCTAGCTGGTGAAGAAAGTGGAACAGCTAGCAGCTAAAAAAACCCCATGTTTTTCTCAGAAGTCGATGGAACGAATATTAATTAGTTGTGCAAGTAAACCACTCGCAGCGGATAATATGTAAGGGCTGTGTGTGTAGCTGCTTGGGTTGCAGGTTTTTTTTTTTCTTCTGGCCCCTTTTTGGCCAAAAATCAATTAATGAAGGTGTACTGTGGATATAGTCATCAGATTCTCCAGACATTCCACATGGGACTCGTATTGTAAGTACAGGAAATCCGGTGTCTTGCAAGTCTGGATTACATTCATTGATAAATATCTGAACAGGCGTAGCAGTATTTTACAGACAGATTTGCAAAATAAGCGCATTATATAATTATGCCTCTCAGACAGCTCCTCTATGCGAGAGGTGGACGGGCTTTGTTTCTCAATTAAGGGGGTGGTCATTCAGTAAACATTAACATCTCTGATTGTTAATCCTATTATTTCCCTGTAAAGAGTCCAAGATGTTATGCAAAGTCTGCACCCACACCACATAAGCTTTCGGAAAAGTTGAACGTTTAAGACGTGCACAAAATCTGCCCTCGAACAATCACAACACACACACACACACACCTCATTCTTCCCTGGTGAGTGCCTGACAAGCAGGTGATGAAAGAAATATGCTTAAGCTCTGACTTGTTAGATTCACAAGAATTACTGACCAGAAAACCAGTTTGTTTCTCCTTCAAGGCACTGGGTGCTCGTCTGCCAAATGCCTGTGTCAGAAATCCCATCGCTGCAGTTTTCTTTCTCAGAAACACTGAATAGAATCTGCCTCTATTAATCATCAACAGGGGAACATCAGAGGACGTGTTCATTTTGGCTAATAACTAAACTGACCCCCGGTTTATTACATCCGCCAAGCGGGTTATGTTTTCACCCATATCTGCTTGTTGGTTTATTTTTCAGCAGGATTACGCAAAAAGTACGGAGCCGATTTGCACCAAGCTTGGTGGAGGGATGGGGCACGGCCCCGGGACGAACCCGTCACATTTTGCGGCAGATCCGGATCATTTGCTATGAACTTGAATTTTTCTTTCTCTGAAGTCTGCTCTGCGTTGTTTGACACTGGCCTTGGCAGAGGTATGATCTCTACTGAGTGCCATTCTAGTTTGACTCTCTGATTTATCGTCTGTTAAGGCAGTGTGATACGTAGCAACAAATCCGATCTGAGTAAATCATGTGTCTGCGTCTGGAATGCACTGTGAAACAAAGTAGGCTCGTGTAATCATATCTATATATGATAAAATAGTAGTGCTAGGGCCTGTGTTAAAGTGTAGCCGAGAAACAGCTGAAGGATGAGGCAATGCTACAGCACTGCACTTGAATAGAAACATGATATGCATCAGTCCAGCCTTTGGTCATCACTGTCAGAGAAAGGTTGGACCGGGGCCATCAGGGTGGACAGGTCAACCTGTCCTCCAGGTCAGGGTTTAAGGTGCATAACATGCACAACGCAATGTCCTCGATTTGATTGTGGCCGGGGACCTTCGTTTGTAACCCACACGCTTTTGTGACCCAACCATCCACCTACCTCTTCATTGCATTTTCGGAGACAACAGTCACATGAGGTCGCTTGTCGGAAGAAAATTTAATTTGGGGATGGTTTAGGTAACAAACAAACCGGTGCTTCAGTTTTTCAGTTGAGGACGGTCTCAGTCTGGATGGTGTGTACCAGAGAAAGCACCCAACGTAGACAACTAATGGATGAAAAGTCGATTTTGTGGTGTATAGGCAACCAAAACACTTGTTTATGTTTGAGTAACATCAGGCACATTTTCACCTATCTGTTGAATGAAAAAAACCAATGGAATTAACAAAAGGCAAAACATTGCAAAAACTGAAAAGGTTTTTTACGCTTGGCTGAGGTGGAAAAGTTGTCAGATCGAAAAAGCATGATAAAATGAAGGCTTACTGGAGCGCATTATTCTTTCATCCGCTCTGACATCCTCACTAAAAGTTGCCACAGATCACAAATTGTTCGTAAAATAAATAAATAAAAAAGAGACAGCATAGATAAAGCAAACATCGGCGTAATGGGGAGAGTTCGAGAAGCGAAGACTGAGGTCAATTATTTATACCTGGCATACAAGGGACCTTTGACATCTCCTACATTCATTTCCTTCCCAGACTTTTTCCAGACTGCACTGGTGTGGGCCTGTCTGCAAACCTTTTAAGTCAGCCTGCGCACGTTATGTTGGCAGGACAAACCCATTAGCACATGTTTACTTAAAATTCTCTTCATCTGCTTCCAACTCGTCCCACAGCACTGGACTGGTAATGTTTTTAACGCGCGCTTCTCCGTCAACGCGCAGGGATGCTGACAGTGTTGTGGCTCCGTCGCCCCGGCTCTCGGCCCGTCGCCTCCGGCGTGACGCTGAGCGAGCCACCCGCACCGAGGGCCCGCAGACAAGCCCGAGTTTCATTTCCCCCTTTGCGTCCGGAAATACCTGTTGTGCCTCGGAAGTACACGAGGCGAACGTCCCATGCAACACGGGGACTCTGTCTCCAAGCAGGACAGCAAATCATTTAGAATCACGCACTGTTTGCACTTTTTTTTTTTTTTTTTTTCTGACTCTGAAGTTAACCTTCTTTGTTGAGATGCCTTCACGTGTCATCCCGTATTCGCAAAGTCGCGTTCGTGTGAACAATAAACTGTCAAGTGACCCCACTGCGGAGGTTTGACGGCTTCCATGTTTCCCCCCCCCTGTTGTGGCTGTCGGTCCCGGTGGACTGGTCCTCATCAGTCCGAAATACCCGCGGATCGGCAACGCGGTGACACGCTGCGCTCTCGAAAGAGAGACGAGGGCGCTGCAGTCACCGGGGTCAGTTGTGCATCTGTGTTGTGTGTGTGTGTGTGTGCGTGTGTGTGTGTGTGTGTGTGTGTGTGTGTTAGTGTGTGTGTGTCTGTGTGCGTGCGTGTGTGTGTGCGTGTGCGTGTTGGTGTGGATGTGGGTGCCTGTGTGTATGCGAGAGACTGAGAGAGCCATTTTCCCTTTAAAAAAAAACACATTATATCTGCCTCTACATTTGTTCCCCATAACACTACGAAATGATAGTTATATTTAATTTATTCTGATTAATACTATCAGTGTTCCATCATTGCATTATTATGATAAGAGAACCATAACCTCAAACTTTAAGTATGGCCATTAATGGCTTAATGCCTCGTAAAACAAGCACTTAGTAGGCAATAAAGTCGATATTGAGAGACCAGCTCCGCGAAGATCTGGACCCGTTGTCGCGCCGGATCTTTTCACATCGGCGGCGGTGGTTTCGGAGCGAAGCCCCCTCACGCCGCGCCTCGTCAGAGGGCGGCTCTTGGGCCGCTTTTTACGCATCATTATAAAGGCTTAACTCCCTCCCTCCGCACGCTGTGCCTCTCCGCGGCTGCGAGCCCTCAGTGTCTGGATCTATGGTGCAGATAGATGGGCCGCGTGCCACACGTCGTCAGCCCACAGGCCGCAGAGGTTGAAAGTTTGACTCCCAGTATTCTGCCGTTTCTCCCCTTTTCGGCGGCTTTTTTCTCCGCTGCTTGGATTCTACTGACCTAGGCATTGGATATGTGCACACAGGATGATGACAACCCCTTTCCTCCCCGTAGAAGTAAAATAAAATAGGCTTTCGCGCACACTGGATTTTCTCCTGACGTTCCATATGAAGAAGTCAAAAGTAAGTGGTTGGTTGTTGTTTTTTCTTTTTCTGTTTTTTAAAGTTGGGGAAATAAACGGTCGGCGTTCCGGCGAGACGCAGCGGGACACGGTCCTGCTGCTCCCGAGGAGTTCGACCTCACCAGAAACCCCTTGTGGCTGTGGCTCGTTTTGATTGGGTTGTTTTTTTTTGTTTCTTTGTTTGTTTGTTTTGTTTCAAATCTCGTGTTTCGACTGCACTTTTAGAGCGAGACGCAAACCGACCTTCGGTGTAAGCGCCAGCCGGATGGGAGCTGCTCGCCAGCAGCTTCCCCTCGCTGCGGTGTAAACCGAGTTGCTTCCTGCGGGGGCGGTTTTCCCAAAACGCCCCAAAACGCTCCACCTGGCCAGAGTTTACGCGGCTTGTCCACGTTTTCCCTATGTCGCCGGGAAGAGCAGCCTGCCGGCGCCTCCCCCGATCTATCGGTTTGCGCGAACGGCGTCAGCCGGCCGCTTCAGACCACGCACCTCTGAGAACGCTCTGCGCCTTGCGTAACGGTAACTCGCTTAATATCCATTCCTCTAATTGTCGCATTTGTCATCAGGGAGGCAGTGAAGGAACTCACTCTACCGCGGAGTGCAATTTATTCCACCACGCAGAGGCGGTAAACTGACGCCAAAGGCAAAAAGTAGCCGCTTTCCTGAGTCTGCAACCGATGTGTTACCCCGTCTGATTTATGCGCCATAATTTATCCACCTGTCCAGGCTGAGGGGGGAATTCAGCTGGTGTTAGTCAGGTACGGTGCGAGGTCAGGCTGCCACGGTCATTCATCCGCAGAATTCAACCACCCTTTCGCCCACCGCCAGCCCTCCGGCCCCAGGGAGCCCCTCGGGTTATCCGGCCGCCTGTGCTTCATTTGAGAGCCCCGAGGGGTGAGCTTGGGGGCCTCCGCGTTTGCAAACCCCGACACCCTAGTCTGTGGCCTGTGACACTGCTGACCGAAAAATACTCAAAGCGACGGCGGGAGGGTTCTTTCGAGGCCCCATCCAGTATTTTAGCAGGTGAAGTCAAAGAAACGACGCACGGTTCTGCATCCCAACAGCAGCAGTCACATTTATCACTGTGGTGTACATGAAGGTTTGGAGGCAACCAGAGCACCGTTTACTGAAAACATTCCCCTTTCCTTGTTTAAAAACTCCATTTGAGGAAGTCTGAAATGTGAAAACTGCTTTACATAGTTTTAGTGCGTGCGTGTGTGTGTTGTGTCTGTGTGTGTGTGTGTGTGTTGTGCACATAAGAAGGTGTGCAAACTAAATTTAGGCAGGTTTAACCTGCATTACATCCCCAGGCTGCCCTGCGCATATCGGGGTTTTGACTAATCTCTGTCTCACTCTGCTTGGGAATTTAAGCTCCTTTTAATCACTGTATCAGATTAAAAAAAAATAAAGGCACATGAAATACATTCATATTGATACAGCAGGGTACGGATGTGTGCTTGTGCGTCCATCTGGGAACGAGTCTTTGAAGTTTCCTGGAAGAAGGGTGGGCGTTTCTGCATCCCCGCCGTTGCTAATCGTATTCCCAGCAGAGTTCCCTTGTGCTTTTTTTTTTTAATGGCTTTGTAGAGTAAGTCGGGCTTGGTGCCTTTTTGCATTAACAGACACCAACTTTCATCTCCCGTTTACTTTCCCTGCCACAGCTCCCAGTGCGTCCCAGTGCCACGTGATTGCGTGTAGAAAATATGTAAAGGATTTTCTCCCAGTTCTTATGGCAGTTGTCTGGAACTTGATGTAAAAATGAGGGAAAAGAAATCTAGTTCTGATGCACTGCGCCTTATGTGGTCCTCTCGTATTTCCACCGAGGCTTCCAATAGTGCATTCGTAGGGAAATCTTCGGCGTTTGTACACAGTTAAAACCAGGAATTAAACGTCCGCTCTGACGAAAGCGAGCGTTCACCAGAGTGTGGGAACGGGGCTCGGGACTTTCTGGACGAGCGGTGGCACACAGCGTGTCTGTGTGACACCGTGTGTGAGAGAGTGAAAGCAGGAGAGCGTGTCTAGGCCTTCACACCTGGCCTCTCGGCCCCAGTAGGGACCAGCAGTTTTCTGGTGCCTGCACAGTGTTGGAGAAACCAGTTGCCTGGGTCCCGGGGTAGGTTTGGAGAGACATCGCACCCAGTTGCCCCCCCCCCCACGTGTCCCCTCCTTAACAGAAACACAGCTACGTGAAAGTAAACCAGCATCGGTGACTCTTATAGACTCCAATAAGCCGTATAACACTCGACACATCTGCTCAATTGCTTGCTTCCCAGGATCAGATCTCTGCGATGATATACTGCTCTGGCACCTGACCCGCTCAGGACCTTTGACCTCAGAATCCCACCGAGTGTGCTAGATCATTAGATCCCATAGAAGTTCATTTCAAAACCCCGGACAAATACGCATCGTCTGCCGTCCGGAAATGTGCGGCTAGGTGCGTGCTGGAATGCAAAGCGTTCGCTTCCGCATCACCGGGATTTATGGTGTCACGTGGTCGGGGAAACATAAAGTAGGTAGGCATCGTGTCGATGTGCCAGAATTACACTGATCTCGCCACAGCGGAATGAATTGGCCGAGGCGGGAGGAATAGAGACTGAAATCTAAGCTAAACGGGTCTCGGGTTTTCATGATTTGTTTTAATAGTTGAATATTCAGACGAGGCCTAAGAGGAGGAAAGGAAACACAAAACGCTCAGTTAGAGCTGCTGTGCTGTGTTGTGTCCGCTCACCCGGTGCGTGGCGAGGATGGTGTCTCTGCTTTGAACCAAAAAAAACCGAGTTCACTTAAAGTGGGTGTTCCTACCTAACAACCACCTTACAACCTTGTCCAATTCACGCTGCACCCCCGTGGTTAATACTTTCCGTGGAACCTGGGAACGGCAGCCCTCAGAGGGCATTTTACCGCACGATACCTCACAGGAGCCCCGTGGCACTGACGGCATCCAACGGTCTCTTACACTCGCATCCGTAATGAATGCTCACTTATAAGTGTTGCGTATCAAAGAGGCGCTATGACTCATGTTTTGATCGCAGCTAATGCCTGACTGCACATCTTTCAACTAGTTATTCACTTTGTGTCCAATGACATCCATCACTGCCACATTATTGGGCGCCAGCTCACATGCTTGAATCTAAATGTGTCCTTAATGTTTCAAATATTCCTCTCCAATTTGATTTTGCATCTAGGATGTTTCTTGTTTTTTTTTTTTAATGGCTTGCAACATTATTTATATGACATGTAGAGACGTTTCTCTGTAATTGAGCTTGACGTGTAAAACCTTTGGAGATCCTGTAATTTAGACTTTCAGCTCAGGCTCTGGGGGTTTGAACAATGCTCGTTCGCTGGTAGGATTAACAGTGTGATGACTGCGCCATGATCGGCTCACCAAAGGTTGTGTGGGCCGAAGAGTTGCAGTCACATTGATCTCCAGTGTCACATGTTATTGATAAAACTAAAACCTAATTTGGTTTAGTTATGTGAGTTGTTTTCATGCATTCTGGAGATTCAGAGCTTGAATGCTTCAAAGTCTTTGGGTATAAATTAAAAGGTTTCGTGATGGTTTTGTAATGTAATGGAGAATGGTAGAGGTTGAAGTTCAGAATCCCATAAGTCTTAGATCTCGACCAAATACTAAAATCAGACTTAATAACAAGACACATGACAGCAGAAAAGCGAATTCAGAGCCTCCTCGTCCTTTGCACACAAAGCTGAGGTTCCATCTTAGATACAGAAATCGCCATCCTACCTTAGGAGGAAACAGGAGGTATTTTAGGTTTTGTAAATAGGCACTGTAAAAATGAATTTCTCAACCTCTGTTAAACATTAAAGAAAGGTCAGTAGTCAGGGATGTTCACGGTGTCGCAGTTTGGTCAGGCAGATGCAAAAGCCACCTCGGCAGGTGGTCTTCTGGTGATGCGGCACTGTTTCCTCTAATTATTTTTGGCTGGATTTCATTAAAAAATACAACAAATCATCGTGGATGCAGTCTGCAAACTCATGTTTACCTATAGTGTCTTGCAGAAAGTACCATCATTTGTTATAAAGCCTTTGTGCAGTCGCGGTCTTAAATATTGCCTTTGCTCTCGTCGGGAAAAAAAATAATAATAACTTTTTCAAACGTAAAGCACTCACTCAGATTTCATAAAAGCAAAAAAGCCAACATGAAGCAGTCCGAGTTATAGTGGAATTGTCCTCAGGGCCCAGGCCTCATGTCGGAGCATCTGATGACTTATTATTTAAGCAACAGGATATTTTATGTGCGGTCTCAGGTCCAGAGAAGAGCCCGTCTGCAGTCATTGGCCTACACGCCCATAGTCACAGCCTTAAAGGGGGTGTGCCTTTGAGAGAACGTATTTAGCAGGAAATCTGCAGGCTGCAGATATGCCTACTTGGAAGTCCTGGTGTTTAGCTGCGGTTTCAGAATACACCCATAAAACCAACACACTTGAGGAACTCTGAGAGCTTAAAAATAATGTTTATGGATCTGTCAGAGGTCCTTCAGCGGAGTCCTGTAGTGCTTTTCCAACCTGACGGGAGCTTGAAATGACCTGTTGGATGGGTTCAAAGATTTATTATACCGGTGTTAGGGCTTTTCTCTGAAAGAAAGACCCAGTGTGTGGCTGTCATGTGAACGAGAGCATTAGTGGGGAAATCACTGTCACATGGATACGGTACACGACCAGAGCCAGGCTAATGGGTCTGTTCTGTGGGTTGGCACAGAATTGTGAACCAGGAGCCGCAGTTACCAGCACTTAACATGGCAACTTGTCATTCACTCTCCTCTGAAGTCCGAGACTTCGTCCCGAATCTTTCCCAATTTGCTTCATAATACGCCGTATTACATTTTGTAAAACCACCAACGAGTCTCTTAGATTTAGGCTTTACCATTTGGCCTTCCACCTTTGCTGGTTCCAGCTGCTCAAATGGGATTTTCTGGAATTTCCCGCTTTCATGTCAATGCAAATGAAATATCTTTTGGTTTTGGGACTGCATTTCTGACGCTCGCTTCGGGATCTGGGATATTGTTATGGCTATTTTCAACCACTTTTGTAGATTAAACCATAAATCGATTCTTTACAGCAAATGATAAAGAGATTATGAAATAATCAAAATTATTGTTTGTTGCTGCCATAGGCAACACAGACTCTGCCTAATTCTGACTTGATATTTTGATTCCTTTCCTCTTCGCTGCAGTTTGTTGGCATACAGAAAACATCAGTTTACTGCAGGCAATCTGATCGACTCACTGAGAGTGCAGAGGCTGCAGCCGCTACTGCTGGAAACCTGGCAACCACTTCAGCAGGTGCATCGAGGGCTCATTTAGATATTCTCCCATGCGGGTTTCTCGAGTGGCACGAAACGGGATTTGAAAATGTATCTTTGCGGTTTCTGCTTTGGCCACGATACACGAGTGCGCAGTGTGAACCAGCTCTGGACCCACAGGGCGCCGATATAATGACCCTCTTTCCTCTTTCACCTCTCGGTCTCTGTCTTGAGATAATTTGGAAACATCAAACCACATTTCCTTCAATTGTGCTGTGTGTGTGCACTCAGGCTCTTTTAAACGCCTCAGGTCTGTGGGATTTGCACGTTGCCATAAACTCACATAATTATCAGAAGCTCCAGGTCCCTTATGCGTGCGGGACCTCCGGGTATTTTTAAAAGCGCAAAGTCATTCGATGTGAACGCTCTCCCCCCGGCCGAGCGACTCTAGTGTAAATCTGACCTGAGCGGACACTGCTACAGGGCCTTCAGATGAGTCGGATTTGAATCATGTTCGCAGAAATCTTCATGCCAATTAGTGCATCTGCTTGCGAGGAAATTGCAGTTTCCACATGATCTGCTCGCCCTCGTGCCAGGATGAGACGCCACGGACGACACTCGATACGAATTTAAGTAATCTCTGCTGTTCAAGAAAACATCACAGCGATGTGCATTCGTTTTGTCATAACCACACTGCTTGAAGCGATATGTCAGCTCTGGTGTGACTTGTCTTGTGAATTTAACACGTTTCCTTAACACTAGCAACAAGAAATGTTCTGCCCCTGCGCTGTTTTTTATGTGACTGGATTTTTACCCAAGGGGGACTTACAGCGCACGATGCTCTCGCAATCGTTTTTTCACCATGTTATATTTAGGAATGTGTTTTTCTAGAAACCCTTTTTTTTTTTTTTTTTTTAAATAAATTTAACAGATAAAGGGCCAGAGTTCTCAAATATTAGATTGCAGCCAATAACAGGCAGCCCAAATTGGAAATGTGATTAAAACAGAAATTGGCCGGTGATTGAGTAAAGAAGAGTGCAGATTTGAGCAAGCTTTCAGTGCCAGCTTCCAGTACGTGACCGTTTTCAATGTACCAAGCAGATATTGCTGTTCGATACCAGCAGAACGGCAGGGCTGCAGAACATATCCTGGGATGAATCACAGGTCAAAACTTCAAAGGTTTTTATCTTTTTTTTTTTACTACAGTTCAGTACCTTTTTTTGCAAGAGCAGTTTTATGACTCAGGAGTAAGACACGGTCCTGGAAATGTAGCTGAGGTGCGGGAGGGAAAACATCTGAGGGTGAAAACTTGGCAGGGCATTTGTAAGTTAATATGGTAAAAAGCAGTTGTACAACTCAACTTTGTCTCCTTCCGTGTCCAAGCCACATTCCCCTCCTGCGGTTAGTGTATATTAACCAGATCAGTCTTTGCAGCTATTTGTTGACATAGTAGGTCATGTAGCTACAGTGGGGGTCCAATATTCTGAGACCGCTTCCTATTCATTAGGAAGGAAAGTGGTCTCAGACCTTTGGACCCCGCTGTATATAAAGGGACTTTAAAGGGTTCGAAAATTAGTGCTTTTCCTTTCCAAGTGAAAGAACAGAGAGCACGCAGTCATCAAAGGATTTTTATCTTCACCCCCCCCCCTTCAAATCTGTTCTCAGTAGCAAGATTATATTATCTCCTGGACACCAGTGGGATGACTTTATTGCAATCAAAGCATCGGTAGTTCAAGTCAGCACATCCAATAAAGAAGGCGCAATTTATTGGGGTAAATTATGGCCGGGTTCACTCCTGAGTTTGACACCGCAAAAGCAACTGCCCATCCAGTGGGTTGACGCGACGACATGGCGGTAATTCTTCATGATCACACGAGCACACGTTGGGACTCTCAGGACGGGTCTCACAGACGGTCATCGGACGAAACCGCTGCCCCATCTCGGACGACACGTGTCTGGGGAGATCCCGCTAAACGACACTTGCTCGCTCCAAGTTGGACGAATGAAATCTTGTGCGTGTCCCCGAAAATAGCACCTCTGGATTGTTTTTCCTCTCCGTTCCCATTGTTTCCTTAGCTACATTTTAACTGTGTTTTCACCATTTAGACCTATAATCCTCTCCTTTGATAATATTCGGTTAAAATCCCAGAACATTTGGTACAGTCTAGTCTAGTCTTCCAAACCCTTAATTTAACACAGTGGGTGGTGAGGTCTGAGCTCATTATACATTTGTAAAGGTTTGTTTGTTTCCTGTTTTTCTCTGCAACATATGTTTAGTCACAAACACAACTGACCAAAGTCTTGTTTGTTTTTATGTTGTATTAAATGAGCCTTTTCTCTGTTTTTCACAGTGCCAGGCTTTACATTTATCGGGTGGGAGCTTGTTGTTCTAACCACCGATGCCATTAAGTGTTTTAATTGAGCCCGCAGGGTCTCGGCCCCTCTCTGTTCAGCTGTTGGTAATTTCTTCAGACCTGCATAGCTTTACTCAGCGGACGGAGACGCCAGCGGAACATTCATAGCTTAATTTGTCATCCCGTAAGGCACTGATTAATGTCTCACACTGTTTCATTCTGTTTGTTCACGTTTTGCTCATCTGCTCTGTGAGCCCGTCAGCGCCTTTCAAGTAGGGATGCACCAATCCAATTTGCTGGATCAGGTTTGGCAAGACGCTGACCTTATTAAGTGGATCCGGTATCAGACGGATCCGCGTTAAAAACGGTTCTTTTAATCAGCGTCAGGCCACTGACTTCGTTTTTTGCACGGCGCATAATATTATCCTATTTACCTCAGGGAGATTCATGCTCTTATGTAGCTTTTTCACTAGGGATGGGAATTGATGACATTTTATTGATACAAATGGTGTTATCGATTCGGATCATCGGTCAGATTCGATTGCCTCACCGATTCCCGATCAGTTTTCACTGTGGGAAAAGAGGGAGGCCTACACAGGTTTTCAGCGTCAACGCAACTGTTTTTCCTTATCTCTGCGTGTGAACACAGGTTGACATGTGACTCAGGTGTGAAAAAGCTGCACTGCATTCACGGAATTTAAGCCCACGTTGTGTAGAAAGATGTGTCAGCATACTGCTGGCGTCTCCACGCTAACGTGAAACTGCGATTTTACAGACTTTACATCTCTCTTTGTGAAATGAAGCCACGCTTTGGACTCTTCCTCTCCGCCCATGACTCCTTTTTATTGCAACTTTCCGACAGTGTAGATGCATGACCCTTCTGTCTACTGTTTCGCAAAGCGCAAATGTCAAAAAACTCCGCCGGCATGGATAAAAGAAACTGATAAGCTCAGAGGCATACAGTGCTGATGGCTCAGACCATTTGGAACCGCTTCTCAATTCCCATCCCTGTTTTTCACATCAGACATTTTGGCTCGTCATAGCAGGGAAAGCACCGGTGTAACTGATAACGTTAAAAATGATGTCTTACTACAGCGACGCTTAACGGAACTAAGCCATCATTAACTAAATTTGTTTCACATGTGCTTTTCCTGCTGTAACAAGTAAAAATGTCTGCTGCGAAAAACTCCCATTCAGGGTCATTCATTTGAAAGTGAAAAAGGGAGCAATGGCATCGAATCAGTAGTCAGCACACACAGTTTAGGTATCTGGAGAGGAAAAGACCTCTTCAGTACATCCTTATTTGCCAGTGGCTGTCGAAATGAACTGTAGGAAGTTTTCCCCGAAACCCTTAGAAGCAGCTATAGTGGTGGTGGTCCCACCATGCATTGCTGTTAACGCCGAGACACTTCTCTTGACTGTTTGAGAAGCTTTCACTGCTCCGTTTGGAAATCTAGACGGCCTGAAAGCTTCTGAAAGGTCACTTACTGTATACGGCGTTGTGCTTTTCTAACACACGCTAATCACCGGCCGTTTACGGCGTCCTGGCGCCTTCGATTAACGAGTAAATAAATCCGACTGGCGGTTTCATACACAATCATGTCAAGCGAGTTCATTCTTCGAGCGCTGCAGCTTGGCGTTCCTTCCAGCTGACGCCCTCGAGACACTCACTCACCAAATGAGGAAGCGACTTGCCCCACGGCCCCGTCGCACCGAATCCCGCGTTGACATCTGCTAATCTCCACGTTCATCTCGAGATAACGCTAAAGAGTGCAGCCGCTACTACTGCCAAGAACCACCCCAGGTTTGACAGACAAGTGCCTCTTAAGCTTTTGCACAAACCAATTTGATTCGATACATATCACCTTAATTGTTTGGCTTCTTTCTAGTACCTTGAGGTCTGTTTTGCCAGCGCCAGCTGCCATAAGTGCACCTCAGCAGACAGAAGCAGCAGCAGACTGCATGTTAGATACTAATTTGATTTACGCCTGAAATAAGTGAGCTCCAGTCGCTGTGTCAAGGCTTTGTTTTTTTAGCCTGTTTGTCAATATTCCATAGGTGTATTAAGTTTCAAGGTAATGGCTGTGGTGCTAACTGCAGTCTTGCTCTCGGTAGCGTTTGACTCATTGCAGTCGCGACAAAAAAAGTCTAAAAAGACATTTGGATAAGAAATGCTCAAGGGGGGAAGTTGACTTTATAGTCTTAGCTTTATGGGTTTTTATGAGGCACAAACTGCTCTCTGAATATTGAGGGCTCTTGTATTTACAGCTTATTCATTGAGATGTTAAATATTGACACGTGAATGTGATTAAGGTCCATCCTGGTGACTTGTGACCTGGGGATTCTCTACGCTGCTGTGTGGGGCGAAAAAAAAAAAAAAAAACCTCTTTCTTTTCTAGTCAGTGAACAGCATGAAACAGTAGAAAACGTTGGCACAGTGTAAAAAGTTATACAAACAATGTCATAAACAACAGATATTTTTAAAAGTTTCACTCATCAAGGGGAACAAATTGTGGCCCGGAACAGAATGGGAATACATAATGCAAAGTCTTTTTTTTTATTCAGAAACAACAAAAAATCCGACCAAGAAAACTCATCAAATGGGAAAAAAACAAACTTCTGAATGAAACATTAATTTGAAACCCTTGGTTAACCTTAGCCGTGGTCGTCTCCAGAGACAACAACAGCAGCCTGTTATTTTCTTTGTATGGCTTTTATCATCTGCCATGTTTTAATCCTCATTATGAAACATGGGAACTTACATCACATGGCGAAATTCGAAACAATGATCGAGGCAAAAGGATGAAACATCCATCTGTCTGACGAAACAGGCTGCATGTTGCTATGGCGGGCTAATGTCATGCAAGGTCCTGTGTTCTGCTTTTATGAGATTATGTGGTTAAGAGAGCCACAGGGCCGGCAGTCTGGAGAGCCTGTTCACCTAATGATGCCTGGGGTTCAAAGTGGTGGTGAAAAACGAGACGGGGGTAATCACCCTCAGCATCAATACGTTGAGGGAGAGCAGGCTTGCAGGCCTCGAGCGCCGTAATGCACCTGACGACGGCGGACGAGAGTGGTTTAGCTCAGAGGGCCTTTTCAGCATGGGAAATTATTTCGTTCCCCATCCGTGCTGCTGTGACTGAAATCTCACAAGGTCGCTCAGAGAGTGTCAGGGAAACTTTGAAATTAGTCTGCTGCAGTGCCTTGTCTCCCTAAAGCCTGATGTTTATAGATATGTTTGGCCCGAACTCTGTGTCCGTGAGCATTTTTTGGGAACAAGATCTGTTTGTTTTTGCATGGGTGTTATTTAACCAAGATGTTTCCCCATCTATTTCCTCGTTTAAATAGGCCAGCTCACGATATGATCGGAATTTCAGTTTCGTTTTCCATCTTGGTTTTTATCAAAGTATGTTGTATATGCTTATGTGGACTGAAGCAGAGAATATTTTAACAATGTTGTCAGTATTATGTTAAGATTGATTAACATCAAAATAATACATTTTTTTCAATAATATAACACTAATTCCGTTGTGAACTACATTTTCAATGGGCGACAACTTTCATTTACTGGAACAACTAAAACACACAAGATGAATCAAAGTACGTTGCTTCCAAAAACTCATTTCAGCCTAGGATGATTTCTCTAAACACTGTAACTGTACCTTATTCTAGCAAAACCCAAACTGAAATTGCTACACTTTGAATTCATTATCTTGATCTAGTATGATCTAAGTAATCTGCAGCCCGTAAGCTCTGCATTTTCTTCAATGTCAAGATTGAGCAATGGTGCACTGCACAGAGCCAGTAACTCTGGCATGTCCTGATTTAAACTTGGCAAAAACGATAGAAAATACAACGAATATTGTTGTGTGAATTGTATAGAACAATGTGCTACGCCAACGTCTCCTTAATGTTGGTGTAGCGCTGCGAAAACACGGGGAACCACACAGGCAGTGTTTGGAATGTTTCCCTCTATTCTCCAATCCCGGGCACGAAACAGCCCTGAAAAATGTCCAGAAATGGATTTAGGCCACTTTTCTGTCAAACAAAGAGTTAGCGCAGGTGTTAAACCTCCGCGACGACATCGGCACTCAGCCTGTAGCCACAGCCAAGAACTGGCCTGGGTAGTGTAAAGGTGTGTTCAGACCGAAGTTGGGGTCATTTTTTTCCCTCGTTGTTAACACAAAGTTGTCTGTTTTTCTAGCCCCCTCTTCATTTGCTGTTTATCTGCAATTAACACCCAGTTAGCCGTTGATGTTAGCCGTAACTAGCTAACCCGCTGGCACCTGTGTGTGTGTGTGTGTGTGTGAGAGGAGGGTGTGTTACGTGTGTGACAGCTCCGACTGGCACAGATTTCGGAACTTACCAGCGAGTCGACTTGTGTCAGCCTTTTTTCTCCAGGCTTCTCCCATCGTCCCTCCTTCCCCGTCAGCTCACACCGCTGCGGGATGAATGCTTATTTTTCGCTCAAGTTGTGACAGCTTCACGGGCCGTCAACAGCTTTTGCCTCAGTTCTCGCCGCCCCGAGCGAACCTCAGGCTCGCTCGCGTCTCTCTGTGGATTTCGTACGCCGCCACGCTGCCTCTAGCATTTCCTTCACTTTCAGTCTGATCACGCCTTAAATGGGAATCAGCAGTAACGTCAGGAGTAACCTAACGGCGGCAGACTTCAGTTAAAGAACCGAGCATTAGTGCTGCAGATGACAGCAGCATGACAACGTGGTATTTTACTTGGTAGGAGAAAACAACAACAGCAGTGGTCTAGACAAATCAATACTGTGATAGGTAAAGGTTTGCAAGTATGTGCAGAGTCAGCGGACATTTTTGTTTCTTTCGTGTGAAATCCTCGTTGAACATTTTTCTTCAAACTGAAGTTGACTGACAGGGAAGACTGACGATCTGGAGCAAAATGTGAAACGCTTTAAGTGAATCTAGTTCGGGAGTGGCCGTGCTCACAGCGTCAACCAGGCTTCCCGAGCGACCCCTTTTCCCAGTTGCTCTCAGCTTTGTTTCAGGATGACAGGACCTTCTCTGCATGGGATTCTGTCCAAACCAAATTAGCGTTGTTTTTTTTTCACTTCTTTTTTCACTGCTTTAATTATGATATGGTTACACAGCCCATCTATCATTTCATTTACAGTCTGATGTTTGTTTGACATGGAGCATTAGTGGCCACCGCCTACTTTAGTCCATTAAGTCCTCCCTTAAACAAACTTTGCAGGGGTAAAACAGGGTAGTGTCTTTGAAAAGGTTGAGTGAATTTCCCAGTCATTGAAACCAGATACGGTGAAAGAGTAAGTAAGGCTATGAATTAACATTCAGCACTGGTCTGTTGTTGCAACTTGAAGCTGTCATGGTTCTCACATCCCATCTGGTGTCTCTGCCAGTTCTGTGTTTTCACTGACATGTCATTTAAGGTTTCCCGCCTCCCCGTCGCTCCACCCATCTGTATATATGCACTTCTCTGTTTATGCTCACCAGCTATCACATTTTCTTTGTGCGCGTTCCCAAGCTCTTCAGACCTTTGTTTTCATATATGCCTGTTTGCATGACTGCGATTCTGCCTGACACCCCTTTGTACAGTTTGCCTGCCTGGGTTGTTTGAACAATCCAATAAAGAGTCTGCCGTCATTGACTCCGTCGTGCTTTTGGGTCCTGAGTTTCTCGGCATGTGATAGAAGCAGTGGTTAAAAAGCTGGACAATCTGGTGGCCTAAAGACTGACACAAAAAAAAATTTTGAAATGCTGAGCCACAAAATTCAGAGCTAGCAGCAGATACGTGTTTAAGCGTTTCAGGTCACATGGATTCATTTTGTCCTCAAGACTTCCGTGACTCGTGTAACAAGCTTTCCTGTGCATTGGTTTTGATATAGCACAGTTAGCTCCTGCTGAAGCAGTGGAGAGGCGGGTGGGCCACTACCTGTCAGCTCAGACTACGCAAAAACGGGTCATTACACTTCAATCTCATTCAGTCAGTACAGGAGTGGAACACTGATGTGCGTTTGGGGTAGAGATTATACCAAAACTGTTTACTGGAGATTAATATTAACCCACATGTTTTGGAGAAGACAAAGAGCCTATTGTTGATTTTCTCTGATATTTGCATTTTGTGTATCATTTCCTTTAATTCTTAAATAAATGTATTTATTATTCAGGGCAAACTCGTAAGACGGCAACTTGCAAAATCTCTGACCCTCATATAGTTGTATCTGGAGGGTCTCTGAGTTCATTCATTTATTATTATTATTATGTACATTGTGGTTCATGAAATGCAGAGGCCGAGGCATAACTGATGGATTACAAGATGTTCGACAAATTTGCCTTTTGCTTATCTCTCCCTGTCTGCCATTTAGAGACAATCATTTTTGGTTAGCAGTAGGGGCGAGGCGGAATGTAATTGCATCCCATCTGCCCTTTACTTAGTGCCTTTCCTGCAGTTGATGGATCATTTTCTTCCTGTTGTGGCTCTGTTTGATAAATATATAGTACCAGGAGGAATGTGGGTGGCAGAGTCTGCCTTCAAGATTTGAAATGACTGATCTGAATCGCCCAACTGGCAGGGAAGATGTGGATGGCAGAAGCACGAATGTGTGAAACTGTGAATGAGAACAACGAGTTGCCGCAAAACAGCAAGCATGGTCATCAAACCCATGCTTAAATAATCTATAGATCAAATTCCTGCTGTACTGGTTGAAATGCCTGAAGATTAGACATGGATCAGCTCACTATCATCTCTTTATCCCTCCAACTGAGTCACATTTGTGAGACGCTCTAAGGCTTTATTCACCAAAGAGGAGGTTCACTTTCAAGGCTGCCGAATTGTTTTGCGTCGGCCCTTGTCTCTCAAAATGGGCACTGCAGGTCCCTTGCATACTATAGCCACACTGGCACAGAGAGGAGATGTGAGGTCAGCCAAATGAATGGGAACTGTTAATGTGCAGTAACACAATACTATGCCATTAGGCAGTTAAAACCCTAAAGGGCGAGACAGATCACAGGCCTGCGATGCAACCATGGGAAAGATCTTTCTACACCGAGGGCACCACGTCCATCTTGAGGATGCCCTGTGGATGCCTGAGCGAAAGTTACATTTACATCCAGTGTTCCTTACTATAAGGCGTCGTGTGTGTCTGTATTAGTGGAATAACATGAAACTGATGGCAGGAAGCAAACTGCCTGCATGCTTCTGCACCCTTTGTCCTCATGCACGGGCGTGGTAAAAAAGAAACAAGGACCCACTCGTAAAACCATGTCCTACCTGTGCTCAAACGTTCCAGAGGTTACCTTTTTTTGAAGGCTTCGATTTTAACCACAAAACCCATCTTTTTACGTTTCAAAAAAGCATTGTTACCATAAATACTCATTAATTATCACAGATGATAGGATCCCACCTACCCGGCCACTATTCTGTAGTTTAAAGTTTGATAGTCACTTTTGATTGCTTAGACTTATATATAAGGATAAATATTCCAACAGAACCTCCCTGTTCCTGTCAAGACTCATGTTTTGTTTGACAGCTTTAAGGACTTAGCAACTAGCAGCAGGACAAAAAAAAGGTGTTGAACTTATGCCACTCATATAAAAGTGTTAATGTGATGAGTTGGAGACAGATCACTACATCTTCTGTTATTGAGCAATGCTGTGGACAGGCTCCAGGTTCTTTTTTGTTTGTTTTTTTTACACTGTACCAAGTTGGTGAAAGAAAAGAATGTATCAGAATAAACAGGCAGATCTTGGCATCCAGAACAGGATAATATGTTTTGAAATTAAATCCAACTGACAGAAACCAATAGCGGACAGGTGTGAATCTCTTTCCTGCATGTCACAATAGCATTAACTCTTCCAACGTGACAATCGAGCATTACCTTCCTCCCAGCACTAAGAGACAGCGGCTAGCCAGCTTCATGACAGCAACTGAAGGCAGCTCACTAGTGATGGGACCAACTAAAACAGAACTGAGAGGTGATGGTAAGCATCTGTCATCTGTGTGACAGGAACCTCTGTTTGCTCTACATCAGTTCAGAGGCGATTGCCACATGTGTTTGGAAAAGGGAACACAGTGAATTCATTCATTCTCTCACTCTTTTGTTCATCAATTTCAAATATACAATTGCCTGTGGCTCAGAAGAATTTCAGAGGCCAGCGTGGTTGCCAACATGTAATTTGTTGCATTTCGTTTGAATGACTACATATTCTTCATCTGGTGTTTGTACTATCAGACTCTTTCTAGTGACATTCGATTGGTTGCAACAGGTCCATGTCTGACCAAACGCATGACAACACTGATAAATCCCTTGTCTAGATAAGTGACCCTGTACGCCCTTGTTCGGAAGCAATGAGCCAGTGAACACAGTGCTCTATTCAACATATTTTTATTGCCATCCACACCTCTAAGATGCCGTAAAATCATTGTAAATCACCGCGTCTCCTTCCTCTACTTCTTTAAAGACGTATTCATTATTTGCAACTTGCAAAATCCCTGACCCCACGTAGTTGTATCTGGGGCATTTCTGATTTAATCCATTGTCATTATCCTGTACGGATGTGGTACATGACAAGCAGAGGCTGAGGCACAACTGATGAATTTCAAGATGTCCCACATATTTGCCTTTTGCTAAGCTCTTGACTGATCAACAGATTAGCAAATCCGTTGATCAGTTTATTGCCGCTGTCGTGCATAACACCAAAAGCTGCTTTGTGTATATAGTGTCGGTCTGTAAATGTGGTCCGTGGTTTGGGAAGGCTTATAGCTGTTTGGGGTTTCAACACGGATGACTTCAGGTTTTCTGAGTTCAGCTCTCACCTTCACAGTCTTCAGTTCTTTCTATAATTTACTGTGGTGTTGTTTACCGAGGAATTCTGACTCTTCCTTGTTGTGATGCCGTTTACAATGAGTTTTTGATTGTTTATAGATTTAAATATGCTCTTATTTCATAGGTTGTTTTTTTATCACTATTTATTATATGACGAAGATGTGACTAATTGTCAAAATATCTTTTTTGCTTCTTTTGATCTGCAGATTTGGATACGCGTCTGTGTCCATTTACTGCTGTTCATCATTCTTGGGGTTAATTCAAGTAAATTTGACGTCAACCCAGTGACAGATGACATCTCGAGACTCTCTGTTTTGGTAAGGACAACGCTGTCATTTAATCTTAATTAAAACATTTTAAGCTAACCTTAAAATACAGCACATCTACATTGTATATTTAATGTGCAATAGATACTCTATATCTAATCTGCAAAGTACAACATGGATCTATGTGATCTATGTGAACCAATTCTGGATCTAGCGGGATAGACAATATGATTCATATTCTTTCCAAAAGCCCGGCACCACCTGCTTTATTGCCGTTGTTAATCTGTGCACGGGTCAAAAAAGTGAGGGAGCTCAAAAACACATCTCCTCAGCAAAGAGAGAACATCCACTTAATGGCAGTAAAAAAAAAAAAAGCTGAGCCAAACAGAGATAGGAAAGTGAACCTGGATTATATTTGGATTATGGTGTGTGTGTGTTTTTCTTCATTCCGTCTTCACGTTTATGTATTGCTACTTTTTAGGATTTGAATGTGGTTTGTCTGCAATTCATTTCTTTTGTTCCCCGTTTTTTTCTTTCACAGAGACAAAATATTCCTAAAGATTACAAAATTCCTGTACATTACGTTCCAGAAGCAGAGGTAAGATATCGTGCCCTTTGACCAGCATTTCTGCAAAGCTTAAGACCTGGTTCGTGTATTATTTAGCATACTCAAGCTTGGATTCTCTTAATTTTCAGGAGAAACGTTTTCATTGTTCAAATAAGCACATCTCCCTCCAAGTACTCTAACTGACACAAACTTTAGTCATTCATTCTGCCGGGGAGGATGATTGGGCTTTAGTTGAATGTGCACTTTAGTGAGGCTGCTCTTATTGACGTTTTGGTGCTGTGTAGCTCTGATGAGTGTAGTATATCTTTGATCATCATACACTACATGCTGATGCTCATTTTATGCCATATCTCCGCTCCTTTTCTTCTAGGGTGGGATGTGCTGGGTAAAATTAAATGTCTTCTACTTGGAGGATAGTTTACAAGATTTAGCGCATAAGTTTGGAAACATTTCATCCAACAGAAAAGATATTAGCATATTCATCCAAATGCTCCAAGAACTGAGGCTCAACATGGGGTCAGTGGTAAGTTGATATTGTGTTTGTCCCTAAAGGAATGGCATTGTTTTTTGTCACGGAGTTCAGCTTTGAAGGCAATTTGAAGCTTTTCGAACAGCACCCCTTGAAATTAACTGCCCAAATTCTTGGAAACGTGTTTTTGTCTTTGCAGGAGCCGATCATGTATGACTTTGAGTGCCACTACAGGCGAGAGATGTGGCATACGGCGCGATACTTTGACTTTGTCAAAGACTTCCTCATAGCTGCACAGAATAGAGAGGACTCAGATGACTGTGATCCTCCTCCCTGTCCCACCACACCGTACACAGTAGCAGCAGAAGGATATTTAAAAGGTAAATATTTGTTATGTTTGGCATTTATATATGGCCCTCTTGTTGTGCCTGTTACCGGAGTTGGTATTGTAGCAACTTAGCATGTTGCTGGCACTCAATTGGCAGGAAGAAGAAAGTGTTCTAGTTTTGCAGACACATACCGACAGTTTTGGCGTGTGAGGTGACACCAGTGAACTACAGTAGGTTTGTGTATCTCTTGGCATGCCTCTGGATGTGGAATCAGCGTTCATGAATCACCGTTTTCAGTGTACCATTATCAGAAAATTAAGCTCTTTCTACCATTTGGCCACAAGGTGGAAGAACAAAATGTTTGGGCATAAATCGACCAAGTTCATTTATAAGAGAGAGAGAAGAATATGGAATGATCATCAATTTTAATGTCTATCACGAGATCCTTTTGGGAATCTTCATTGTTGATTGTAAAAAAAAATGAAATAATAATAATTAAATTAAAAAATCAAATGATCTGCTAAAATAAGCCATTTTGTCAATAGAACTGTACATTAGTGCAGAAACATTCACTTGATCAGTGTAGTCGATTTAGTTAATCAATCGATCAATTGATAATCGATCAGTTAAGACATTATAAAGCAAAAACACCAAAGACAAGCTGGTTCCAGCCTCTCAAATGTGAGGATTTGATTTTTTTTTCCTGTTCCAAATCAATGTTAAGTGTGGAGCCAGTGTAAATCGCCAATATACCAAAAATCTAAAGTCTTTTAACCACCCTGTCAGAAAGACCATAAACAATAAGACTTTATTACCTGTAGAAACAAAAAGGGTTGTCTATATGACACGGAGTCCATGTGATTAAAAGATACATATATACATACATATATGTATATATGTATACCTGAGGCGTCCCGTTCCCTTAAAGAGCGCATCATTAAGAGAAATGATATAACTAGTCCCGTTGCCAGAAATTTTAATTTTAAAGCAAAATCACATTTAATTTCAATGTTTATAGAAGCGATTGCCCAGCCAAAGTCAATCAAGGGAGAAGGATTTAGGAATTACTGTTTTAGGAATTACTGTCCTCATTCATGCCCTTTAAAAATGGCATGAATGAGGACAGTAATTCTCAAATAATTCGTTTTTATCGTGGTTCCTGAATATCTTCCAATTCTGTGCCTTTGCAGTGGTTTGGATGTATTTCTGTATTTTTAGGATGTACTTTTTATGCTGTATCTTGTAACTCTTTCGACGCGTAGCACTTTATAAATTTCTTTTCAAATTGAAAGCACATTTTGCGGGCGAGGCCTCTTCTGTACAAACTTAGGTAGCTCCCCTCAGCTGCACTTCTCCAGGGGCACGTTCACCCCCAAACAAAACGTAGCAAACGGCTGAGCGTTGAACACCTTGTTAGGCTCGCGCACTGCCTTTTACACACGGCAGGGTTTATACACACCTCGCTGCTGATTGGGTAACACTTCTGACGCACCCACCACATTAGAGAAAACATACCTCAAAGCCCGGTGCACACCGTTGCGAGGAGACGTGTCATTCGAACCGGAAACCGTGGCGAAACCGCTCAGACCATTTTCAGACTGAACGTGCCCCAGGTTTTTTATGATGGCCAAACTATTTGCATAGCTTGATACCGCCACTGATAAGTCAAAAGAAAATATGTGTTTTTATGATTTGGGTTCACTGACTCTTTAGGCATTTTAAGTGTTTTAGTGTAGAAAACATTAGAAAACACCGCCACCCTCTTTGGACTATTGTGAACAAGCTCTATTTAGGACAGATCTCTTGTGGCCCTTTCGAGAAGCTTTTAATCTAGGAACCATTATTTCTTCACAAGAACTTTGCAAGATAAAAACTCAAAACCGTCTCGGTGGTCAGACGGCCCATGGAGACACGACTGAGTCACTGGACTGGGGGAAGATGTCCCCAGGCAGCGCATGTGAAAAGGAAGAAAAGGGCCGAAACCGGATTGTATACGTGTTGATTACAGAGCAATCTTCCAAGCTTCCCAAGCGCTGGGCTTTTCTTTGCCAGAGTGGTCGTAGCAGCTCTTTTGTGTGTGTGTGTGTGTGGGGGGGGGTAAAAAAGGCAGCGTTGAGGTGACCTGACAATGAAATGTTTTCATCATCAGGCAGTAACACTCCACGCTTTTTCATCCCTGTTCTCATTTTTTGCTTGTTTCCTCTCGTGACCCCAAACTCAACAATCCATCTCTTCTTTTTTTTTTTTTTCTCGTTGCTATTGTTTTGTTTTGTTTTTTTCCTCCAGAGTCACCCACGTCCACCAGTAAAGCCTCAGTGTGTCCAACGGGCTGCAGTCCACGTGAGTTTGCAATTCTCAGTTCTAGTGAGGAAACGAGTGTCAGGGCTTTGATGGGTTTGTAAAACCAGCCCAGCTGGTGTGTCGAAGCGGCGGCTTTTGCTGGCCACACTTCTCTGCCACATTCTAGAGCAAGTCGGCCCATTCCCTGGAGCTGGTGTCACTTGACAAATGCCACTCTTTGGGGCAAATTCCTCGTCACGTCTTACGTCTCATGTCGTATCTTGTCTGCTTCGAAAAAATCTGTTTTTGTTGCTGTGGTCGGGCGTCCCCGTCATGTGGTCTAACTTAGACAATGCTCATATTGTAACAATATATTAGAAACTTACAGTACACAGCGACACTGTGTAGGTTGCGGTAAACTTTCACCATCATGTCAACCGGCTGTACTAACACAGCAGTAACACTGGAGCGAGTATCCTCGTGGCTCACAGAGCGGCTTACAAGAGCACCGGGTTTCATCGAACGGAAAATAACTGATAAAAGATATCTTCGTTTTTTGCGGGTGCCTGGCGGCATGTTCCTGTCAACAACTTTAAAGTCCCCCTCCACTCAGGAATGTGTTTTGGTTATTGTTACTTCTCTTGGGTGTTTGGAGCCTCACTCTGCAGAATGTCCTACGAGCAGAGTTCGACACCGGAAGGCCGATTTCACATTTATCTGCTAAAATGAGAAAGTTTAACTAGGTAAATTGAAGATTTGTAGAAAAACCATGTCAGACACAAGGAAACGTATTAAGATTTAGTGGTTACTCTGATATTTATAATCAACAATCGAGGACGACTTAAGATTTTATTGTTTCTTTGCCACCTGTGAATGATTGACTTGATTGTGCAACATTAAAAGAAGGATTTTAGTAATAATCAAGAAATGCTAAGTGATAAAGTCAAGAACAAGCTGGTATTTGCAGCTCTTTTTTGCAGATGGCCTTTAATGCCCACTATCAGCTAACAAATGTTTGATCAAACTTTGATCATAAAAGTTAATCATTTTCGACATCAAAAGTTAGATGAAGAATAAAATCAGTACTAACAATAACTACTACTACTACTACTAGTGCTACTAGCAATAACATTTTTGGGTCCAATCCATTATCAAACAGGAGTAACAGACAGTATATGTCGGAGTCTCTTACTAAAAATCATAATTTGTTTTCCCAAATCAAGGAGCAAGATTCCTGCCCGAGGTGGTGGAGCGAAGCCTTCTCTCCTTACTGTTCATTCCACTCCTAGCCCTCGTATTCCTGCTCGTGTGGAAGGTTAGTTGACCTTTGACCCATGGCACTTAGCTGCTTTGCTTCCTGAGGTGTGCATGTTTGTTAATGGCCTGTTTTATTGACGGGTGATAGCTCTTTGTTCCATGGAATTTATGGCAGCCGGTGTCAGCCTTTCAAATTTCTGCAGAGGCTGTGCAGACTGTGTTGACCTGAGTTTTGGTGATTTCAGCCGGAACTGAATACTTTGGTATAAAAAAGTGATTGCCTGCCCTGATACAGGTCCGATCACGGAGGAATGAGGAGGATCTTCAGCAGAATCCTGGAGCAGGTGGACTCTTCACAGGAACAGAGTGGCCTGCACCTCCACTAGATGAAATGTCGGAAAAGTAAGCTGTTGTTTTCTCCTTCACATGCATTTACAGTCTTTGGAAAATATCAACAAGGAACTGTTTCTGTAACTCACTGTCTGCTCACACTGAAAATGGATCAGTTTCTCTGTAACAAACGGCTGCAAACGGTGCGAGGGGCTCAGATTTTTTCCAGTTGTCATCAGTCTGCGTTTGAGGCTGGGTTAAATTTTTAACTTTAGTTAGGTTTTTCACAGTGAGCAGCGTCGCAAAAGTGGAGGTGTGGTTTTTGAAAGAAGTGGACATTTAGTAGGCGGAAAGACACTATGCAGTTGCATCATGGGAATAGTAGTATCCTTCATTTTGGAGCTTGACCCAAAGTCAGGATATCTTGGCCTCAGCTGCTTTGAATTTGGCCATTTTCTCTCTACTCTTTCTCTTTAAATACCTGATGGGCAACAAGTTCTCCATCCTAAACCACCATATAGGTCGCTTATCCCTACCCTCGGATACAGCCCATAGGAGAGTACCAGCGGCAGGCGTACCAGACCTTCGTCATCATGGTATTAAAAGTACGAACCGTTGGAGCGTACCAGCGGCAGGCGTACCAGACCTTCGGCGTCTAATAACAATAATAAACGTGCAGTTAAGGTTGTGGAATAGTGACGGTTTGGTTCGGTTAGGTACAAAAATGACTTGGTTAAGCTCAGGAAAAGATCTGGTTTTGGTTAAAAGAAGTACTTCCTTAAGGTTAGAGGTCCTCCCTCACCATAGTTACAATAATAAATAAGCAGTTAAAGTTGTGGAACAGACAATTTCACATGAGAAATAAACAGCAGTCTGGTATGTGAAAGTCCTGTGCTTTGTCCACCCATCCATCCAACCCAAACCTCCTTCAAAAGTGGACTTTGCCACTGTATAAATTATGCCATCGGACAATAAAATGTAACTGTGTGTCGCAATAGGCTGTTTGCAGAGACAACTTACAAAGTTGTTTTTTTTCTCCTGCCAGGACAGAACTGAACTCTTGCATGATTTTGTTCCTGCCTTACCTTTACTTTACAAGTATGAAGCAAATTCACATAAAAAGCAATGAAGCATAGAATTGTGATTTACTCTTGACAGCCTCTGACCCTGAGAGGTTAGAGTGTGATAACAAGCCCATTGACTATCCACAGACCAGCCGGTCTTCACTCGGCTATGTGCGAAGTGAGAAGACCTCTGGTGACTTCTGGGGGTTTTGTGTTCCTGCAGTGTCAAGCTGCTTTCGCAGGACGAGCATCAAAGTGCTCGATGCAGCGTACATCTTTTCTTCTGGAACGACTAATTTTGCAGAGTTACATCCGGAGACTGTTTTCAAAAGTTCAAAGGGTTTGACCTCAGACCCTGCTTGACTTGCTTGTCTCACCAATACTAGAACCTAAAATCTTCCCATGTGCCGCCTCGCATTCGTCGCCCAGTCAGGCGACTGGGCGACGAATGCGGCGCTTGACTCTTGTCATGTGAAAGCCATTTCTGCCTCTCCAGATTATTCGTTGTTGTTGTTGTTGTTGTGTCTAATATGTTTATTTCTGCTCAATTACAGAAACAAGCTGAACATCATTGAAACAGTGTAATGCTTTTATCCTTTGATGTTCTTCAGAATAATTGGTGAGATTTTTATATGTTATATTGGGGCAACAAAAGCAAAATAATATTTTTGCCATGACTATTTTTACAGTTTTGAAAATAAAAAGAAATCTTTTTTGGATCCTTGCCCGTCACTGAGCTCTTCCCTCTCCCCACGCTCTTCTTTCACAGGGCTCTACTCTTTCTTCCTGTTGGTGTCAAAAGGTGATGAAAAACAAACATGAAGCTGAATTTCATGGTGAGATCTCAGCGGTGAAAGGCCTGTTTTTGACTGCCCTCCAGAAGGGCAGATTCACCACTACCATGACCAAGATTTTTCTGGTTAAATCATGCCTGCTACCGTATGGATAAGCCTGCCTTTTATTGTAAGACTGCATTAACCAACCCCATGCTTTTGAAAAAGACAGTGAGATTTTGGCAGAATGAAACCCCCCCGTACCACGCCCCCCACTGGAGTCTCCGGCTCTTGCAAATAATCCATCAGAACCTGCTGCATCGTACACTCTTTGGGGAGAAGGCAACGGATGACTATCGAGATTATTAATGACTTAAGAGGTAGGAGTGTGAATGGGGCACGCTGGCTGTGACCTTTCCCATCAGGCCGCCCTGCTGCGACAAGCTGAGACTGACAGAAGTGGCAGGACACAAACATCTGTTTATGTATGTAGTTTGAGTATTTCTATCATGTTTGTGGTCTTACATTGTACCATGTCCATTCTGGGTTTCGTGCCTTGTTTGATTAGTTTAGCCGACTCCGTGTGTAAATGTCAAAAGCCTGTCTATGTTTCTGTTTGGTAGAAGAAAGTGGAGAGGTCATTACAGGGCGGATTGGAATAATCTCACCAGAGTAACCCAACGCATATGATCCCCAATCTCTCTTTTTTTTTTCTAATGAAGTCAAAACCACGACAGTTTAGTTGGCTTGACCTGTGCCCAGTGGTGATTTGGAAGACAGTTCAGCAGTGAAAGCTCTATCAGCAGAACAACCTGTTCAGTGGTTGTGACATTTCTGTCCACACATAACATTTTTAGCCTTTGTAACCTTTAGGAAACAGTTCAGCTGGTAACACTGCTTGTTTCATGTGTATTGGGGACTATATGTTGGGAATTTTTGTTATAGGAGACGAGAATATATTGTGCTAAATTGAATCTGTGTTTGAAAAAAAAAAAAAAGTATACCACATTGGTGTTCATATAGTTCAGAGCAACAGTACCTTTCAGCATCAATAGCTGGAATTCTTTGGTGTGGTAAAGTATTGTTTGTTGTGTTGAACTGCAAGACAATTTTATTCATTCCAAAATACATCTTTGAAGAACACTCAATTAATGGCGACATATTACTGGTACCATATTCTCTATGGCGATTTAGAGCTGAGTCTTTGTTAGAAAAAGTATACCACATTGGTGTTCCTATAGTCCACAGCAACAGTACTTTTAGCAGGAATATCTGAAATGAATGGTGTGGTAAGGCACTGTTACTTTTTAAAGCTTTTAGCCAATTATGTCCATTCAAAAATGCATTTTTGAACAATATCGGAACATACTATCTATGGCAGTTTAGACCTGAGACTTTCTCTTCAGTCATCTTTAGGTTACATGAAGACTATTGCGTGCGTTGCCCAGTATTCTGACAGAGACCCAGGCTAGTCTAGCCACAAACAAACTAACAAACAAGGTATACAATGTCAAAAGTTGCTTTTTATACATAGTCTATGAATATCATGAGCTGCAACAGGTCTAAGCTGTGAACAAAAAAAAAAAAAACATGGTCTCCCGTTTTCCTGTCTATGCATGAGCCACAAACGGTCTGTATGTCTGATGCATGGAAGCCAGAAACCAAGCAATTCCATGCATTAGTCAAGAGGATGACTGCCCTTGATTACTGTTCCTACGTGGGTTGTTGAGGGTCTGAGAGTGAGCGGAGCTGCATCCTGAACAGTGCTTTCGGGCTCGAGTGATCCAATCCATCCCACTTCAGTGGGTGAATCAAATGGCTCAAGGCAGGAAATAAGTCTGGGTGCCAAAAAGCAAATGTAATTATTGCCCAGTTGGTATTCTGGGTGAAAACTCTACTGTATTCTGTATTTTTGTATAAATGTAAACAAACATATATGAGATATGAATAAAGTACACGTATCCAACTGTTATTTATTGGTTTGTTTGTTGTTGTTCAGGAATTTTAATAGAGCTTCTGTGCATCTTTTTTCAATCTGGGCCTATCAGCAGGGAATCCAACTAGGGGCACACTCATTTTCTCAAACATTTGCTCCAGGCAAAATACTTTAGCTGCAGACATTAATGGTGACTTGATCACACACATCTGGGAGAGTACTGTACAAGTTTAAAACTGCATTTTAATTAATGGCAAACCTGGTTCAACCAGTGGTGGGCTGATATGAGAAGTAAAGACACTCAATTAACTGTCATGTTTAGTGTGTTAGCCCGTTGAATGTTTCTCACTTTCTAAATCACGTTATTAAAGAGATTTAAGGCTTTTGAAAAACCATCTTTTACTAAAATCACTTAATGAGAGTTTAAAGCTTTGGCCTGATTCCAAAAATAAATGTGTCCCAGAAAAGCCTGTGTTTTTCTAAAAGCTGGTAAATCCCATCCCTCGCCTTGAAGGTTTGAGCGCCCCCAGAAGAGTATAACTATAAAATCCCAATCTTTTTAGCTCTTTCCTGACCATATTTTCTTAGAGCAATAACACCAGAAGTAACGGGCCTAGGGTCAGCTGAGAAAAAAAAAAAAGAGCCATGTGTAAATCTGTAACTCTCAGTTTCACTAAACCGTGCTCTCAGATTCATTATCCTTGCCAACGGTTTTGCAGATGTTTAAAACATGCGCACGGATTTGATGCTCAATTCCTAAAGAGAACAAGGATTGGAGCATTTTGACGGACTCCAAGTCCCATTTATCTAGATTTAATACTATATTCTGTTTTACATATATACAGATATTTCACAGCTTTTATTGTGTAACATTCTATTTATTGTACATTTCCATTCCTTGTTCTCTGAAGAAAGAAATGCAGTCTTTGATAATCCATGTGTACAGTTTGCAAATGTTTGGCCACACTGCAAAAGGAATCCTAGATCACGGTTTATAAACTGTGCACATGGATTTGTAAACCGAGAGTACAGATTTATACATGGCTCTTCTTTTTCTCGAGTGACCCTGGGGGGGGGGGCTCCATTAGAGCGATTACTTGGCCTCAGGCTACGGCCACTTCACAATGGTGCCAATACCTCACGCTTTAGTACGACCTCAGTACGTTAATGCTTTTATGCAAGATTTAGCAAATTTGGCTGAAACAAACACAGAAGCTTTACTTAGTTTTGATAAACTAATTTTCATTCTACATTAAGAAAGAATGAATTACACATCCCTAAGGGTACACGTGCTGGAAAATGTTGCTTTCTGTAGCAATATATATTATCCACGGAATCTTCATGGATCGAGAATCTTTTGCCTTGAAAGGGATCGTAGTGCTGCACTTAAGTGTACAAATGTTTTGGTTTATGTTTGACATACAATGAGAGAATTATTACATATCCAGAATTATAAAGATGCATATTTCTCTGAACAAATTTCAAAAGGAACAGAAACAGCCGTTGTATTTCCTGTGTACTATTGATTGCTTTACGAATCCCTCTACCGTTAACCTCACAAAGCCAGCACACAATTTTTGTTTTAATTGTTGTGGTCTGGCGACTATATCAACATGCGAACCTCCGCTACACCTGACTGGACAAACACCCCACTGGCTGAGCTGTAATTGGCCTTGGAATCCAATTTTTCAAACCGGGAAAACATAGTTGCTGCTGAAAACAAAACATCCTAAATCGCTCTTAACTACCCGTTCTTTGAAAAGCTCAAGGACATAAACAGTCCTGATCTGTGTTATTGTTTGAGTCAGTATACACAGAAATTTTGCAACAACCACATGGGTGTGATGATAAACTGTAAATCATCATATCTGAACAATGCACCAACTAAACTTCTCTCAGAAGTATTCCAAACTAATCGGTCTAATTTTCCCCTTTCTCTGTCTAATACCGTCTCTCTTATCTTTTACCCCCCCCAACATGCACCCCATTTTGGAACCCTTAATAGTGTTGGAATATAATAAAAAAAATTTAAATCTTGTTTTTCCAGCACAGCATTGAAGCTGCCCATGTAGAGCTCGTGAACTTGAAGAATGCTAATGTTCACAAGCGCTTAAGTGCATCGTTGTGGAAACTATTTAATAGGTTGGCGCTTCAAGGACTGTTCTAGACTCGTTCTTTGGTTATTTGACTGACAGAAAAGTAACTGTGTCCATTTCTCTTCTAGATAATTGATCAACTGTGATGTGCCGCAAGACTCAATTCTTGAGCCTGTGTGTTTTAGGGAACTAGGCTTTGATTTTGAATGACACAAATCTTGTTCATTTGTTCTTTTTTCTATCCTGAATTTCAAAGATACAAAGAAGATTATATATGCTGTCCCCTTGACCAATGCATTCCTCTACATACCTGCGAGTACCTGAAGAACTATGGTGCAATCAATGCATTTTCAACAGAGGATGGAATCACTACTTAAAAAGTCATTGGTATATAGGAATAAAATCTAATGAAAAACTGGTCTGGTCATAGATGTTCGCCAAGTACTGCTTCACTTAATGCTACTGTGTACAGACTGGACGTGCCAATAAAGAACAATTTTTTTATACTGGACGTTTTTCTTTAGAGGAAATGTCTGTCAGGGTGTGTAAGATAAAAATGTTTTAAATTAAACACCTGGTGGCTTCAATATATTTTGTACTGGAATTGTGCAGAAGAGCATCACTTTTCATCTGTTAAATATCTACACATGAGTATTCACATATCTGTTTTGCTTCGACCGAGGTCAGGAATTTCCATAATATGAGTTTATCAGCTTTTGTGGACGCCAAGGACATACATCACAGAGACCATGCTACGATTTCGTTAACTCTGTCAGGAAACAGGAAGGCCATGAAAAGTCCATTGTTTGTAGACACGTTACTGCGCGATCAATGTGCAATTGTGTAACTATGAATAGGCATACTACAGCATGACTTTAAGTGCTGTGTGAGACGTGACACAAACAAGTCAACTGACCTCAGCCATTAGCATGTATGTGGAGGACATGTGGCTCAGCTGTTTCCCAGAGTCGCACGAGTCTCTTCCACCGTGCTGTGCCAGAATCTCACAGAAAAAAAATGATTGGATCAAAGGGCACTCCCGTGACTACGAGTGATTCAGCTGCCCTTTAAACAATTACGTCCTGGCAGCGATCACAGCTCTGTGACTTCAAGCCCCTGAACGTGGGCTTTAGGTTTTCCCCCTGATGCTTTAAGAGGAGGCTGATTATAGACTCTAATTGAAGTTAACAAGTACAGTATAATACAGTAGTTATCACCAGAATATGTGACGGGAGAAACGTTTGGAAGAAAAAAAGACAAGTCATGAGTCAGTACCCTTAGCAGAAGGTTTGTCAGAGCAGCTGTATGAACACAAACCTTGGCGGCATTGTGTAGGGCATATGCGATGCCCTACATGGACTCATCCACACCCACCCCTGCACCGCCACCACCCACCCACCCTTAGCTTAAGTACCAACACGGTCAATTTAAAATAAGCTCTTGGCCAATGGCCTTGCAGTGACACAGACTGAGTCTCTAACAACCATCTCAAAATCCAGTGTTATAGACCCATCCAGGCCATGCTCTGTTTTTGCAAACATATACTCAATATGAATATTAAGCACAAAAGGTCAAGTCAGTTATTTCCAAAAAAAAATCTTTCAAATTAGGCTGTGACAGTGACATGCTTCCTTTTCCCTTAAAACTAAACAGGAGAGAAAAGAAATGGCAATTTAATCGCTTTGTAAGGGCAGTGCAGCAGCGTTTTTAATCTGCCTTAACAACACTTAAAGCTTAAGCTAGCTAAAGTCTTACTTGCTAGTCTGCCGAGCGGCTCACCTTTGCCGCGTCCAGCTTCGCTTGTCATACCCGGTGCCTCTTCAGAAAATTTGGCCACCGCCTCTCTGCTCCTTTCATTTTCTCGCTCTCTCTTTACGCTGGCTTGCCCCTGATTGTCAGTGACACTGAGTGCAGATGATGGTCTGATGATGATCAGATGGTATGTGTTTTAAACACACATTTTTTACTAAATGCATCTAACTTTATTGCCAGTGACATAAGCCATTACATAAATTGTCGTACCCCATTTATAACCATAGACTTTTGCATGGCCTTTGCATAGCCCCCCCCTAGGCCTTGTGTCGGGGTCATCTGTACCCCTTACCCCCCCCCAACAGTAATGCTGCAGATCATATCCATAGCTCATTGCTGACTGAGGGCATCACTTCTGTGCAGGAAATGACCTAAGTCTCCAGACAGCCTCCTTAGAAGTAGTTCTCCCACGTTCGTAAACATGGCCTCAAGGACTCTCTCCCAACACCAACTTTCATAACCACCCTGGTTCCTACCTCACAGCCAGGAACTTCCGCTTTCCCATCCTTCCCCTCAGATGGCTCCCAGCTGCACAAACCGATGAAGGAAGAGTATTTAGCAACCAGACCTATTTTTGTTTTCGTGACTGTAAGCCAGCTGAACTTGGACCACAGTGTTCTCGCTCTTTGTGCGAGTGCACTTGATGGATCAGTCCCTTATGGACCCATGAAGGCAACTTGGATATGTGTTCAAAAAGGGTTTTGTTTTTTATTTTTGAAAAATTTGTTTTCAGTTGTGCTTTGTCTCTGGCGAAGACAAATGTGCTTCAGTGTTTCTCCACCAATTCTGGTTTAGATAACAGTTAGGAAAAATAATTGAGAGCAAACAACTAATCTGATAAAAAAAAAAGCAGTTCAAGTGGAGTCACTTTAGAATGGGATTTAACTATGGATCTTATCCAGAAATAACAATGCGTGCAACTGTAGAGTGGTAGCAACAGCTTGAAAGCCTTTACTGCCAATATTACGAGGTAATGGATAGTAAACACTATTAGACAGCATTTCACTGCTCAGGCATTGACTCAAATGTTTTTGTGTTCCTGGAATAATCACGTGTAATAAAGAAATGCTTAATCAAAAAAAGGATTTGGGTCAGTATTTTCACTGAAGAACTACATCAAGTTTAAGTGCCCTGAAAACTGAATTTCTCAATCGGCTTGTTACTGTGACCAGACATAGACCGAAAAATGGTCTGCCAGAGTTAGAATAGTTTTGGTTCTTTTACACAGGAGATATCTGTATTTCTTTTTTTTTTTTTCTGCGCTCTTCTCGAGTGCGAAGTGGGTGTGGCTCAGATGGACAAAAGTAATGTGACGTACTTCCATTCACCAATCAGGGCTTAGCAACATCTGAATCAATACCGTATGACAGTTGGTGGGTTGTTTGGTCCCTGCCAGTCAAATCTGATCAAAGTGGTTAATAACCAATAACTAAAGATGTTTTTTTGTTTTTGTTTTTTTTTAAAACTTTGATCATGGCTTATTTGGGCAGGAAAAATTGTCTCAGAAAGCATACTTCAGATTTGAAGCCAGGTTTTTGGTTGGGCTTTGGTCGGTTTGGTTTCGAGTGAGTGTGAGTGTCAAACTTTATTCTGGACCGAGGAAACAGCAGTGTAACAAAAAAACGGTCTTAACTTCAATTTACTAGCCTTTTCTGGCAAATAAAGGCGCCAGAAAAAGTGGCAGGTAAAGTAAACAGGTTCTCCTGCTTTTAACTGGCACACTGGCTTAACTGGTACACCGCACAGCCAGAACTAGAAAACCAGTTAGTTGTTTTTAGGAAGTACAGCATCAAGCTAGGCAAGGAGTGAGCTTGTACAGAGTGGCTCTATCAAGTGGAGGAATTACTTTAGCATGTGGACACCAGTGCAGACTCGAGAGAACTGTGCATGAGATTGCAAAGGAGTTTATTTAGCCGCATTATGATTAATATGCGACTCTTGCTCTCTTGCTCATACTGAGCATATGGAGGGACATATATTTACCCTTTGCCAAATCCACTCAACAGCAGAGAAATTATGGTTAATTATGCAAAAAACAACTTGCGCCAAGTCTCTGCGGTTAAATATCTGCCACTTAAAGTCCATTCTTCTGTGTCAATGTAAGTTCCACCAAGCATTTAAACAAGTCTGGCAGGCTCAGACATGTCACGCAAGTGTCCGACTTTACGGTTTTAACATGCTCACTTTCAGTGAAATGTTTTTTTGATCACTTAATAATAAGCCGTTGATGATAGATGATAGATACAATATAATTCTATTGTTACGTAAGCCGTATCAATAGAATTATCTATAACAGGGTCACTTATCTTAAGCTGATCACAAGATACTTTAAATTGTAAAAATCAAATACTTTAGGGTGAATGTTTTTTTTTTTAATGCCAGAAAGGAGGATGAGTGATCGGTTGGTCGGACTTGTGTAACTGCTGCCATGCAGTGTAATTGTAACACTCTGTAACACGCTGAGCCTCTCAGCAGCATGTGTCAGCATGTGTCATATTTTGAATATTGGACTGCTCTGTTTGTGCACATTTTTCTCACATTTGTGTCCTTATGAACCACAGTAGCAAGAATGGCATGTGGTCGGGAGTGTTTTCGGGTGCGTCCGGGGAGGGCGGGGGGACAATAGAGTCATTACAGTCAAAGACAGTGAAAGGGCGTCAGGAAGGCACTGTTGTGAGTGCTCTGCTCCCTGCCTTCCTGTGCTGGCACATACATTAACAACACACACACACACACACACACACACACACACACACACAGAAAGAAAAACACATTATCTGCCCTCTTGAATGCATGACAAAGCTCTTTATCGTCATAAACTGTCTTTTTTGTGCATGTCCCCTCCCCTGTAAGTGTGTGTGTGTGTGTGTGTGTGTGTGTGTGTGTGTGTGTGTGTGTGTGTGTGTGTGTGTGTGGGAATCAGCACAGGACCCTAGTCACAGGTCAAGGGCTCTAAGATTACTAATAGCCCCACCAATAGACTTGTGATCCACGATCTTGCTCTTTATGGCACTCTTCCCTGCGGCCAGAGGAGAATGCGTTCCCCCCCAGGTGGGGAGCGCAGGCCTGGCCAGCCCCGTCCCGAGAGGACGTAACAGTAGGCTTATCGGAGCGCCGGGCTGTGCTGTAATACTCCTGTGAAAGGTCTTTCAGGCCGCCTCCCAATATTGATTTTTCTGGGAAGGGAGGGAAATCGAGAAGGCCCCCCTCGGAAGTATTGAAGCTGGGGAGGAGGAGCAAGAGACAGGTAAAGATAGGAGGTTAGGAGGGGGAAGAAGGGGGGGGGGGGGTTAGCCAGATCGACAGACAGTTAGAGGCAGCAAAGAGCTGCATTCGCTGGCCGTACAGGGTTAATGTTTTACGTGTCCGTTTGCGTAAACCAGCCACCGCAAAGTAAAAGTCTAATTACATTTATGATTCACAATCCTTGTGCAGACTATGAATAAAAACAAATCAATCTAGTTAGTTCTGGTGGGGTCTGAATTCCGCAGTTTTTTTTTTTTGTTTTTTTTTTTTCTCTGTTTGATTCTTCCTCCTCGCAGGGCAGCAACACCATTGTGCTTTCAACTTTTGGACTGTGTACGCTGGCCCTTCGGTATCCTGAGATTCAATGCCGTTGTTGCCGTAAACAAACCAGACAGTCTATCGCTTCATTTCAGGCATGTGGTCTGTAGGAGAAAAAAAAAAAGAGAAAAGACAAGAAGAAAGAAAGAATGAAAGATTATAAAAAATATGTAAGAAGAGGATTGACACTCGACACAACATACTGTATTTTTTTCAAACAAAGACTTCTTACAAATGAAGTCGAATGGGTCCACAAGCGGGAAACGACATTAACCCAGAGGTGAACTGATAAATAATCCAGTGATTGTCTTATAATAAAGGGCCGGACTGTCCGATGTTGAGTGTTCTTGGGACGTGACTTTACAGTGGGTGGCAATACAGTAGCTTACACTAGATCTAGCACACATAGGTTTAGCATTTGTTTTGCTTTTGTATGAACGGAACCCGGGGATTTGCCATATATTATGAAAATCCACTTGATAAATTTGGGTTGTATGTTTAGTTCATACGTCACTGTGTGTGTGTGTGTGTGTGTGTGTGTGTGTGTTTTAGTTTTGACCTGCCACGGGACTGCAGATGAAATGCACGGTAAACTGGTTATCTTGCAGTTCGTAAATGGCAATATTTATGTGTAACAAAATAACCTGGACTCAAGGTCTTCTTGCTAGCTTTGACTCACTAATGAAAACCATTACAGGCTTGATCGCTTAACTGTCTTTATCAGCAACTCATTACTTTCGTCATGTTAAGCATCATCACTGATTGACAAAGGGCCTTTGTGAATGTGAATAGCCTCCTTGATCTTTCCCTGGTCATCCACTGACCTTTGACTTCCCCAGCCAATGCTGTTTCTGGGTTTGGTCTGGTATTCACAGACAGCTGCTGTTTTCTTTTAGCAGTGTCCATTTAGCCTCTTCCTCAGGGTCATTTCCATTTCACAGATATAGTGTTCATCACAGCTGCAATGTTGTTCATCACTCTGGTATTCCACCCTCCACCTTCCAGCTCCTGTCTTTACATCGTGCGAAGGGAATACACCGCCCCCGAAGCCCATCGACATGTTGACTACATTATTATTTGAGTACTCGGTACTCACGCTCATCTTCAAACTCAGACTTCAAACTAGAAACCTGTAAAGTTTCCTGACCGTATCTTGTACGGTACTGACGCTATTGCAGTGACAAAATCTGTCCACAGACAGACAGACAGACAGACATATAAACACCTGCCAAAGTACTCTGTGGTAGTTCCCACTAGTGTAGGTGTTTACAGGTCCACATCTTGCCATGATGACACACACACACACACACACACACACAAACACACAAATAGATTCACAAGGGGAAAACGATACCAGCCACATGGTGGCGGCTGGGGAAAAAAATTAACTTCTATGCTCAAGTCAAAGACAATTTTTTAATATGATCAACCTCGACTGGAATCTTATTGTGATAATATGATGTTATCATGTTATGTGAAATTTGACTAAATTAGTTTTTCAACTTATGTAGTTTTACAGAAATAAAGAGTTTTGTCTCATTTATTGCAAAACAGTGGAAAACATTTCACAACACTGAACAGCAATTTGATAATTTTAAGTGTGGTTTTGAGTACGTATGTCATCCTGTCATATAGGTCAATATTGGAAAAGCATTCTTATAATGGTATGAATTTGAGCCATATTGCCCAAGTTCGTGGTCCCTTTCCAACAAATCAATTTATACGTAAAAACAAATAAATACTGTACAAGGACCAAATACAAAAATTAACCCAAAAGAGTGGTGTGTGTTAGAATTTTCTGTGCTTGCAAATGCATCAAGAGTGAATGAAACGGGTAGACAGAGAGACTGGGAGACTGAACCGAAAACTGAGAGACACACAGTGATAGAGAGAGACAGCTCACCTGTGTGGGAGGAGGCAACCGAGGGGAGGAGGGGGGAGGTGTGTGGATGAATCAGTCAGACAAGGGGGCCTTGAGAGCTCTTGTTCGGTGTCACCCCGGTGCAGAGTGAGAGTGCGCGACGACTCCGGCCCCCGTCATCTGATCTAAGGTCACCCCTCCGCAGTGTGACTCAGTGGCTCCTGAGTGCTGCTTTCACGCTTGTTCGGCTCTACTTGAGGATGAATCATTTAACTTCAGCCTTTTATTTCTGGAGAGGATCCCATTTCTATGCAGCCGTGTTTCCTCTCCGAAGGGAACATTGGTCAGCGCCTCACCCCCCCACGAGTGCTGCCGTAGGTTTGATCGGACCATCTGGTGAGCTGTTATTTTAATCAGAGCTGGATAAATGAATCACACAGGAGCTTCCATACTGTTGTACAGTATGCTGGCCATATTTTTTTTTTATTGATTTTTTTTATAATGTGCTAAACTCATAGGAGTAATCACGTAGTTCTGTCAGAACCAAATGTCTCTCTAAGGCACTTTATTTGCAAATGCATCAACAAAAGGAGTTGGATGGGTGTTGCCATATTATCTACACTTGAATGACGCGCCGCTTCCCTATTCATTCTCCCTTTTGACCGATTTCAAAGGGGAAACATGATAATACTGAAAGCTAGCTGACAAAAATGCTAACAAAAGCTATCTCCCTCTCTTAGTATTATGACATAAAGACACCTGTTCTTTCTCAGATGTGGCACAAAACAATGTAATGAATACCGTAGATAAGCACATCACCTGGCAGATTGACTTGGATATGCTAATGTCTAGAATGTAATACAGAATGTCCAGGTTCAATAGGACTAGCCTTCTGCTAAGTTACCAATCAAGTCCATTTTTAAAATGATGAAGCAAATAGGTTGTTGACTTAATTTAATTCTAAGATTAAAATATTCTCTAGTTCATACTTGGCCTATCACAGATCTTTACCACACCCGTGTTTACTTTACCTTAATTTCAGTCAGCTTTAGTGAATATTAGTTTAAGAAAAAATAAATCCCTTCCTAGTAGGTAGAACAACAGCCTATCCGCCCAGAAATACTGCAAGTTGCTAGGGCTTTTTGGTTCAGATCAACTGAGGTGACAGGCGTGTTGTCAACAAGTTGTCTCTTCGACTTTTCTTGACTTAGGAGGACATAGCATTGATTAACAACCATCCCCAGGAGACTAACTCTGACCTCTACATACCTTACCCGACCTTAACTATAGATGTCCCACCAGACTACTGATCTAAAGCACATACGTCAGACTCACAACATTTAGATTTCAGCTTGTTTTGGCCAGACAGGAACATTTATATTGGATGATTCTGTTTTTTTAATGTCTAACGCCAATGTTTTTCAAATTCACATCTTTAGTATGGTCAAGGTTGGGAAAATCTTTGTTGTGGCAAATAAATTATGGTTAAGGCATGGTTGTGGTTAGGTACTAAAACACTTTGTTTGATAGAGTTAATGAAAAGGAGAATATTCATTGCAGATCTGTGATGGGAAGCGAACTCTAGTCTCCTGCATGATGTTCAGGCTTGCCACCTCCTTCTGCACAAACTGTGATGTAAATCGTGAAGTGCAAAGTTAATTCCAAGGATACTATGCTGGGGAACCAGCTCTTTGTCGCCACTTGACTGTTACAAATACACCTACACATGCGGTACATGTGACCTAACGCAATATCTACCTTTACCCCAACTTATCTCCTGCAAAACCTATTTGCCCTGTTTCTGTCTCTACACTCACTTAAAGTGGTAGTTATGGTATATGTTTATTTATTTCATTCTTTTTTGGTTTTAAAAAGAGGAAAACAAAAAGCTTTGAGAAAACCGGTATTCATGTCAGAGTAGCAAGACGGGAATCTCTGCGCCCTAACATAAATACATGAATGTTTGTGGGATGTTGGCTAAAAAGCACATGATGATCCTCTGGAGCTCTGGAACAATGCTCTATGGAAAGATTAATCAAAAGCAGCGACCATAGAAAATCCATCAATGCATTCCACAGACTCCTACAAGGGGTCAAATAAGCTGTTGGTATGATCCCGGTGACAACGGTTGAATTGAACAATGCTCTGCTGCATCACAACCTGAAAAGCTTACCAGTATGTGATAAATCCATAATTCTGTCTCTGTATCACTGGGTCAGTGCAGAGCCAATGCAAAAGCCTTTAGGCTATAAGACACAAGCACATGCAAGTCTCCTTCTGTTCTATTATATTCTATCAACCCCAGCCTGTTGGAGAGTCCACCCCAACTCCAAAAATCCATCCTCATGGATAAATGAAACTTTCATAAATATTTTATAGATAAGGTTGTAAATGTTAAGGCAAACATCTCACCTTTGTCCAGTCTACTCACTTGTGGTTCCTCAAATTTATCCATCTTGGACTCCTTTTGTCCTGTGTCCATAGAGGATATTGCAGCCCTGTAAGGATAACTGAAATCCTGCTTGAGGCCGTTAGATGTCTTACTGACCTCTCTGTTTTAAAGGTTTTAAGTTTCATTGGGCCTTGCACTGTCAATATCATAAACTCCTTTCTTTTATCAGTGTGTGTCCCTAATTCTTATAAGCCGGCTATAGTTCAACTTTTGTTGAAGAAAACAAACCTAGAGCCCTCTCTGGCATAGAACTACAGGCTTATTTCTAAACTCCCTTTTTGTTTTTTCCAAAATTTAGGAAAGACTGTCAAAAAGCAGCTTGTTCAAATACTAGAATTGCACATGTTGTTTGGTAAATTTCAATCTGGTTTCCATAAAATATACTCCACTGAAACGGTTCTCCTTAAGGTCTCAGATATTTTAATGGCTGCAGATGCTTTTTGAGTTTTAGTTTTAATGGACCATAGCGCAGCATTCCATACTGTTGACCACCACATTCGATTACACATGCTACATCACCTGGTTGACATTTCTGAGACTGCACTGAAGAGGTTCTCATTCTCTGTCAATCTCAGTAAGTGGACTTGTTTCGTACATTGCAGCTTTGCCATGTGGTGTCCCCCAGGGATCAGTCTTGGGACCCATTTTATTTTACATATACATGCTGCCACTAGGACAGGTTATCAGTAGTATTAGTGACATTTCCTGTCATTTGCATGCTGATGACATCCAGTTGTATTTTCCAATTTAAACCTGATGAGCTTCATAAACTTTCTGTACTGAACAACTGTTTAATTGCAGTGAGGAACTGGATGGCAAACAACTTTATGCACTGGAATGCAGATAAAACCGAAGTCTTGATTATTGCCCCTGATAGCCTTCACTCAGCGATCAAGCAGAACCCTGGTGCCTTATCCTCATCTTCTCGGACTAGTCTGAGTAATCTTGGTGTGATTTTTGACCAATCCATGAGTTTTGATGCTTACATTGGGACGCTGACTTGATCATGTGCCTAGCCAAACTTAGGTCTGTTGTGTCAAGAAATGAAAGATGCTAATAAATTGCTTTTATCTCATCACGATAGGACTACTGTAATTCTCTTTTTACCTTCCTTAATAAATCCTCCTGACATTGTGTACCAACTGTTGAGAATGCTGCTGCTAGGTTCTTAACACGATCCACCAGATGGTCACATATTACACCTATTTTGCACTGGCTTCCTGTTAATTTTAGAATTCATTTTAAAATTTTGGTACTCACTTATAGAGCCCTACATACCCAGGCTCCACAGTGTATCATGGACCTTCTGCACCCGACACCACGAGACGAGCTCTTTGATCCCTTTACCCAGGGCCTTCTAAGTGTACCTTGGACACGTTTTAAGACGCGGGGAGATTATGCTTTCCAGGTGGCAGCCCCTAAGCTTTGGAATAGTCTCCCAATAAGCTTGAGGTATTTGGACTCTGTAGACTCTTTAAAAAGAAGCTAAAAACTCATCTGTTCATACAGACATTTAGGTAACATGTAGTGTTTTATGTTTTAACTTGTGTCTTATATCTGCTGACTTTGTATATTTTGTCAGGTGTTTGTATCCTTGGTTTATTTATTTGATTCTATCTGATTTTATTTTATTTAATCTCCTTGATTGTGAAGCACTTCGTGACTTGTCTGTGAAAGGTGCCATATAAATAAACTTTACTTTGCTTGATTACTATTCTGTTCTCATCTCTTCTATTCTGTATTTTCATTGTATGTTATGACATTGGCAGTTGCAGCATGTTAATGATGTTTTTGCAGCATGACGATTTTCTGTTGCGTTTTTTCTGGCTTTGGTTTTAACAACCAGTCAGACTTCAGTGGTTGTTAAGGATGGATTTATTCTTAGGTATGCATTACGTCAAAAGATCAGCTGCTGGCAGGATGCCTGTAATGACTGATCTACTGGCTGGTAATTGAAACGTGGGACCAGCTTTAAGTGTGACCCAACTCTCAACCATTTATTTATAAGAGCCAACAAAGATAAACTGACCTGAAAAGTTGATTATAATTGCTCACTGCCTCATAAACATGCCAACAAGTCCTCAAAATTAAACAGCAAAATACAATGTTTATCCATGCATTCTGGAAGGACACGGAAGCGTTTTCTGATTTGACGCCCGTATCACCACAAAGAAATAATTTGTCAGAGCCAGAGCCTTCCAAAATCCTTACAAATCACTGTTGAAAAATAAATCAATTTTAATATCTGAAAGCACTATGGTTGAGTTTGGTTAGTTTTAGGGGCAAAATTACTTGGTTAGGCTTAGGGAAACATTTTGTTTTGGATTTAAATGACTACTTCGTTAAGGCTCGGGGACATATGCAGTCTACCCTTTTATAACAGCAATACCACTGATGTCCTAAAGACTGCAAACAACTTTAAATGCGAAAATGATGAAATGTGGCTACATTCAATGTCCAAAGTTCAAGTTGTTGATACTGGAATGATAGGACTGATTGAGAGAAGTGATTGAATCAAAGCTTTCAACAGACTCGCCCTCCTAATGTGTTCCCTCCCAACAAATTCCTCAAATTTATTTATAAATTTTATTTATTTTTAAATATTCAGGTCCAGTCTCTCTGGGTTACCATGGGAAACTAATTTGCATCTTTTCATGCTTGACAGACAAAGCAGATAGACCATTGCAAACAAGGATTTTTCCCAAAACACAAAGTAGAAACACGCTAATCAGGGCAGATAAGAAGTTTTCAAAACAATCAAAAACATTCCGATGGACCATTTTTCTGCCTAAAGGCAAACTGTAGCAGAATACACCACGCCCTTATGAAACCCCCTTAGAAATCAGGGGGATGACACACAGAGTATGCAGATGAGGAACAAAGCGATGAGGGAAGAGAGATGGGTCCAGACAACAGAGACTGATGGGACTATCTCCCCTCTATCATCAATATGTAACGTGAGATCACTGGACTATAAGATGGAGGAGCTAATGGCCCCAGTGAGGAATCGGAGGGACTTCCATGAGTGTAATGTTATGTGTTTCACAGAGACAAGGCTACAGGAGGACACTCCGGATCCCATCGCTACCATCGGCGGCTTTCCGACGGTGCAGCCCAGACATTGAACTGTTAGCCGTGGGGCTATGTCCATACTACATATCCAGGAGTTCTCACACGTCACCGTGACATAATCCATCATCCGCGTGACATCATCCACTCTGTTACCACAAGAATCCAGACCCGGCAACCAAATGCTTTCTTTGTGATCTCCAGGGACTTAAGCTGGATAAGACTCTCCCCACTCTCACTCGGTTTGTGTATTGCACCACCAGAGGAGACAGGACCCTGAACCTGCTGGCTTCTAATATTAGAGAGGCCTTGCGATTCTACCTCACACCTTACTTTCTGTACATTTGCATTTGTACATTTTTTCCCATTCACTTACTGTGTATTTATGATTATTACTATTTTACGGTAGTTGTACTTTCCTTACAGCGTGTTGTGCAATTGCAACAAAGCAATTTCCCCTCAGAGGATCATTTAGGTTTTCCGGATTTTTCGGATTCTGAAAATAAGGGAATTTATGAGGAAACGAGCAGAGAGAGAGGTGAAAGGAGTAGACTTGAGAAAGGAGCATCTCCGCAGCCTTTTAAAGGGCACGAGACACAGACTGGTTATACAGTCTCACTAAAAGGAAGTGTGGTGATTTCTTTTGCGTGTGCTTCTCAGCATTTTGCCCCATTCAGGTCAATTAAGGAATCTTATTCTATAATACTGTCATTCAGTATTATAGATCCTACAGTGATCCTACAGTAAAAGAATTCTGCACTAAACTCTACTAACTCTCTTTTAAGGAATACAGCTCCATCTATGAAAGACTTAACACCTAACACCCCTTTCATACAGGGGACCAGTTTGTGTTTGACTAACGTTTGAAGGGACTGCTGACACGGGTCTCCAAATGTATACGTTTATGGACCAGAACATACACATCCTGTGCTAAACTGAACTACGGCAGAGCGCGTCATTCTGTTTGGCCTGGTCGTCACGAGTTACCCCTCTCACACTGCACGGTCAATTTATGAAACAGTTCAGTGTTAGTGCAATACTGAAAGTATTGACTATTCGAGCATTCGTGGATCTGGTGGGCACTTTCTTTTTCTGTCTGTTTTGTTTTGTTTATCTTAATCCTTGCACAAGCAAAAAATACAACATTATGTGACGCATCAAGCTGTTACACCACACATTTTGTGTCATGTTACTCTATGTGGATCACACTGATAACAGTTGAATTCAGCAGAAAATGCACATGACATGGGTTTAAACCTGTGCATGACCCATTCATTTGACAAAATTGTCAGAGTCTGAAGCGTAGTCCCATATACTTCACCGCTAAACCATAGCGTTAACAGAATTATATTGACTAATGATCAAAAAACTCGTTAAGTTTCAGTTTCACATTAAACCACACGAGTGCACTTTCTCTCACCTTTCCAGGAGTTGGTTCAAATGCTTAAACATCAGTATCATTATATTTGTTTCCAAACCTAACAAAAATGCCTGGTGACCAAAGCCCGTAGTTCCGCTCTGGCCAGGATATGGGTCCCGAAGGAGGCTGACGTGGTTTAAAAGCGTCACTGTGTTGGACTGAATGGAGCATAAATGTTCTTATTTATAAATGATAATATATTACAGCTGACCCCAAAAATGCAGCCCCAGACTCCATTTTAAAATGTTCTATGAACTCTGTGGGGAACGTTTGGAGAGTTAGAGTTAAACACATCTTGGAGAGATGAGAGATTAGATATTGAAACTGGCCGACTGGACTGGACTGAACAAGGACAAAATTTGCACATGGCAGGTCCTAACTACACATGGAAATGTGTAAAACTTTGCTGTTAAAACGACAGATTTAGGTAACCTAGATAACTACAGAGATGTCATTTTTTAAACCCAATTAGACATTTAGGCTTTAACATAGACATCAAATGACCAACGCTATACTGGGTTTAGTCAGTTACTTTCGATCCTTTGCATTATTTTTTTTTGGTTTTGTTTATTTGTTTTGGTTTTATCACTACGTCATCATACTCCAAGCTAAATTGGAATATTTCCTTGAATCACCTATCAAATCCTTTTGCTATTCCTTTCACATAAAAGATTACTATCGTTAAATTGCCTTTAGAGGTTTGTTGTTTGTTGTTACTTCTCACCTGACAACTTTCACGCTGCTGCCGTTAAAACCAAACTCATTCTCTTATTGTATGCCACTGAGCAGCGGTTGAATGAGGGAGGAACGCTCACTAATTCACTTTCTACCCTCTGAGGTTACCAACATCTCTTTTCTTTTTTATTTTCTTTTTAATTCAGGTGTTCGTGTGAGTCAGAGGGTGAGTCAGAACGATCATGCGATTATAAGTCTGACACACACAAATGCCCACACACAATAGGCAGGGACCAAGGAGTAACACGAAGATTATAACACCAAATCCATCACTGAAAGATCACAGCACTTCAATCTACAGAGGATTACATGAGATTAAATAAGCAACATCTTGGCAAGAACTCCTTGAAAAACCTGTCATGATGTTGTAATGAGTTCATGTAGCAGAAATACAAGTCACTCATAGTTATATGCACTGTTGGGCAACCTTCGAACATCAATCAACTTGACAAACATTATGGCAGTTACTGTACTTTTCCAACAAATGCAGGGATCCTCTGTTTGATAATCGTATGATTCACCCTGAGTGCGCACGATTTGCTTCTCTTTCAGATTTCACCATGCAGAACGATGCAGGGGACAGCCATCAATCTTTGAGTTGCTTGCTCAAGGTCAATTGTGTGGGAATTTTGTCTTCCCTGCGTAGTCTGTCCCAAGTAAGTAAGCAGGTCTCCCACTTCACGCTGAATCGTGCGTACCTGCCCAAAGACGTTGTGTTCCTAATGACTGTGAGTTCTGCACCTGCAGCACTATAATCCTCAATAGTGTAGTTTGAGCACGTGTGTGTGTTTGTGGAGGTGAGTGCCGTTCACCAATTCCTTACCTTCAATGTCAGAAGGACAATGCCTGACTCATTGTGTCACGTGGGTCAAACATACATGCAGAGCCGCTTCAGTGGACAGTTATCACGACACCTCGGACCAGGGTGCATGCTATAACGCTTTTGTTTATCAGATGTTCACAGGAGTGGAGCGTACATTCGTGACCCCTTGCATATTTCTCAGAAACATACATCAGGTTGCTGTGCATAACCACAAGTGAGGAGCACATGAGCCAAAAGCAACAGCACTAAATGTGGTTAGGGACAACTCCCTGGGAACAGTGCTGGGATTTGAAGCAGGTTTGGCAGTACGTGCACATAGCTGTGGCCTGAAGCGTACTTTTACACTCAAAGTCTGTTTTCTTCCAACGTATGCAGGTTACTGCAGTGTAAGTGTATTGGTATTGTATTACAACAATGGACGGATTAAGAGAGCTGGATACGGCAACAGCAGTGGAGAGCGCTATCGGAATTTTAAAAATCACTTGTGACCCAAAAGGCATTTTCCACATACACCTCCATTATAAAAGAGACGCCTGTAGAACTGTTGAAAAGACAACTCCAGCCACAAAACGTGGTCGGTTATTACTGTTTTGCATTATTAATTTTTAATCCATGGAGGTTTCAGCCCACGAAAGATCCTGGGAAAAGCCTTTATGCAGGGTCAGCTGGGTAAAGTACATCAAAAATCAGAGGCTAGAAAACATTTTTGGCTTGTGCACCAGGCGAGCAATTTTCATTGGAGTATCCAGTTCTACAAAACATCCATGATTAAAACACAGCCGACCGCAGAGCAATACTGTGAATATATCCAGGTTAACAACACTGACTGTGAGCAATTTTTCTTTGGACTGAATGGGGTGCCATCTTGAAACACAGTATCCATTTGTCTTAATAAATGAGTGCTTTAAGATCTAAGGAGACAGGCCTCCTTTTTGTCAAGAGACCCATGCCAGACTCTCTGGGAAACAGTCTTTTCCTAACATGCCCCCTTTCTTTTTATTAACCCCCCCCATCCCTGTGCTGGTCTGTTGCTGCCTGCAGTGCGCCTTGCAGGCTTCTCTCCTGCTGGTCAGCTGCAAAGCTGGACCCCATCCATCCTTGAAATTACCCTGCTCCTAATCCAACCTGTCTGCCCTGACTTGAACCGTCAAACAAATAAAAACCCCAAGCTGCCCCATCCCCAGTAAGCACAATGAAAGAGCGTGACGAACTTGCCACAGGCCTTAGTCAATTACTTATTTCACTGTAAATATTTCATTGCTTTCATGAAAGCAAGAGCATAAAGCCTTTTCTTGTCCTCTTCTGTGGGTTTTACAAAGGTTGTACAGAACTCGAAAGATTGAAATAGATTTCAGCGGCTTCTTGACCTTTCTGCTCATTTGGTGAAACTATAATTGAAGAAACGAATAAGTACTCCGAAGACGTACACAAATTGGAACGGTTGTTAAATTTGGCATCATCTGATTTTTTCCTTTTCTGACCAGCTCTCTAGGGAAATAGTGTTTTCCCAGTTGCTTGTCATGTTTTGCAGGCAGTCTGCTCCCAAAGTTAAAGATACCCTATCAGCTGAGCTGTTCAGTCTCTCTCGCTGTTTTTCGTTGTGATGAGTTGCGTTGCCAGACATATTCATGAGAGGAAAGTTAGTGCAAGTTTTAAAATAAACAACTGAAATGCTGAGGAATTCTAAAGAAAACAGCTGATACAGAATAAATGCGTGTTATCTAGTGTTATCTCCCTCAACAGGGATCACTTAACAATACAAAGGACTTTCCTGCAGACTGAGTACATCTTTTGGACACCAAATTGAATTTGACAGTTGTGACGACTTGCCTGCGTCTTCAGGGCATCAGGGAGAAAGAACTGAGGTGCCTCTTTCAAACTCCCACAATGCCTCATAGCTGTAGTTGTCACCTGAGAGGGAACAGTTACGGTGTGCGTTTGCCTTGGGAATTCATGAATCAAAGCTTTACAAGCTCCTTTTGTCTACAGTAAAAACACCACTTTTTTTCACCCCCACATATAGTTTTTCAGCTCTTATAGATTTAGGGGGGCTAAGCAGGTAAGTATGTTAGATAGTTTTACATCTTAAACAAAAGTATGCTTGAAGTGCTGCACACTATAAAAACTTTCCTTTGTAACCTTTTTTTTTTTATGATTTAAGGAATAAATGTTAGTTCACTGTGCAGTAGTAAACCACAAGTCCCAATGAAAAGCGGGAATCGTAAAGCAAAACATGAGACCCCGGCATGGTTAAAGTTACAGTGGTGGTTACCAGCAAGAATTTCTGAGTGCAAAGCATTTGCACTGCTTTGCAACTGGTATAAAATTATCATGAGCATTATGCCACCATGTTGGCCTGTACATAGTATAAAAGGTTTCTAATGCGGGTTTATGTGTCACATGGAGGGCCTCAGATGAATCTAAGTCTGAGAAGATGAAACTGTTTGCACGCATTCACTAGCAAAGTGTAGGCGGCACCCATTTTAAGATTTTACGGTTGAAAAATAAACAAATATCAAAGTTGTCATCAGTTCTTAAGAAATCAGAGAAGCTCAAAGTTGATGTCAATACATTTTTTTGACACCTTTCAAGTCTAGAACTGTTGTTTAAGTGTAGCAAGGGTTAGTGCCTGGTTACACCAGAAAGTGCCGTGAAATTCATCCATGTGTTACTGTGAAATAGGATACAACTGGCTAGCTTGACCGATGACCGAAAAAATAGTAAAGATGCTATATTCAAGAGATGAAACCACAGCGAAGGTCTGTCTTCGTGCTGACTCTCTCAACTAAGTTTTTTTTCTTCATCCTCCAATATCATCACTCAAACTTTAAAACTATTCCTATCTAGCTCGTCATTCCCTCAAAGGTCAATTTTGTCAACAGGGTTTGCAATTGGTCAACAAAAAAAATCTGGCTGTCAGAACCAGACTTACTTTGCTTTGGGAATGGAATCCACTGATTCCATTGCAACGAATTGATTTTGGTCTTAAATTTTGCTGTTATAGATGCTGGTGTGATCGGACTCGTAGCTGATCGTAAACTTTACTTACAGACTAGCAGGCCGAAGAACTCCCCATAATTTCACCAGCTTTGAGAGCGTACTGTGCGCTACGAAGAACGTAAACAAAAGAAAGTAGGACAAAATTGAAAAAGAAAACAAATAAAGCTCAGTTTAAATGATGAGTTTATATACAAATTATTACATTTAGTGGTTCAAGCCCCAAATCACATGTGGTTTGGGTTTTATGCAACATGCATAAGCCTGCTTCGATATACTGTATACTTGGATGAAAATGGTATCTGTGGAGGAAGTCTTGATGCCTCCATGGATAAATTTAGAACATCCCCATGTGGTGTAGTAAACAGGATATGGTAAATGTCTGAAAGCTCCTTCTGGTAGATGATGGTGCTTGCCGGTTGGCAACCCGTCATCACCTGTGTTGTCTTGCAGGAACTAAAACACAGCTGTGAAACCGTGTGGGATGCGGAGTCTTGTACCTTGTGCGACATGGGACCCACGTCCACCTGTTCGCATCAGGAGCAAACGTGTGCGGAGCCCCCTCCGTTTTATCCTGTAATTGTGAAGCGGAGACCTGAGCTGAGATCCGAGGACAGGTCTGAGGCGCCATCCAACATGCAGGAGCCAACCTAAATCATGTCAGCCGACGATTCATTGGTGAAACTAGACTGGTGATGAGTCACTTTCTTTCAACCCTGGGAAAAAGATGATAAAGTGGGCATGCACTTTCTCAGCAGCGCCATTTGCGAAACTGGCAGGCAGCACAGTCACTCAAATGAAATTTAGTAAAAGAGCGTGAAATCTTGAAATTCAAACGATGTGCCTGGAAGGATAACTACTGTAGATTTTAGCCATGCTCGCAGCATGGCTCTGGTCCGCCCAACGGTCTATCCGCTACTTTGGTCCGACTACTCTAGTTTGATCTCAACAACTTCTGGCTGGGTCGCTGTGGAATTTTGAACAGACATTCATGGTTCTCAGAGGATGAATCCTAATGACCATCTGAATTTTCCTCCGGTGGAGTCAGCAAGGTGACACGTTTGGCTTTAAGCGAAATACAGAAATTCAGAAAGTATTCAGATTTCAGACATTATTCAGGCGCTTTTTTTTTTTTACTGTGCAGCCTCATGCCAGAATCATTTAAATTCATGTTTTTCCCTCATCAATCTACACTCAATACCCCTTAATGACAAAATGAAAAACAGAACTTTAGAATTTTTTTCCCAAATGTATTAAAAAGGAAAAACTGAAGTAAGCATAAGACTGCAACACAACAAAACGTTCTGTAGTTTGTGATTTGTGTGGGTTGACACAGGGTTCACTGCCCTCTTCACCTCCTTATTTGTTTTAATGCCAAAATATTCAAAACATTTGCATTTGTTTTTACATTATCAAAGTAACACATTAGAAAAACTTTGGTTTGTGCAGGTTCTCCTGAGTATTAAAGCTATATATTTCTGTCTAAACCTTTTTTGAGTGAGAGCTGATGCAGCTACCAAAAAATGAATTGAAAGAATTACTGCGGTTTGGACAGAAATAGAAAGCAACAGTGAGTGTTTGGTAAAGTGCAGCGAAAATGTTGTGTAATTGTCTATAAATCCAAGTGCACCCTGCTGTTGATTTGGCACAGTGCTAGAGGCAAGCCACACAATAACTGCTTGAGTTAATTTTTAGAGCAGTCCTTCATCTTTCTTTTGTATGGATTGGAGCTTTTTTTTTTAATGAGGCATCTCCACTGTACTTTCAGAGATTTAAAGAAGGGCGTATTTAATTTAAGACATTTATTACTTAATGTAGTGTGCACAGCAGGAAAGGTTGAAGCGATATACCCGTCTTGGTCTTTTCTAGTGAAGTGGGATTCCTGACTTGCTAAATGGGAGGACTGACTAGGAAGGTGCCTGACATGAGCGAAATGACCCGGAAATACCTAAGTGGCAGCCATGACAGGAGCTGGTCGAATTCTCTAAACGCTAAGGAAAGGAGCTGCAGTGCTTCTTATCATATCTCCTTTAGCGTAGGGCACACTGGACCATCCTTTACCTGAGGAAAGGAGACAATGCTTCCCGTCAGTTCCTCGCGGTAGCAGCGTTTAAAGCGACACACAATCGCAGTTTCACTACGGCGGACCCACATGAACGTGGAAACAACAGAGAACCTATTTCCTGCTTGTAACACGATCCGAAACCTATGGCAATCCTTGCATGACAGGCTGAGCTCCAAATCCATAAACATAGATTTCGTCTCTTTCAAATCTATCCAATTACAATTAGTCTTGAAGAACAAGCATATTAAATTTCTAGTTAACAATATCTCCACCATTACAAAACGCTATATACATATATGTCATTTCACTAACCCCCCCACCAAAATGAAGTTTCTCTACTTAA